>NW_026570287.1:0-600000 GCF_019649055.1 Paramacrobiotus metropolitanus | reverse complement strand
CGAAAATTTCCCGGATACTACACCACTGGAGATGGTAAGCCCCGTTACATTATGATTTTAAATTCTGACTATGTACTGTAAATTGTAAATAATATGACGGGTTCTTGTGAATTGATTAGCAAGCCTATTATAATTATTATAGCAACTGTTTTTTATACCCATTGTTAGAATTACACGGGAATTAATACCAGTCGTATATCTAGAATATATTTTAACGTAATTGGTTTCTTTTCTTTTAAGGTGCTAAACGTGATGCTGACGGATACTACTGGATAACTGGACGAATTGACGATATGGTCAACGTATCGGGGCATCTTTTAAGTACCGCGGAAATTGAGTCTGCACTAGTTGAACATCCAGGCGTAGCGGAAGCCGCTGTTGTATCGCATCCGCATAAGATCAAAGGCGAATGTACGTATGGATTCGTTACGATGAAGGATGGATATAATTTCACACCTCAAGTTCTCGGTGAATTGAAGCACAAAGGTTAGTTATGTTGTATCGAGAAAATTGAAACTAATCCTGTTCTGATGACTGATGGGTGAATTTATGCTTAAACTTTGTAACATTATTCAGTTCGAGATAAAATCGGTGCATTTGCTGTTCCGGACTTCCTGCAAGATGCTCCCGCTCTGCCGAAAACCAGGTCGGGAAAAATTATGCGGCGGATTTTAAGAAAAATTGCAGTGGGAGATCGTAGTCTGGGCGACACATCGACGCTAGCGGAACCGGGCGTGGTGGATGTTCTGTTTAAACTGCGACCGGCAGATGCTTGAAATTGTGGATATTATTTTGAAATCAAGGTGTGCAGTCATATATTACGTTGTATGGGCGTCACAAAAAATGCAAATGCCAAAAAGAAATACCGATACGTTATGAGTTGTTGACCGTATAGTTAGTTTGTGCTTGTTTTGGGGACATTCCGCTGTAGTGCTTTGCGGGAATGGTAGTATTTCATGACCAGATTATTTTGAATTTTTCAAATTTTGACTGGTTTGTGGTTTTGATTTATGTGGCCAGCGGCAGCTTTGTGTGAAGTGTTCTTAACATTAAAGAGAACCAAACTGCTTGTTTTACCAGATACAGTGCGCCTATAGCAGATTTGAGACGGTTTCAGGTTTACTTTATTTTCACTCCTAAATCATAACGTCCTTGCGAGATTTCTAAAACGTTGCTACAGTACAGTGATTGTTGACCTTTTTCGGCAGATTAAACACTTCGTACAGAATCGAATTGGCAAGACAGCGGTAGACTAGTCATAAAAAACTTACGGAAAGAGAACGATTTTCATTACTTTAAGTGAATTCCTCTGCAACGAATTTATCAGAGTTTCACTTAAACCAACAGAAACTGGAAGAACAACGAGTTAGACTGCAACATCTACAAACATGGGCTGTCGAGTAACGAAAACAATTTCGCTTAAATTCGCCGCCGGTGTTGCTGTCCCCATTACTAACTCCGTTACTCGCGTTTCACCTGTTTCGTATTCGCCGGGTCGCTTCTGGTTCGAATGGTCCACAGGTCTCGAAGGCCAGCGGAGAGAAGCTGTAAGCGGAGATAGGATTATTTGTCAAATAAAACAAACAAAGTTTCTACCGGTGTAGACTATAGATATCTGTTGGCATGGTGTGCAAAACAACACTTTCAGCAGATTGGCGCAGAGGTTAGCGCGCTGGGCTCATAACTCAGAGGTCCGTGGATCGAAACCACGATCTGCTACTTTTTTTTGTTTGAAAATTGAGTAATCTGACTGTCAAAAATCTATTTTATAGATGAACCGTTTTTATAATTTTAGTTTACGTATTCGCATTATTCTGCTGCCCAGTGCCCAGTGCATCGGCATTTCCATTTCTATAATTATTGTTTCTCGCCAGAAAAGTAATAAGGAAGTAAGCGTAGCGGGTCGATGGTAAGCGCGGTGGGGCGATAGCTGGCGCTTACCCTGCCGCGCAAAAAAGTTTGCGGCAAACTGCAGTGGTGTTTTTGTTTTCACAAATCGTGCCAAACTCATTCAGTTTTCCTGCAAATTCTTTTCCAGTTATCCGAAAGTCGTAGTTTGAGTTTTGTTTCGATCCTCGTTTTCTGGGCAAAGAAAAGAACGTTAAGCCCTGTCATCCATCGGTTTGGTAAATTAAGCTGACAGGTGACAGCATCTGCATTTTGGAGACTTGAATCTCGATGCGTTGATCGTTGCAGTCACTTGCTGTGCTGACTAAAAAATCCGACGTCATGTCTCTTCCATTCAAACGCGGGCGTGGACGGCCGAAGAAAAACTCCGTTTTCTTCAGCCCTGATGGTGTAGGGCCTGCCTGTGGCGTCCGTAAATCACTACGAAACACTGCAGTTCCCGGTGTGTCATACAAAAAGCTAGTGGAATCCATCGGAATCGATTCATCGGTTCCACCGACCTCATGGCGCAAAGCCATCGATCATTCCGCGGAGATTATCCTCTTCTACCAACTTGATCTCCGGGGAGGTTTTCCAAAGTTGAGCAAAAGCATTCGCATCCGCGCCGAGGATTGCGTGTGTAACGGCCAAAGCGGTTCCTTGTTGATTCCGACAGTGTACGTTGACGAGAATCCTGTGAGCTCCTCATTTGTAGAAACCATCATCGGGCGACAGTATCTGGCGGATGGCGATGATCTCATGAAGCTGCTTGATCATGCAGGGGTCTTTCAGGACGGGACGGATGAGGCCAAAGCGGATGGAGATGATGTAGGAAATGGAAAGGTGGATGGAAATAAGTGCGAAGCAGATTATGGGGAAACGTGTATGCAGACAAATTTGCCTGCGGACGAAGGCATTTCTGCAGAGGCGGAGAAGATTAGGTACAACTTGAACAGTTAATAGTTTAGAATGTTCGGTTCACGTTCTTCTGTTATTTTGCATTATCGAAAATTTGAATTATTTTATCATTTAATTTAGGGCTATTTATTTTTTGTCACCTGATTTACGGTATACATAATTTAAAGTAATCTGTAATTTATAATTAGGCAATTTTTTATGCCTCATTAATCATTTATTTAAAAATAAAATCATATCTCCCACTCATAGACTCACACAAGTTGATGCACTCCGGTTTGCCACTGCACGCAAACGTGCATTTTTTCAAGTTACTTTGTTTGTTGTGGATATATTGTTGTTTCCCCGTACTGGTCGGTTTCTGAATGGTGTTCTAATGGAAAAATTGAACAAATTAAATTTCTGTCTTGGAAGAACAATTTTGATGTTTCAGTGATATACTGCCTTCCACGGATGCCACATCTGCCGTCAATGCAACGGTCATCTGTACGTCGAGCCACCCCGTTATGGATCTCACTTCTATGTTTACGCTACCGACATCCTTGCCTTCGAGGCATTTTGAAATGGAGCCTATGATGGTCACGGCTTCCGGAATCTCCCCTTGCATGGCCAAAAATGAAGGTCCGACTGTCCGCCTGTTTTGCAGTTTTAACGAATACATTAGTTTATGCGCTTTTAGCATGAGGGTTTTTACAATGTATTTTTATTTATAGAACTCGAGGAACCGGCTCTCGGTTTCGACGGCGTCGATGGTGATGGAACGGCTGATTCCGATTACGAGCAACCGCCTGATGAAGGTAATTGATATTAATTTAGACTGTGTGTATTGATGTGGTGGAATTAGCTGACTGTGAGCAGTTTTTCTTCGGTACATGCTTATCATATGTTTTAGATTCGGATGATCCCGATGACGTTGACGGACATGGAACCACGCGGAAAAGCACTAGACTAAAAAGCGCGAAAAAACGAGGTGCTAAAGGTGGGTTGAAAATTGATCTTCGGTGGTTCGTTTACGATTTTTTGAAAATGTGCCCTTTTGCCAATTGCTGTAGCAGTAGTTCGACTGTTTCTCGCTTTCGGTTTACTTCATGCTCATAGTTTGAAACCGAAGTTATGCACGATAAGGTACTAAAAACCTAGAAGATTTTACGTTTTCTAAAATTTAATAGATTTTATTAAATTTAAAAATATTGGGACATGTTTCGGAAAATGATGAATTTGTTGCTTTGCATTCAGCGTTAGTGATAGTGAAGGCGCTTTTTGTGTTTTGTGGATAGAAAAAAGCTTGAGCTAACTTTCTCGTAATTATTTTTATCGAAGGCAGCTTAGCAGTTATTCTGAGCGGGTCTGTGATTTGATTTCATAATTTGAGTTCTGCTCGACACCGAAACGTTGGTTTCGGTCGGTTGTTGACTTGTTATGTGTGTTGGTCATGTTGACTCAGTTGACTGAACGGTTTTCTGTACTAATACATAAGGGACCTGGTACATGGTGATTGTTACAGCTTTCTTCGAAAATTATTCAATTTTTTTAGTGTACACCTAAGTCAGAAGCAGGTTGGGTGGTATATGATCTGTTTGCAGATCATTCGTCTGAAGTCGACAAATCGGCAAAAACAGCGAAAATTTCTCGTTTGAGTTCACGATATGATAGTGTTCACTTTCCTGAGCAATGCAGTCGAGGATGCTGCAAGTATTGTCGCCGCAGCTCCGCGCGACAAAAGTGCAGTATATGCAAGGTACGCTTACATCGGTCCTGCTTTCCATTGTACCACTGCCGTCCCGAGTCGCCGCTGGTGGAAACTTCTAATTGAAATTGGATTTTTAAGTGGCTGTACAGTGAGTGCTGTTTGCATTTTTAAGTTACAGTTTAAAATTTTTAGCGTGCAGGTTGTTCCCATGAGACATGAGCGGCATTGTAATGTTGGTGTTGGTTTCTCTGTCAGTTTCCAGCTCCAAATTTATAATTTGTATTGTTAAACCGGTTTACAGTATACATAAAATCTTTTTGACCGGATTCTTATTAGTCGGAGTAAGTAACTTTTTGAGTTGAATAAATTTCGTGGTTGGAATGGCATAATTATGGCTGTTACCATCAGCTTGATATTGACGTGAGCAGTATTCAGAGAAGCAGTCAACAGCTAGGTTTCTGTTTCTCAAGGCTAATCAACAGCTCAGCTATTTATGAAGCCGATTAGCGGAGCTTTTGTTTTTCCTGTGTTCATGCAGGATAAATTGTAGAACGACCTGTTTGTACGTCTCATGTAAAATCATGTTTGGGGAGAGCATTTTTGTGGAGAGCATTCATTTTCATCCAAAACAGTCATTCTGAGCAGGTCTGTGATGTGATTTCATAGGCTGATTCTGTCTGAAATCTGCTCAACATCGAACGATGTTGCTTTCGGTTGTTATTTGTGTTTGATGAGTTGACTGGAGATATTCTGTACTAATACATAATTGATTTAATTATGGGTGAACTGTGCGCAGTTTTAACACAAAAATTAGCTAGGTTTATTTAGTGAGCGGGTGTGAGTTTATTTGGTGCAGGTTGGTTATTACTTTATCTGTTTGCAGATAATGTTTTGGGAGTCAACAAGTTGGCAAAAACAGCGGCAGGTGTTAATTTAAGCTTGCGATATGATAGTATCAATCATATCCCAGAGCACTGCAGTCGAGGACGTTGCAGGCATTGTGGGCGCAGTTCCGCGCTACAGAAGTGCAGTAAATGTAATATGCGCTTGCATCGGGCCTGTTTTCCATTGTACCACTGCCGTCCTGAGCCGCCTTTGATGGAACCTAGTAGCTGAAATTGTGATAATATGTATTTTCAACTCGATTGTCGCACAGTATTTGTTATTTGTATGTTATATTTTATTACTATTTGACCATGTCGCTGACCATCATGGTAGCCTTAGCATTTCTTAATTTTGAAGTGGCTGTATAGTATATTATTCACCGCACTTTTCGCTTGAAGGTTCCAAGCGCTCCAATCAAAATGTTTAGTGTGCAACTTGTTTCACATGAGCGGTATTGCAATGTCGGTGCTGCTTTTTCTGCGAGTTTCCAGCTAAAAATTCATCAAAATTTGTAATGTCAGTCCGTTAAGTGAATTCTTGTTAGTTTGGTTAGTTCTTCGAGTCAAATGAATTCTATAAGTAGTCAAAAAAATAGGAGAAAGAATGGAGAAATTATGGCTGTTGCCATCATCTTTGATTTTTGCAGTATCCAGTAAGGCAGTCAACAGCGAGGTTTCTGTTTCTCAAGAATACACTACGCATGCTCCACGTTCGCCGACCGTAGAAAGCAAAATCCGCGTGTTTAAAGGAAGAAAACCGCCTAATGCTCACAATATAACAGACGTGGAGGCAGAGACAAATCTATTCAAGACGTGTAAAGCCGATAAGCGGAAATCTTGCTTTTTCTGTCCTAGCAAGATAAATCGTCGAACGACGGTATTGTGCGTTTCATGTAAAAATCATGTTTGTGGAGAGCATTATGGTGCGGTATGCCTGCAATGCATGGAAAAAGCGGGCTTATGTTGATGTTACTGTAATTGCTGTGTTTTTGACACTGTATACTCTTTTCTTACTGTTACGATTCTTACGAACACTGGAAATTATTCCCGCCTGGGCCTCGTATTTTTGTTTCAAAACTAGTTCTGCGCAGCAATCTTCTTCCGCGGGTTAATCATGATCAATTTCTGTAGATCGATCTTGTTGTAAGTTTGCCACCGAATACACTCCTACGAAGCACAACTAATTCATCGTATAAATACATATGGTAGATGCTACTGCAAATGATAGGAAACCGTTCCATTTATAGTTGCTAAAAAAACGGGACAGTCTTTTTACCGCAGTATCACTTTCACTTACGTAGTACTCACTTTATACATAATTAACACGGAAGGACTACCGTTTTCAGAAACCGGAATACTTATTTTGCTTGAAAATACATTTGTGTTTTGCTCGACCAAGTGGACTTATGTACAAATACTTGGCATTCAGTAAATATGTTATTAAAAATTAAATTGAACCTGATCTTCTTAGTTTCCACACGACTATCGACTTTCGTATGCAACAGTGTTCGCTTTGACGGGATTAACCACTTTCCCGAACCGAGTACTATTGGCCGATGCAAGGAGTGCGGCAGTTCATCCGCACGGAACCGGTGCATCAAATGCAAAGTCCGCCTGCATCTCAGATGCTTTCCCGACTTCCATGATTCCGGTTAAAATACGCGAAGAGTAGTGTTTTGCACTTATGTGAAATTTGTGTTCAGCATTTTTCTTTAGATTTGCGGTTTAGATGAAGGGTTTTTCGCAGTGAAAGCACTGAATGGCATTATTGTATTGCTGACCGGTGGTCAGTTTGATTACCACTACGAGTATGCTGACAGATAGGTCTTTAAAATCTGCCTTGGTTGTAATGTACTGTTGGTAGCCTAAAATGTTTCTAGCCGGAAACGAGCTAGTCGAAAATGAGATTGTCGTGCGTATTGGTAAGCTCGTTGGTTTCAGATTAATATTCATATCATTCTACTGTAGCTTGACCTGAACGGCTACAAAAATCTGATGAAAGAATTTGCTTTCTGATTGATATACTGCATCGGCAGTTCTTAGCTTTCTCGGTATAATTCGAACGGGATTGGGTACCGAGAGGTATCGCTAGTTGGTCTGAATTAAAAGCACAACTGAACGGATGCTAGCGCAATAACCATCCGAAACAAAAACAGGAATAAATAGTCATTATTTATTCTGAATTTGTCAGATTTCGTGAAACTAAAGAATATATTAAATTTTTCTGTAGATTTGGATGGGTTCTCGCTGTACCGTACCGGTTCTCGTAGACAAAAATTATGGATTCTCGCTGTACCATTAAATGGAAAGACTGCCTCGGCTACTGGTAAAACTTTGTTTACATTGTGCTAATGTTTGCTTGGTGTGAAAATATATATTCACATTACATAGTTTGTCCGTAACGTTCTTTACGTTTTTATATGAATATGAAGTACGGTAAAACCTCTCGTTATCTTAACATCCTCAACTAATGTGGAGCAACATTAACGTTGTTTGTGTAAATGGTAATTACTGTAAATTATTCAAAAGTATATCTCATAGAATATTTTTTGCCAGTTTCCAAGTACTAATCATACTTTATGATGAACTCAAAACGAAGTTTGTATTTTTTAATGTACTCGTATGCAATACAAATTTGTAATGTACTACAGATTCTCGCTACCGCCTTAATGTTGCATTAATAAAATACATGTATTGCGGCGCCTCCAACCCCAAATTATCACAGCGCCACTGGAGGAAGTTTCCCTTTATAAAATACACCCCGGTATAACATACGAAACTGATGGAACCGTGCCTGTTTTTTATAGAGAGGTTTTACTGTAACTGCTTTATACTGATTAAGTTCTCGCTCGGTACAGCGTTAACTTTCGTTTTCGTCGTTAGTGCGAAATGTACTCGTACAATATTTATGAGGCGTCCTGTTGCTTTATCTGTATAAGCCTGTATAAGGCAGTCTTTATACTTTCTTCATCTCTATACTTGAACTAATATTTTCGATTAATAAAGCACCCTTTTTCTAACAGTGGGTGAGGAGGAGAGACCAAAAGCGCTGTCATGGAAATTAGGGAAACAAAAGCGATGCAAAATGTGCCCGAACAAGATGGATCGAAAAACCAGTCACCAGTGCCAAAGTTGTTCGCTGCCTGTGTGTGTAAAGCATTTCATGCGCTTCTGCTGGAACTGTGTGGATAGGTTTCGGGAATATCCGACAAGTATACCGGAATGTTGTTTAAATGGTGAATAAGTCATCCAATTGTGTATTACAGGCGACACTGCTGTGAGGATGCTCTAAATCATTCTCATATGTTTCCATAACATAATAGTATGTATTCATACAGACCAATCTTTGTGCAATGACACTTGTGCTTTGCCGAATACTTGTTTTCTGTTAGCCAAAAATAACAATATTTGTAAGAAAGCGGTTAACAAAACAGTCTATTGATGGACAAACTTGGATTGTTTTTGTAAGTATAAAAAGATGATGAAATCATGGGAACGTAGTCCTTATAACCACATTTTTAACATTTTCATTACCCAACAGCAATATCCGGTCAGCAAAAACACTAAGGAAGTAAAGCAATTGGTATTATCATTTCATCACAGCCGGAGCGAGTCGCCTCCAAATTAACAGTTCGTTATCCCAAAGAACAACTAGCAAACATTCAGAGAATCTCGGAATTAAGAAACTTCTATGATAAGTCCCGCTTCCTCTTCTCTTTCTTATGCTTGTGGCTGCGCTCTCGGCTTCGATGCGAGCGATGTCGTTGATCATGTGGACTCCGACTCCGGCTACGTTTCCTTTTCTTCTCTTTTCGACTCTCCTTCCCGTCGCGACTACTACTGCGTTTGCGCTCGCGCTTAGTTTGCAACAGCTCCAACAGCGATCCCGGTTCCACATTCTTCACCTCCACCACTTTCTCGGTTTTATCCACCTTCGGCGCAGGTGGTGGCACAGGCAAGATAATTTCCTCCAGATCCACAATTCTTCGCTCGAAGCGTGTCGGTTTTTCTTTGCTCTTAACGGTGAACACCACCGGGGTGGGCAGTTTGGGCTCTGGTGCGCCGTTACTCTGCCGTTCCTTCAATTTCTCCGAAATTCGTAATGATGCCTCCACTGCTTTCCGTTTTAGCTCCGCTATGCGCGGATCTTCTACCGGCGGTGGTGGCGGAGGGGGTGGAGGAGGCAGTGGCGGAGATGACGGTAGCGTAATGACCTCATATGAAACAGGAGGTGGCGGCGGTGGAGGAGGTGGTGGTGGCGGCGGTAAAAACTCCAGTATCGGTGCCGGAACGACTGCCGTAGGTGGCGGTACTGGTACATCTTCCTCCACAACCGGCTTCCGGAAACTCCTCTTCATCTCATCATAGAGACTGTGGTAAGGATGATAACCATGGATAAATCCAAACTTTGGATCATCCGGACCGTGCCGATTTCGAATCATTTTTTCAAACTGCGATCCATTTTTCACTACGTATGCTGCCATCTTTTCCATTGCTGACATCATCTCGGGAGTGGGCCGGCCGCCTTCCATTAGAACCGTGCTACGTGAACTAGCTGCACTAGCTTGTACTTTATCAATTAGGCTGCCGTACAGGGAAGAAAAAGCGCTCGGTTCCGCGAAGACTTTGGCAGCAGCCGGAGGGAGAGTCGGACGAGCAGCGGGAGGTGGTTTCTTGGCAGCTAATAAAGAGGGATGTAGATAATGATCAGAGTCTTCGTCTTCCGAGGACGAGGAGCTACTCTCTTGCGCAGGTTTATAAGCGCCGCTTTTGATGGAGTCGACTAGGAAACGAAAATATGGATGGAGGACATCGGTAGGCTGGAGGAAACGGAAAGATTCGTTATTCGCCTGTTTAGCACGGATGACAACTTCCAGCTGCTGGCCTTTGTCAGCGATAAAGTTTGCCGTGCGCTCGATAATGGTATTCAAACGTTTATATTGAGGCTGCAAAAAACAATTCAAGATGTACATTACAACTTTCGTTAATTCCTCTAATTAGTCGAAAGTCAAAATTCGAGAAACAAACAACACCTACCAAACAAATGTGTGACGGAATGTCGAAATCTTCGCGCGGAATAAACGGCTGCATTTCCTTTTCGTTTTCAGCAGCGGTTTCTGAAAAAGCGTAACAGTGAACACGAAAAATTTTCTCAATAATACGCAAGAGTGCACATGTACATACCGTAATACATATACGTATGTAAAAACGCTAAAAATCATTTAACTGGATCTACATAACATTTTTATGTAGATCCAGTTAGATCCAATTACGTAATCTAGTTGTTTACCCGAAACAGCAGTAGCACTAGGAGTTTCATCGTTTTTGATTTCTTCTTCATCCTTTTCCGGGCCCTCACCGGGAGGTGGTGGTGGAACCGAGTTATAATTAAATCCAATGGCATGAAATCCTTGATCTGAGTTATTGCCTGTAGCATTTTCAGCCGGCGTACGGGCAGCCGGAGAGGTGAAGGCGGTGCCGTCGCCCGGACATATTCCCTTTCCATGATCTTCCGTTTCTCTTCCACTTTCCTCAATCGCTCTTTCTCCTGAATTTTTACCAGATCACGGTAGCGCTCCGTCTGACATTTGGCTTCCAAATTGGACTCATCATCGTTTGGTTGCGGCGCCACCCAGGAAACCGCCGTCGAAGCATCATATTCCCGGAGATTGTGCAAATGCCCACGACAATCATACCTGCATACAAAGAAACACGATTACAAAGGAAAATTCACAACGTGCTTATTTGTACGCAGCCGAAACATAAACCAGATTAATATGGTAAATATTTCTGGTAAGAATTACACTTTGTTAAACCAGAATCGTCAAACGCGATGAACACTACTCCCGACGTTCTCCAATGTCAGTCCGTCATACCTAAAAGCACAAATAAGTGTTATTCAAAATTCCATTGAAGCAATCGGAATAACAAGTTCGTAAAAATTCTAGCTAAAGCTCTTTGA
Organism: Paramacrobiotus metropolitanus; assembly: GCF_019649055.1. Lineage (NCBI taxonomy): Eukaryota > Metazoa > Tardigrada > Eutardigrada > Parachela > Macrobiotidae > Paramacrobiotus > Paramacrobiotus metropolitanus. Next base: position 588,662 of record NW_026570287.1, on the reverse strand, counting down.
TGCTTTTCCAACGCCATCAGTCTTTTCTTCCGTCACCACTGTGTAATCTCATTCCGCAACAGCTTAAAGCTTAACTTCACGTGATCGAACTCAAAATGTATCAATCAGTCAAGAAGAAATTTTACGCAGAAAACGGCAACTGATAACGAACTGATATCGTCGCTACTGAAAGGCAACACATTAAAGATGTATCACAAAAATTCTTGGTTTAAAGCGCTTTAAAAATAAACAAAAATATTCACTGAGTACCTTCGACACCAATTTCCGTTGGCAAACATCAGGTGTTCCAGCGATTCCACACTGTCCAGTCTTCCATACAGCCCACTTTCCATGATTTATTACGAACAACCCGTGATAGTAATGGGAGAATCCACAGGCCTAATCCTATAGTGACACTCTCTAGCCATCCTATCTACTCCCGATCAGCCCGTTTAACGCACCTGTCGATCATTAAACCCGGGTCGCCCATCCACGGAATCATGAATCGTCCGCTCTCCACTTGGCCCGCTATCTCGTCATTGCGGAAAATGCGGCTGGCATAACCAAACACCAGAAGGTCTTTAGGAGGGGGTTGACGTTTGGCTTTACTGGCACTGCCAGCATCGTCGTACTGGTCTTCATCGGAATCTGAATTCTGATAGGTTCTAGAGACCTGACTAGGATCGGAACGGTGTTTAGTGCGCCCTCGGCGGCGAGATGGAGGTTTTTGAAAGCGGTCCATACTGGCGTCAGCGGTATAGATAACTGATCAGTGCTATGATACAAGAAGAATTAAATGGATGAAAGGGGAATCCTCCAGAAAGCATCCACACTGACGCAATTTAGGACCGACAGTTCTGAAATCTCATTGATCACACGGATGAATCAAAATGTCACGGCAGGCACTAAGCAGATAGATGGCATCATGGCATTACCCTTTCCCATACGGTAATATACTTCCTGAAATTTCAAACCTCATGAATCTGTTAGGAAGGATAAACTAGAGTTCTACAGAATCGTAGAAAGTAAGAAAATATTTGTTTTCACTTTTGTTTTCACTTTTAACTTTCTGTTCCGTTTTTCTTTCTGTTTCCGTAACGTGCTGTACGATTTAACCCCTTAGACACCGCCGTCTGGTGGCGGTTCTAACTGGATATGCTTTCCAATAGATATACTTTCCATATGACATACCGTTGGAACATGTGTTCTGCCATTGCATGAATTATGATGCATTGTTGATACCGTTTTTGTGTTTGCCTTTTTGTGTTTATACGAGTAGTAATAGTTTTCAGTTTTTTACGTTTGTACTTTGCAGTAGTTCGAAGTTCTGTTCTGATCTTTCAGTTTTTTATCACTTGACGTTTTCAGGTTGGTTTCTCCGGATAGAACGGCGTACGTCAAACGCTTCGCATTATTAAAGTCCTACTCATTGGTGCAGCTTGTTACAACTGCAAGTTAGCTGCAAGTAGCACAACAAATCTCCTCGAGATTGCTTGCCATTACCCCGTTCCGTATGCCTGCAAGTGCCAATCGCACTCTAGAATGACGAGTTTTCAGAGAAGGATATCGCTGCTCAAGCCCATGAATGATAGTAGAAACCAGTTATCATGGGGGAATTCTCTGCCACCGATCTCGTACAAAGAATTGATCCGCGTCGTCGGTGTGGATCCCGATTTGGGACCGTCGTCCTGGCGCAAAGCCATCGATCATTCCGCGGATACCGTGGTGTTCTACCAGGTGGACATCCGCGCAGCAGTACCCTATATGTGCAAAAGTATTCGCATCTTGCGTGGTATGGAGAACGGCATCGAGCAGTTGCTGCCATCCGTGTACATTGGTAGCGCGGTGCTCGGTTTATCATACGTGAAAACGGTTATTGGACGATCGTATCTGGCTGACGAAGACGATCTGATGAAGCTGTTGGAGCATGCAGGCATGCTGCAGACCACCGAGGAAGCTGCGGCGACTGTCCAGGAATCTGACTGTTATCTTTCTGAACCGGTAGCGGATGATATGGAGAATTCTGTGCCTTATCCTTCTCATCTGGCCGATGAGGCTAGTCCCCGAGCGAAACGCGTCAAGCGTGCTGCACACGGTGCGCCGAAACCTGCATCCCGACAGTCAGTCAACAGGTGTGAATTTTTTTTATTGTGCATACAATATTAATTGCTTCGAGGGTAAGGTTACGCATAAAGTGCATCAAAACTTTCGCAGCGACATGACTTCGGAAGTCACGCGTCTGACAATTTTATCACTTTTATGTGCTAATTGTGTGGCTGTGTGTAGTAAACATGGAATATTCGTACACCTTCGATTAATTTGTCCACGCCAGTTTGCTGTGCTGACAAGTGAGTTCAAGATTATTGCTTTTTTTTTGCATTGTAGTAACCCCAGTAAGGTTGGTCTGCGTACGGATACGACGTCTGGACGACACCCAACTGGTGGCCGTGAAGCCACAGATTTGACGAATCTCCTGATTTTAACGCCAACTAATTTTGGCGCGAATGTACCCAGCACATCCACCGCAAACGGTATTTTGTGGTCCATTTTTTTACGGCAGATTGTAGTCACTAGTCAGTTTTCGAATACTTGTATTAATGGAGTGCATTGTAGGGCCTCAGATTTTTTATGTGACCAATAATACCGCTCCAACAAAAACAGTGAGCCAAGGCGAACCTGGCAGCGAAGGTTAGAGGCATTATGGCAAATCAAGTGTTACTTCAAAAATCAGTCGTTCAGATTTACTGATGCTGCTACAGTTGCTTAAAATTGTCATTTGTGTATACGTATATTTGATAGGAGCGTCGGAAGAGTATTCCCTACATACAGAGAAGCCTAAATCTCAAGAAACTGTGAGCGATGAAGATGTTGAAGTTATAGAAAAACGTAAGGCTTGCTAAAAATTCTGCGGCTGCGCAGTATTGCAGATGATTGCGACTAGGCTCGGCTGCGCTTTACTGTATAATAATATTGTATTTTGGAATACTGTGCTGTCTGTGCAGTGTGCATTAGATTGTTATTTGCCAATTTATTGTGCGTTGCATAGCCGATGCGGACGATAGTGAATGGGATGAGGGACAGGAAGGAGGTATTGGCAAAAGCGGCTCAAAATCTAAAAAGCGTCCTTTTACCGATGAACAGCACAGGTCTGTAAACTTGTGAGCTGTGGAATTTCCTTGTGTACTTCTGTTGGTTTTTAAATTTTATTGTGAAAGTTTACTGGGTTGACAAATCTTGTGCAACAAAGTCGTAATGTCGTAGATTTATTATTACACAACGCTTGGACATGGAAGATCAGTTTCTAGACACCAAAATGAAGAAGCCACTCTGGGACGAAATTGTCGAATCGATGAAGGAATACTGGCCGCTGATGCCCCATACGGCAGCTAATGTCGCCAAACGATTTGAAAATTCTTTCCATAAATACAAGACCGAGAAAAGAACTCATCATGATCTCGGCAGATCTCGATCGACATGGCCGTACTTTGATCTGTTTGATTCTGTGTATGGTCGCAGACAGCTGCCGGCGAAAACGAAAGCACCTGAAACTCGTAAGTTTTTTTTATATTGTTAAGAATTTGTCGGCTTCGACAGGATTTCGCTGTCTGATGTTTTTGTTATCTATTTTGGTTGTTTTACAGGGGCATCTACTGGTCAAGTAGAAGGAGCAAGTTCAAGCGAGTCGCCCACAGCAGGTGACGATGCAAATGAAGGAAATTCCAACAAGAGCAGCGAGTAATCGACGCGTTCTCCGAAATAAAAGAGCAACAACTACCATCTCCTTTTTCAGTAGAAGTATTGCTGTAAGTAATGCAGCAATTACTGTTACGTTTTATAAAATGTTGGATATCTGTATTCTGTACCTAGTTGTATACTCCGCTGGCTTCTGTTGACCTCTACTAGAAGATTTGTCTTATGCACTTTTATTTGTAACATTATTGTTATTTGCTCTATAAATATTCGCTTGAAAGAATTGGGCCCTTGAGATAATGTATAGATATTGTACAGCTGTATTAGTGTAAACTGTACTTTATCGGACAGCTGTTGCATACTGCCGCGGCACTGGATTAGTTTAGGTTTTGGCTGACTTCGATTTATACGAGTAGTTTTCTTTTGATAATATTATGTAGGATATTTATCAATATAGATATTGCCACATAGGCTGTATAATACATAACTACATACTAAGTTACAGCGGATCCGTTGGTCTCGCTTTTTTGTTCCTTTCACGAAGAAAACCTAATATTGTGATTATTAATTCACGATCAATATTAAGTACGAGCACAAGTAATTTAGCATTTGTTTGACGAGCAGTGAAAAGTCGATATTGTACTCGTATGTCAAATGGGCAGTTCACAGTGCGTTCATTCGGATGGATCCATTACTCTGGGAGAAAATTAAATCAGTGTTTACGCACTTCTGAATTCTGATGGCAAACATCGCTCGAAGAGATTGACAAAATAATACCTTTGTAGACAGTGAGACAGATGCGAGAGACACTCTGACTGCAGCCAAGAATGTGATAAATTTTGGACATTGTTGTTAATCGCCGCTTTAAAGTGTTTTTACGATTACTCTGGAACGATCTAGTTCTTTGTTCTTACTTTGCGGTTTTGGCCATTTCTGGAGGAGTGCTGCCTTATACTGCATGTGCACATCTGCAGTTACTGCCCCAAACTGGAATATTGACAATCAACTTTAATCCTCTTTGGAGCTTCTGAGAATCATGCCAGTAGGCAAGCAGAATGCAGCAGCGGTAACGCATGTTATTGGTGGTCGACGCATCGAAGAAGCGTCTGGTGAAGGGCCATCTGGTGATCCTTTAGATCGGGATGACAATTCATCCAGCAGCTCCCGACCTCCTGATGCCAGTAAACTGCGGAAGAGTGCATCGGCTATCAGCGCTACAAAATCAGCTTCTCCACAAAAAGCGGTCCAGACCAAGAAAGACGCTCCACGTTCTACTGAGGTAGCGAAGAAGAAAACGCAGGTTCGGAAAAGGATTCCAAAGAATAATTCAGCTAGAGCCAAACGTACAGCGGCCGAAGTTGGTTCGGAATCGGAGACGGATAGCGACGGCGTCAAGGAAAAAAATACAAAGAAGAAGGTGAAACCCACGTTTGCTCGCAAGCAAGGAACACACGCTGACTCCAGTTCGGATGCTGACTTTTCCGAATTCAGTGAGGTAACGGAGCCGCCGAGCGAAACAACCAGTGGCGGAGAAGATTTGGAGAGAAAAAGCGAAGAAGGCGGACCAAGCACCTCAGGTATTTAAAGAGAACTTTTGTAGACACTTTCCAGCAGAGCAATTCAACTTCTGGATTTTTTTACAATAAGAAAGCCAATATGACTTTAGTATATTTAATGCACTACTCAGCTAATGGTAATTAATTTTTGTTGCTCGCTTCTATCTTATTAATCTTTTCTGGGGAACTAAAAAACGTTTCTGTAATCAGATTTTATTTAGATCGCTAGTTTAGAGCAGGCTTTATATCGGAGCTAAATTTTTATGTCTTAACTTTTAACGTTTTAACTTTTAACTTTTAAGAGACACAATTATGATCCTGACTATATAATTTACTCTACCATTTTTAGAATTTATACGTATGTTAAACTGAAGACAGTTAAAGATCCGCGTACATTGTCTTGAATGCAATAGATTTATTACGATTTATGCCTGATTTTTCATTAATTTTTAGGTAAACCATGTGAGTATTGTGGCCGGAAGTTCACCTTCGTAAATCGCCCAGGAGCATCGGATCGCTTTTGCAGCAAAAGCTGTTCTCGGCAGTACGACGGTGGTTTCACTTCGCGCATAAAACCGGTTAAGCGAAATCCAACAAAGACGCCAGCATCGCCTAAAAAGAAACTCGGGCGTCCGTTCGGCTCAAAAAGCAAAAAAACTAAACCGTCTGCAGCGCGTAAGAGTGACCGTATCAAAGAAAAGGAGCATACGTTCCCTCCGTTTGCCGCCTATTTCGGCGGCGATGATTCCAATGACTCACTTGCAGGAGAGAAAGAATCCCGTCCGGGAAATGTTCCATTTAAAAAAGGACCCACGACATCCAAACACAAAACTCCTCCAGAAACGGAAAAACCCGCGAAAAAGGAAGAAAATTCACCAGCAAAAAGCCAGCCTTCCGAGCGTGACTCCCCTGAAATCCATGCGCCTCCACCATCGTCTTCGAATAATTCTTCCATTGCTACCACCCCGTCACCTACAAAAAGTCCGGAAAAACTGGACGTTGATGAGGCGAAAGAAAACCCAACAGGAAGGAGGAGCACTAAGCGCGCAAAATCTGCTATCGGGCATCTGTCACCTAAATATCGCAGTTACGTCAATGACAGACCGGATAATGTCAAAATTCTCATGACTGAAAAACCTCTGGTCAGCTGGGATGTAAGTGGAATTTGTGCACAATGATCTTATTCAATTAATTTCTCTGTAGTGGCATGCAAAATATTATTGATTACGTACGTCTTCAAGACTTTCTTGCAGTCAGTGCTTTGGCTCCGAAATTTGTTGCTTTATTGCATGCATCGTATTGCATATAAACCATAAACTAGAGTAGCTTTTTGTGAACGTGTATGGATAGGAATTAGGTTATTGTTGCGCGCGTGATTGGGTTTATGATACAACTTCCGAGTGCGTTTTTAGAATTGTTCCACACTCATACGAAATAAGTTGTTGTGACGCGTAGTATTTATCTATTTTTTATTTTTGCTAACCTGCTCACTGTCTTGGAAGTTTCGTGTCCCCATGGAATCCCATTTCACTATTTGCTTTTCTTTTTGCAGTATTCAGACGTGGCCGCCTATATTGGATCAGTGCCGGGATTGGAAAATTTAGCTATTGTAATGCTGACGGAACAGATTGATGGACAGTGCTTGTGTCTGTTCGACGACAACACCTGGAGAAAGGGATTCAACGTAAAAATGGGCCCATCTTTAAAATTAAGGAAAGCTATCGATATGCTGAAAGATCTCCAGAAAGACGAGGCTTTGAAAGCATGGCACGAAGAGCGACCGGCGCTGTTCAGCGCTGCTGTTGCTCACTTGGAAGGGCTTCCTGCCCTGGGCTGACTCTGGTGCTGCATGATCTCTTGTAATTCTGCTATTTCTATTTCTGTAACCCGTTAGTTGATCGTTGCATTCAAATCTTTTACATAATGCATGAATATTTGCATGCGGCTTTGATTTGTTTTAAATTGTTATTATATAGTCGTCAGCAGCCGTTGTTCCGGTCTGATTTGTTTTATATGTTACTTAGGTTTCTTAATGATTAGCTTTGATTTGTTTTAAATTGTTATTATATAGTCGTCAGCAGCCGTTGTTCCGGTCTGATTTGTTTTATATGTTACTTAGCTCTGTTTATCCGGTTACTGTAAAGAAGCTGAAAATGTAATCTTTCTGCCTGTCCTCCTAAATATTCTTTCCGTTTTATTTGTGCATTTTTTTAGTGTTTCAGCAGAAACACTTACGTACCTTCGTGAATCGGTTATTGATGTAATAGTACGGTAATATTACTTTATGAGTGTAATAAGGAAACCTCTAGTAGCCGGCTCGACATAAAATGTGCGATGACAATTCGTGGAAACTGTTATTGAAGAAAGTGGCACTGGTCAGTTACACCTGTGTCAAAAACTAATGCTAGGGCCACACTTCAAGTGCGATGCAAATTTCATCGAACTTTTTTCCTTCGCACAGTTCGAAGCTTTTCTCCGCACCAAAAAGTGCGAGAGGTGCGAACCGAAGAAAAAGTTCGAACAAAATTTGCTTAAAACGTGAGCCCTCACACTTCATCGAACTTCTACGAAACTGGCAAGTGAGATCTGCTCCGCCTTCACCAAGTCATGAGCGCAAAACTGACGGGATTCAGGTCGAGAGCTACTGCATTTCGGTTTGAATTTATAAATCTTAAAATTATTGTGACAATGAAATAATCCTTAATGATTCTCTCAAGCGGAATTGAATTCCTCCCTTGAAAAATGCGTCCTAACATTCTGCCGAAAAAACGTCTGTTGTTGACCATCCTGCTGTCCAGCGTTTTGATCACGCGCTATACTGTCCGTCTACTGTTAACGTCGTAACGTCTACTGTCAACGTCTAGAGTAAGTACTGTCCATTACAGTTGTATGCATATATAAATACGTGCTGATTTTTGTACAAAATCATATACACCTATAACCTCTCAATAAAAACGTCGCTGCACTGGCGGGTCTATAATTAAATGATTTCGTTTACAGAATTTTGGCTAGCGGTTGTTCTCAGCACGATATCGCAATTCGATATCGATTAGGGAAAATACATTTGCACAAATATGTACCACTAATTATTTTATGCTTTTTATCTGTTTTAGAAACATTCAGAATCACATCCGGTTGCTCGGTATTGGTCCATTCCTTCGCACTTGTGCGAAGGAGAAAGAAAATCCCCTCCCACCAAAAACGGTGCGAAGACGCTCTTTGCACTCGTTTTAAGAGAAAAATGGGCGAAAGGCGCTCATACTTTTTGTTCGATGCGAAGGATCCCTTAGAACATTTTGCGCTCACACTTATTAGCACTTTTCGTCTTCGCACTGTGCGAAGGAAGGGCTTCGCACTTGAAGTGTGGCCCTAGCATAACGATCGATTACATAACAATTCTTTTTTTCAAACTTAACTCTGTCGATTACGTGAACAGATTGAAATTCAATAATAGCGGAACACAACGGAAAATGTGGCACCAGAAAGAATTTTTCTAATTGTTTTTTATCAGAAAACATTCCCTTGAAGCAGACAGCATTTTTTATGGGAACTGGAAGCCGCTACCAAAAAATCCTTTCGGGCGTTTTTGTGAATGTTCTGTGGCAGCAACACACGCTTCAGGGCCGACGGTTACGTACATTCTCGCAGTTCAGCTTCGCTGCCAGTGTTGTGCTTTTCCGCCTCTTGAATTTTGCAGTTTGCTGTTGCACACTCAAACGAGAGTGGAAATTTTAAACTTCGAATACATTATTCGCATTGTGCAAACAGTTAAACTTCTGTACGAATCTCGTACGCACAAGACTGCGAAAAGTATATTTTGACGTGAGTAAACCCGCGATGGCGGAAAATCGCAGAAGATCGGCTTTAAGACCGCTGAATGGTAACCTGGATTATTCGAGGAGACTCACTGCTCCATCTTGTATGACGTACAAGGATCTGATCAGGATTGTTGGCGTCGATCCCGAGTTAGGCCCGTCATCCTGGCGGAAAGCGATTGACCACTCCGCGGACACTGTTGTCTTTTACCAGGTTGATCTGCGCGCCTGCGTCCCGCATATGAGCAAGAGTATCCGCATTCGTTGTGCGGAAGACAAGGGCCACCTCGTACCGTCTGTGTACATCGGCAGCACACCGTTGAGTTTATCCTTCATGACGACCGTCATCGGACGACCGTATCTGGCCGATGAAGACGATCTGATGAAGCTCCTTGAGTATGTCGGGGTGTTGCTGGGTTCGGAAGTTATCCTCGGGCAGACAAGCGAATCTGTTTGCTTTTCTCCAGAAACCGCGGAGAACATCCAGATTGCTTCGTTACCAGATGCAGCGGATTTACCAGATGATGAAATAGTGGAAGCAGCGCCGAAACGAGCGAGGCATTTCGTGGATGATTCGGAGAAAACTGCGTTTGATGCGGACAATATGACTACGTAGGTAACAAGAAAAGTTGAATGAATAACAAAATTATAAAAATTACATTTGGTGCGGATAATATGGCTGCGATTACGAGTGATGATAAAAAATAAATTAAAAAATAATAATAATAATAAACTGCATTTGATGCGGATAATTTGACTACATACTCGTACGCATCATCTTTGATGTACGTTCTTCGTTTGGTAAATGCTTGAAGAGTGGAAATTACTGGATATATGTCCGCACGACTGCTACTAGAGCATAGTGCACAGAAATAAATACGTACGCATTACAGTGATTACACTCATTAATTATTTCTTAATATAAAAGTAAGTTCTTCAGCGTATAGCATATATAATTAATAGTATTTAATTCTTCAGCTTACGCTGTGTACGACTGTTAAAAGTCAAAAACGAAAAAAGTGATTATCTGGTTTTTCTTATTCTTGCACATTTGCAGTGACGAAACAGAAACTGCGAATGATGACCAACCAACTCATCGCAGTGCCATTGATCTCGGGGATCTCTTTACTGGAGCATTACCGCCTTTGCCATTAAAAGAGGCTCCTCGAAGCCGTCGAAGGCGAAAAACACCAAAACTATCAACCGGTAAGTTATGAATGCTATAGTGCGATAATAATGTATTGATATTTTTCTTTTTTATTGAGATATGCTGAGATTTATGCCAGACTTCTGATCAAACTGTCGTGATTTAAATTTAGGATTGAGAGAAAAGAGTGACGCCAGCCACGAAGTGGAGGTGGGGGAAGGTACGCGTACATTACGTATCTGCAGACTGCTATCGAGACAGTATATTTTTGCTTGACAAAACGTGTGTCATAATGATTAGTGTTAAGTAGCCCCAATGTTGTTTACTTATGTTTGCTTTAATTTGAATAACTGTTAACGTATTATTTTCGTACAAATAATTTACGTCAGAACTTGTATTTTGAATTACAGTTAATAACTTTAAACACCGGAACAGCAGTTGATCGCTATTGTACAGTTTTATGGTTTTATTATAGGAGACGGCCACGAAATTGCACCTTCCACTGCCCATACAGTTCGGAATGGTACCACGGAATCAGTCAGCAAAGAAAAATTCAAAGATTTGTGTTTAGATGGTTTTGTACCCGATAGCACAAGCGAAGGTAATTCCTAGTGATCATTTCAATCATTTCAAACGCTTTTTTATTAATTCTGTTATTCTCCATTACTGCCGTTCTTACTCTCTTTACTTGCAGATTACTATGTGGGTTCCCGGACATTTGAACGTCACTTCGCTTTAAAAAACCCTCCACGGGTACTCAAATCCGCCTGTCGCCTCGAGGATACCACGTCTCCTTGGTGTTTTCAGATGGATGGTCCGGACATGATGATCCTGGATGAAAGCTTCCCAAACATTTTCGTCGACAACCGATACCATTTATTGGATTCCAAATTTCTGAAGCATACGCTTACACCCGAACAGTATATTTGGTACTTGATGTCGCGATTATTGGGCGGTACCCCCGGATTAATACGTTTGGCCACGGTGTACGATGTGCGAAAGGAAGAGAGTGATGGAAAGCGACAGTATAATTTTTACGAGAGCGTCTTAGGATCGGATTTCTTTCGGGTTGTCGAGAGTATGCGCCGTTTGATTGCTTTATCGCTACGACATTGACAAAATTTTGTTCTGGTTTTTTCAGAGAAAGCCAGTGATTTGGTGCGTGAAATGATTCCGGAAGGGGAAATGGATTCATCTGCATTAGCTGGTATTGTTAAGAATTTACCGAGTTTACCGCCTTCCTTGCAATCTTTCTTTGGTCATAAGTTTGCAAACTGGATGGATAAGTATCGTCAAATATGTCGTAAAAGAAAGAAGGTTAATTAGTGCCTGATTTGTTTAGGTTTCTGTTATACGTTGTATTGCTAATGCACGCTGATTTTGCGGTTGTGTAGCGCACAGATATGTAAATGAAGTTTCCGTTGTATCATGGAAATGTTCCTGCATCGTCTTGCTGAGGAACACATTTTGATTCTCAAGTTAAGACATATTTTGTGCACCATGCAGGCCACCAGCTCGCGCTGTATGAGATGCACGAAAAATGAAGAAGTAATCAGTGTCGGCATGATTGATCGAGCATTATGTCGTCAGGATTTTACGATGCGCCCTAAGACCAAAGTTCTGTGTCGTTTCAGGTGCTAGAACGTTTTTTTGCGCAAGTATAATTTTTTTCGGCGTTTTTAACATTTTGATGATTAAGTATTTAAAATCTCTTTGTGGGCGTAGTGTGTCAATATTAAACAAATCACGATTTTGACGCAAGTGTCCAGTCTACAATCTTATTCTAGCCAGCTACGCTAACTTATATGCAAATGCAGCATAAGTATTTAGCGGCACTAACCTCTGTGAAAGCGAACTTTGTTCAAACAGAAGCGTGTGAATATCAACTATTAATCAGAAATTGCTACATATAAAACGCTAATGCAGCATCGTTTATGTACATTAAGCAGATTTTTTGTTTCGTTCATTAATGATCGGCTTTTAGGGAAGGCGCAAGTCAACATTATCAGCTGCACACATACATGTCGGCAGAATCATCTGTCAAAAAACCACTCGTGCTGAGTATACTTAGTGAGTAGTTTTCCCAACATAATCCATAATGGGAACTAGTTACTTATAGGATAGACGTGCAACACAGACCGCTCGCAATGTCGGTGTAGTAGTCCAAGTTCTAAACAGTTTTGTTCAAGTGTTTATGCAAAACGTTGTTCTAGATACAAGAATTTCAGATCAAAGAACTATGTTGGACCGAAAGGAAATCTCGATAAAAGGTCAGTTCTACTACTGCATTATACTGCCGTTGCATAGGGTACACTAGTGCCTTATCGAATACGCCGGCTGCAGTTAAAAATTAAAGTACAGAGTAATAGCTCTCTACTATAAAATTTTAATCGCAATCCATCGCATATTAACAGGAATTGTTATCAAAGGTTACCGGCGTACGAAGTAACTTCATGTTAGCCTAAATACTCAAAAAACGTGTTACTAAATTACATAATGTATAATCTTTATACCGTATACAAGTATTCATTTTAATTGGTAATCCTATTGTATTTACCATTAGCCGCATGCAGCTGGAAATAAAGATAAACGACATGGCGCGATATGTGCTGTTATTGTTCATACAAAATAATCCGTAAAGTGTTATTATGTTATTTATAATTCCCTCAAGTGTCTCATTATTGCGTTGCCTTGTCTGACTGCAGGAGCAAGATGCTGTTCATTTTTCCCTTTGCGGTACATGTTTGCGGTGGTGGCCTTTTTGGGCATGTTTAATTTGTATGCATTGCGGGTGAATTTGAGCGTCGCCATTGTGGCGATGGTGAACCACACTAGCATTGCCGGTAAAAGGAACGAAACGATCTCGTCGCAAATCGGAACCGTTTGTCCTGTTCCTGCTGGATCTCAGCATAAAGCTGTGGTAAGCCAATATTATTAAGCGTTCAGTTTCCATATGACTGATATCTATCAGTATAATTTTTTGCACAAGTGCACCGCGAAATTTATTTTTTTAATTCTTCGGATATGCAACGCGTAATATTGAACATGTGCAAAGTTTGTATATGTATATACTGCAACAAACATACGACTGCTTTCCATATCAGTGTCTACCAAATCTTATAATTATTACTGGTATTTACTTAATAATGAAAAAAGTAGGCTTTATTTGGCCATTCCATGAAATAAACACGATTTCGTCAACGAGAATTTAATGACCTTTTGATATAACTGCAGTCCAACGGGGAGTTCAACTGGGATGGTCCAGTGCAAGGGTTGGTTTTGGGCTCGTTTTTCTACGGTTATATATTCACATGTTTCCTGGGAGGATGGCTGGCCCATAAATTTGGAGGGAAATACATTTTTGGACCGAGTGTTTTGGTTGGAGGGATTCTCACGCTTCTCACTCCGCTGGCAGCGCGAACGCATTACGGAGCACTGATAGCTGTGCGCGCATTGCAAGGTTTAGTAAATGTAAGTACAATTTTGCACTCATACTTTTGTAAAACGTAAAACTGGAAGTGGGCACATTGGTTTGTACTCGTACATATATAAATTTCTTAAACTTGAACATATTTTTTTCGCATAAATATAACAATTAAACAAGAATAATAATAAAAAACATACAGATTGAATACAAATAATAGGATACACATATGCATAAGTATCATGTGTATGCAATATATAGTAGCAATACTCCGTCATGGCAATGCCGTCATGGCATACTGCGCAGGATCAATTTTTGCCGTGTTATTATGTGTAGGATTAAATTGCGGGCTCATATGGCTTTCAAAATTGCACTTTTTCTTGGTTAGGGAGTCTGCTTTCCAGCTATGCAAACTCTGATTAGCAGCTGGAGTCCTGCAACGGAAAGGACAAAACTTGTTGGATTTGTATTCTCTGGAATGCATATTGGCATGGTAAGGTTATGAGAGGCAGATATGTAATTTCGTACCTCATGATTATTATATGAGCCTAATTACAGTATTGCACAGCGCTACGTAGAGACTTGACTATCCGTATAATGGAAAACGATTTCTGCATTAAATGTACGCGAAAATTATTAAACTCTGATGGTGGTCAAAGAATGTATAAACGAATTCACATTACGGCAGTACTGGAATTTTTTTACAGGTGTTGACGTTGGCAGTATCCGGCTACTTGGCTAATTTCTGGGGATGGGCTAGTATCTTCTATCTTTTCGGCGTGTCCGCCTGCATATGGTTCGTCTTGTGGATATTTTTTGTCTACGACACACCGTTCGTGCATCCATATATCTCCGAAGACGAGCTACAATTAATTACCAAAGATACCAGGAAGAAATCCAACGAAAAGGTACCGGATTTCCCGTGGCGGAGTGCGCTGACCTCTCTACCATTTCTTGCGGCGGCGGTAGCGCACTTTGGCGGCACCTGGGCATTTTTCACCCTGCTGACCAATCTGCCGACATACTTAAACAACATGCTACACTTTGATTTAGAAGCCAACGGTTTATTATCCGCATTGCCGTATTTAACAGTGGCCCTCTGCACACAGGCCTCTTCGGTCATATCGGACTGGTTACGTCAAAAAGGTCACCTGTCGACAACCACGGTGCGCAAAGGCAGCCAGCTGCTGGGATTGGTCGTACCATCTTTATGTCTCATTGGAGTCGGTTTCACGTGTAATTCATATATCGCGATGGCCTTATTGGTCGTGGGTGTCGGTTTGGGTGGAATGGCGTTTGCCGCGGTGTCGGCAAACTTCATTGACCTTTCACCACAGTACGCTGGGATTTTATTAGGGATTTCGCAGACACCGGCGATGTTACCGGGGATTGTTGCCCCGTATGTTGTGGGCGTGATCACCGGTGGACCCAATGGACAGACCATGGAGAACTGGCGGACGGTGTTCTATATCACCGCGTCTATTGGAATATTCGCCGCGATTGTCTACTGTATATTTGGCTCGGGAGAAGTGCAGAGCTGGGGACAGCGCAAAGCCAGTCTAATTCCGGATGCCGTTGATTTCAAATCGAAACCGGAAGGTGTAGCGTGGGTGCATCGCCGGCCTAGTCGGATATCTGCTTCGAATTCCGAGGATAGAATATCGGTTAAAGAAATTTAGATTATTTCTGGCATGTGTGCACGTGCTTTAAATGAACGATTGTCACAAGGAAATCGAGTGTAATACAGTATACATAATTCAATTTACATCAGTTACGTGGCCATCGAACTCCCAAGTTATGAAGGTGTAATTAGTGTACGCTATAAACAATGTACTCGTATTTTTGAGTTAAACTGTACGTGATTATACAAAAGAAAGAAGAGAATAACATTAGTCATGAGAAAAGAATAACATTAGTCATTATGTATGTAAAATTCGTAACGGGTATCAGCGTTTTCAGCCCAGGAAAAAGCCAGTTTCTTCTTTCCAGCTTTCTGCCACCGATTCGTATCGCCGAATGACGAATAGCAGCATATTTTCGTACAGCATCTTCGCAGGCTTGGTGTCGAAAGTGAACATTCGATCATTTCGATTAAGCATATTATTCGTAATTATGAATTTCGCAGATGACTTACAGAGTACTTGTCCAAAACTCTTACTCGTCCACTGTTTTAATAACTAAACGAAAACAGTTTTTGTTAAAACTGATGCGCGGAATGCCGAAGACGGTGCGCCAACAAGCAGAACATCTTTATCAAATTCGTACTGCAAATGTTTTTTCCATATTTGACTGTCGGGTAAGTAAGCAACATTTTCTGTGGATTTCCTGTGGATAAAATCCGATAAATCATGCAGTGTAAAATATAGTTAAGCTCCGTTTAGTATCTGACAAACAGTTGGAAAAAAATACGAAAACTATTTACAGATATTAAGCGGCCAATAATGGCCACTACTTTATATATGGAACAAACAAAAATTCGTAGCTATCGCTCCCGCTGAACACCACTCCCTCTCCCGGCATTTGATAGTCCATCCTCCATCGTGAAAGTGCACAAAGCATTCAATGTCAGCAAGAAAGAATATCCGCGATATCTACTCTTTCATCACATCGGTTGAAAGAGCGGCATGTGGATCGGCGGAGGAGGATGAGGCAACAGCAGAAGAGAGCGAGTCCGCAGAAGACGCTTCTAAACAGTGAAATGAGTGAGTACACTCAGTTACAGCAAAACAGGTTCAGTATTTTTTGTTCAAACGCTTATTTTCATCAGTTACAACAAGCAGTTGTTAACTGCCTATCACAATACATTTACCAACATTTACAAATTACATGCAGATTACACACCAGCAAAACTTTTGCAAAAACAAAGTAAACTGCAATTCTCAACCTGGCCTTGGGGTGCTCTTCAGTAAAGATTCCACTTCAACTAATTTAAGCATTAAGGGTAAAATTATTAATGCACAACAAATTAACCGTGGTCGATAATTATGTTTAAGTACATTAAAATCCAGCAATGAATACAGAATGTACTCTACTCTGCTACATGGGGATTCTACAGCCCGTAAAGCCTAAAGGATAAAAAATCACAACTAACTAAACTGCTGGACATTGATAAATCATTAACTGTACTGTCACAACAGGCTTTTTTAACCTTTTCCATCTTCCAAATTTGTGCTACCATCCTCGCCATCCTTCATATTGTGCAAATTTTCCAGCACGCCAAAGTGGTTCACCAGTTTTGTAAGATCGTCAATCGTCTCAACATAGTCCCCTTTTATTACACTCTTTATGCTGGCCGGGGACACGATCTTCCCGTCAATATGCACAGTGGGCACCAGTTTGTATTCTGTCTTCTTCTTGCCGGTTTTAACCGCCGTGCAGCGCACCTGCACACTGCGTGAGATCTTGGGAATGGGCGCCTTCAGATCAAGATCATAGAACATGAGCATCTTTTCATTGCGATCGATGAATTTGCGCCAGTTCGTCGCGGGCTGCGGATGGGGCTCCAACCGATCAGCCAACTCCTGAAATGTGATTGGCTCTGTTTTGGCTTTCTTGGGAGCTGCCGATTTCTTGGTAAGGGGTGCGCGCGGCTGAGGACCCTTCTTGCCCGAACGCGTAACACGAGGCGACACTCGTGCTGGAGTGGTCTTCGTAGACGACTGGGCAGGTTGCGCGGATTCCGGAGATTCTGGAGATTCTACAGACATCTGTGCGGAGTCAGCGGCTGTTGAGCCGTTGGCACTGGCCGTCGCTTCTTCGGGGTTTTTTCGCTTTGGAGCACGCGATCGGGGTTTTGGACGTCGCATTTTTATACTAGAAAAGTTTTGTTGTCGACCTTATATGACTTATATCTTATTCGGAGCAACAAAGGAGAAATAACTTCGAATTTAACTGGAGCTTGCTCTGTACTTAAAAATCAGCAAACAGTCGCGGACAAAGTTTACAAAAGCGATCACGGATTAATGCGCAAAAAACGAAAACCAAAAATAAGAAGTTCTGCAGACTGCATATGCGAGCCATTGCGAGGCCAGTCACTAGGAAAGCATAGCGCAACTTCCAACCCGCGTGCGGTTGTCCATGCCGACACTCATGTCTCATGGAATAAACGAAAAGGCTCGTTTTGATGATTTTTGTATTTTGCATTTTTGTTATTTTTGCAGCGTTTTTTTACTTCATCCTTTCCATGACCGTTTTCGTTCTGTAATAACTGCTGTTTTTTAGGGTTGTAAAATATTTTTGTGTATTTTTCGAACAGCAGTACCGCAGGCTCGGAGAATACAACCAATATGGACGACGTGGAAATGCCCGAGCATTTCCATTCTGGTTCTTTTGACGAAGTTGCCACCACATTTCCTGACGTTCCCTTTTCCACCAAAGCGACGAAGTCCGCATCATCCGACCACGACCCTCTCGGTGACAGAATCGCCGTTACCCGTGAACCCAGCACGCGTGATAAACTGTATGCCGTTCTGTACGAAGTGGAACTGATCTACGACTCATTCATCGATCTCATCTCCTCGCAGCCCATTTTTGCCAACGATCCCAATCTCTCCGTGCATTTAAAACCAGCCGAGAACGCTGTCGCTCCGGGACATCCCTCTGACTTCGATCTGCCGTTTTTCGAGTCCAGTCTGCAGGAATTGATCGGATTACTGGCCGAACGACAATCAGATTTTGACAAACTAGTGGCCGATGCAATTAAAGAAGCTGAGATCGAAGCCACGATTCAGGGATTATCGAGTGAAGCAGACCGGTTAAAAGACCAAGTGATGGTCTTTCAGACCCGTTTGAAGGAAGCCGAGCAGATTCTCTCCAACGCCCTGCACATGGCCAAACAGAAGACGGAGACGGTGAAAGCGGCGGATGAAGCGCAGCTCACACTAGACGACATTATCCGCTACGCGCATCGCATCAGTGTGGGCTTCTCGGCCGCGGCGCCCGCCAACTGGATGCCCGGCGATCCGCGGCGACCGTACCCGACCGAAGTGGAGATGCGGGCGGGTGTGCTGGCCAAGTTGCAGGATATTCCGCCGCCGCCCAATCAGATCTTAGCGCTGCCCACGGAGAATCTGACGCAGGTGTCCCATAAGTTTTTAGGCAGTAATGCCGGTCCGTATACGATGTCGCCGCAGCCGAGTAGTCAGAGCGGAGCGATGGACAGTCCGAAGACGCCAATGACGGCCGCGCTGCAACGCGAAGTCTCCGCGGAAGAGCAGGATGTGGAGACAATGAGCAGTGATTCGTCTAGTTCGTCAAGTAGTGAAGAAGAGTGATGCATTGATTAGGTTTCTGTGCTAGCATTTAACGCAGTTGTTGACTATTGAAGTTCCGAATCCATAAATCATTAATTTTTGTTGTATTTTCTGCCAGTTTTATCCGGTATGGCTGCGAGCTAAATAATTCGGCAGTAGGGAATTTTTTAACATTTTTAGTGCGTAACACTTACTTTTTATAAAAGATTATTAAATAAGAAAACTGCTCAAGACGAAGTCTGATTGTGAGATGTGAATATTACATTCAAAATCATTAGCGATACCTTTTTGTTACAGTGGCATTGCTTTTAATTTGTTATTGCGTTATGCGCATCAATACGAGTACAAGTCCGTCATGTTCTTAGAGTACCAGGCAGTTCAGCAGAAATTAAGCGTTAATTTTCGATATGTCGATATTAAGCCATAATTTTCGTTTTCGATTATTTTTGTTGCACTCGTATAAATAATTTTGTTGTGGCACAGATAAGAACAGATGATGCATTAGTAAACAAACTTGATCGAAATTAATTAGTGGAAATCTTGAACATAAAACCCGTAGAAGGTACGAATGTACCCATACAGCAAACCTATTCAAACAAGAAAAACAGTTAATAACAGCGCATCGTTCGCTACGCCTCAATGGCTACAGTCTCCACCGTGGTATCACTTTCGGCCACTTGGTCATGTGGCTGCTCCACAATTCCGGAAGGAAATGCGTTGTCAGAGACACTGACAGTGGTATTGCCATTGCTTGATGGTCGAAGGTGGTCATTTGCCAAGTGTTCACGGAAGGCTTCCATAGATGTCCCGAACGTTGTTGCGCATTCGGCCACCGGGCAAAGTAAAGTAAACGAAGGCGA
This sequence comes from Paramacrobiotus metropolitanus, assembly GCF_019649055.1. Lineage (NCBI taxonomy): Eukaryota > Metazoa > Tardigrada > Eutardigrada > Parachela > Macrobiotidae > Paramacrobiotus > Paramacrobiotus metropolitanus. The sequence continues at coordinate 568,939 of NW_026570287.1, read as the reverse complement.
CGGGTAGGCATGTGCGTGGACTTGCTGGAAATGGCGTCTCAGGAAATTTAAATCGGCCACAGCGTACTTCCGAGCAGAGCACTCTTTGATTGGGCATAAAGCTTTGCCCTGCAAGACATAAGGAAAAATACAATCAGCTACAAACGAAATACAATCAGCTACAAACGATTTACGTACGGTGATAGTGAATTAGTGATACATAAGTAATCAAAAATGCCAGCTCAAGCATTTTCAAATTACGACTACAGCCTCGGTATAGTACCGCGGCAATGCCAACCGTCAGTCAAACAAACGCAATGTCTGCGCACACAGGTAGCGTTGTATTCACCTGCAAAGTGCCCAAAATCTCCAACTCTTGTGGAATGAGTACATCCGCAGGCGAGGGCTGGGTGTTGGTAGATGCTTCTTTTACAGGAGCAGGAATGACTGCAAAACATGGAATCGATTGAGTTTAGTCTGCTTGCTTGATTCAGATAGAAGATTATGAAGAAACGTTCTGAAGTATTATTAAAAGCAATGATTTATAGTTATACTATATCTAGCTCTTGTGTTCGGTCGAGTCGCTCTCGGCTTCCGCTGCATTCCGAGCTGCTGGAACAAACCATTGCAGTAGCGCTTGTAGCTATCTTCTAAATCGTCGACGGCGGGTCCACAAACATTCCGTACATGTTCTACAATAAAAAAGTTTAACATCTGGCAGAAAATAATCAGTTTACTGCGTTATAACAACACTGCAGCAAATTCCTACCAATGATAGCTTCCACACAAAACGCATCTAATAACTGATCGACCATTAATTTCTTTCCGCTGCGTTTCAATTTGGCGACACCTTCGGCATCGCCCAGTAGGTGCAGGGTTAAATTCCATGCATAACTCTTCCAGGCTGTCGGACTGCTAATATTGGCTGTAGACAGACTGCGTTTGAGATCATCCAGAACGGAGTTTTTGACATAAACATCATGGTTATCCAGCAACTGCGTCTGCTCAGGGCCGGGATGTTTCCAGTAGAAATTTACCGCTTCTTCGCCGGCCTTCTCTTCTAAAATGCAAAACTATTCAATATCGAACAATAAACCGAAATCTAAATTTAATTCAATCAAACATGCACTCAAATATTGAATTTTATCAGAAGCAGTAAAGCACTAATGCAAATATTAAAATTACATATGCGCTTACCGGTATCGCCGAGCGTTTCCGTTTCTACCACTACAGTAGATCCATTAAGGTCTGCTTCCACGGGCGGATCACAAACTTTAGAAAGATTCTGTTGCGATCTGCCAGATCGTCTGACAATGGTGCGGTATACCACTGGAGCGGCACTGCAAAATAAACCAAAATCACTAATTACAGCCTTTAAAAGCTGCATTCAATGACATGACATTGAAAAACATGACACTGATATACCGATATCCGATACTTACCAGGTTAGTGATGGTTTACCGTTTTAATACTGCATATTTAAATGCGGTTCACATTATTTATTACTTAATTCTTATGCAACAGCACAGCCGAAGCACTCAACAGCGGTAAATTATTTTTCTGATCCTTGTCAACAAATTATGTTGTAAAATGAAACCAGTGATACTGCGCTTCTCAAACCGAATGCAAAAAGTTATACTGTACTGCAATATATTTCGTACTCATTTGGTAACGCGCATGCCAATCGTCCTTCACAACTGAATTTGTGGCTTTACTCACGTTTGCACAGGCTGCTCCGGAACCGCTTCCATATCCCTTCTTTTTATCCCGGTTTTATTTCTAACAACAGGCATGCTGCCGATAAATTCCAGCACTTTCTGAAACTCGGATTCCGTCGTAATATTATCCTTATCCAGCAGACTCGAAACGGGCTCCGTGCCCAGATCGTAGTCACCCATGAAAATCGACGCCACTAGACTGGGTTTGCCTGTCGCAGGCAATCCCGCATTGGCATCCCCTGACTCCGGACGTATCCGAACGCAGCGCGAAATGCCAGGGAATTCCGAGCGCAGATCCAGCTGATAGAAAATAATCGTCTTGGACACTTCGTCCACGGCTTTCTTCCAGGTTTGTACGGTGGGTCCCGTGCTGGGACTCTGATCCGAGGGATAGTCCAAAAGACGTTCAAACGTGAAATCATCCTCACTTACGGAATACCGCTCCTTGCGCTTGCGGCCACGTTTCGCGGTGGACTTCTGCTCGGGGCTGACGGGCGGCTGTGAGGAGGTGGATGGTTGCGGTTCAGGCAGATCCTCGAAACGCTTTGGCTGATGCTTAACGCGCTGACTGTGTCGTGTCGTCGACATTACTGCTGCGAGGGCCCCTCAACTTGAATCAGTGTAAAGCACTTGCAGGGTATGCAACAAACAAGCCAAAACAGATAACTTTCTGTTATTTTAATAAAAAGCAACCAAACGATAAATTAGAAAGGAAACAGTCAGCTGAACATTTATGAAAACTGACACCGTAAAATAACGTCGCGATCAGCATTCGTGGACGCCTTGGACCATCCAAAGTGTAACTAGTACTAGTACTGTAAACAACAATCAATCAGCTGCGCTTCCTTACCCATGTGGTTGTTACCTGTTGTCTTGGTGTCCGCTCATTGTGCCAACGAGTGTATCACGAGTGCAGTTTTGTGTCACTGGTTAGTGGTATCACTGTATACTGTACGTAACTGAATGCAGTCTGACTGCCTGTTTCGTTTTTTTATTTCGTCTTTTTATTCGCGTCAGTAGCAACAAAATTTTTTGCACTTTTTACGTAAATCGTGAGAAACTAAAACACAAGCGAGTTACACAACATCTACAAACACAGGCGGGCGAATGACAGAGAATATTTCGTCTAAATTTGCCGCCGGTGGTGCTGTTCCCATGTAGATGCTGTGTTTCCCCGCTGTATTTCGATGCTGATCCGTTGACGCAGAAACTCTAGTGCTCGCGGTTCGCCTGACTGCTGCTGGATCATCTTTCCTAGCACGTTCAGTAGCTGGGTGGTTTCTGGTCCGAATGTTCCGTAGGTCTCAAAAGCCAGGGGCTTGAACCAGTAATCCTGGGTGATGTTGCGGTATTTCTCGGTCTTGCTCCGCTCGGCTAGCGCTGCTGCCGCTCCGGCTCGAGTGGATGTGGCTGCGATGTATGACAATGCCATGGTGCTGCGCCAGGTTACATTCCAGGCCAGCGCCTTTCCTCTTTCCCACGGGGTAATTGTCACTCCGTCTGGTCGTTTGCCATCTGTACGGGAGATTCCGGGAGGTTCCAGCCCAGTTTCGATTCCGGCCGATGCAAAGGCGCGCTTTATTACCGCTTTGAGGCTTTCGTGGGTCGGTTTCCGTCCGGCACTGAACTTGCAACTTGAACCATGATATCCATGCTCATCCGCTTGGTCACCGCCTGTTTCGTAGTATTCAGTACTTCTACAAAACTTTTACTTTTATAGAAGTATGAAACTTACGATTGTATTGTGTACTCGTACCGCAAATCTGAATTCACTTGAAACTACCAAACTACCATCCGAATTTTCCGAAAGTGTAGCATAACTTCATTCCTGCTCAGTCCTCCATGATGTATTTTTTTGTAATGGCTCTTGGCTTGGCTGTGCTGCAGCTGACCTCCTGTTGCCCTGCTCAGCATGAGCTCACCGTTAATAAAAGTGGGTTGCCCGGAATTACTGTAGTAACGCAGTTACACTGCAGTGCCAGTGATGTCCCATTTTATTCAATGGCTCGGTAAATTACGGGAAATTCCCGCACCCGCTTGTGCTCGGAAATCGGTAGCCGGGTAGCGGAAACTTTCTGCTAGGATCGGTATGTCTGTATCGGTATGTCCCATCTGAATCATAACATCTGTTTTTTTTAGTGAACCAGATTTTGAACGAAGCCAAAGAACGCAACGGCAACGGCACCATGTGGTTGCAAGGACACGGACGAGGTCCAAGCACCAGAGGGTTTCCAATAGCGGAATGGCCGCCGCAGACAGAGATAATCCGAGCGCCAGAAGGAGGCACACTGTTCATTCCCTGCAAAACAGCCACAACACCAACAGCTCGTCTGTATGTATGAAACATTAATTAGACAGTGACCGCTTTGTTTGTTTCACGATTCTGGACGCAACTGCAAAGCGTCGTTCAGGAAAGTCTGCGGAGAACGCAGCCTGATTTCTCGTTAGTCTGATATGTCCGTATTTTGTTAAGCAGAGGGCTCACTGAATCAGGTTTAGATGCTAGAACTACGTAGCAGACTGGCGCAATAAGCCAGCGAAAGTGATTTTCCGAGCGAACAAACCGGTTTTTTTTCCTTGTAGTTACATTCATTATTTCGTTTTAAGCAGGCTTATTTATGAAATACTGTCGTCAGTTTTGTCGATATTACAAATACACACAGGTGTCTCACATCGAGATTCCGACGGCATTCACATACAACGGAAGGCGGGTTTCTGTTCCCACGCAAGGGATATCCAGAAAGCCGCTCGAAGAAGTAAACTACTGCTGAAACTGCTCTAAGGAATTCATTTCCGGGGGATACGTTCTTAAGCGCACATGGTTCGTTGCCGACTACGATCTGGCAACCGGTGCGTTTTCCATCGAGTTGGAGAACTTCACGTACGCCCACACCGGTCTGTACAAGTGCCTGCACTCCAACGGGAGCCAGCTGGTGGTGACGCAGCGCTACTGGGTCAGCGCGACCCTCTTCCGGCACGACGTCTTCGATCCGCCCATGCAGAACCTCACAGTGCGCTACGGTGACCCAGTGGAGATGGTGTGCCCGGTGCGTTTTACGTTTCTGCCTGGATACCTCGCCACGCGCTTCCTGTGGCGCAAGGGAAACTATCTCTTACTTGCCGAGTCCATCCCGGAGATGAAAGATAAAGCCAGGTCGCCTTATGGCTTCAAAGGGCGCTTCCAGCTCGGAATGGGGGAGCCTTGTATGTGTAACGCGACGATGACGATCGACAGCGTCACATGGAAAGACGCCGGTTTGTACGAGTGCTGGTTCCGCATCGACGACCGCCTCGATGAATGGATCGTTCAGGAAGCTTACTTACACGTGATTTAACCGGAGCCACCATTTCACTAGCGATTTGGGCAACGGCGTGTACATACATCCTGTAAGCAGTCGTTTCTGTGGTTGTTCGATTTTTACTCGGGAATAGTTAGACATTTTCGTCGAAGTTTGTTTCTTACCCTGGAATAGTTTTCTTAACCTGGGCTTTTTCTCGAGCTTAATTTTTTTACTAAGGATCGTCCGGACTGTTTTTGTATTTTTTGATAGTAATCAAATGTCGGTAGACAATGATTACGATACATTCCATTGGCTGTAATCTTGTCTGAAATGAATTGTTGGGCTGGTTCAGTTTGTGTTTGCCGTGGTACTTACTAAACAATGATTAAAAACCTACAGAGACCATGCGCAAGTATAATTTTTTGGTGCTTTTAACCTTTTGATGATGAAGTATTTAAAATCTCTTTGTGCGCCTACTAGTAGTGTGTCAATATCAAACAAATCACGATTTTGACACAGGTGTCCAGTCTACAATGTTATTCTAGCCAGCTACGCTAACTTATATGCAAATACAGCATAAGTATTTAGAGGCACTAACCTCTATGAAAGCGAACTTTGTTCAAACAGAAGCGTGTGAATATCAACTATTAATCAGAAATTGCTACATATAAAACGCTAATGCAGCATCGTTTATGTACATTAAGCAGATTTTTTGTTTCGTTCATTAATGATCGGCTTTTAGTCAAGGCGCAAGTCAACATTTTATCACCTGCACACATACTCGTACATGTCGGCAGAATCATCTGTCAAAAAACCGCTCGTGCTTAGTACGAGTATACTTAGTGAGTGGTTTGCCCAACAGTGATCCATAATCCATAGTTTGCGAGGGCCAAACCAAAAGCGGAGAGGGACATTTTATTCTGCCACCCGGTACAAAGTAAATAGCAGAAACCATCCGAAATATTCTGAAGAGATGCAAAAAATTAGGCAAATTACAGCAAATCGTAACAGATTATTATTATTCAAGCGGTATTAATTATCAAATCTACAGATCCGCTACTCATTGTTTATTGTTTAAACTCACTACTCATTACTTACAACTCGTATAATTATAATAATTATAACAGGAGTTGAAAATTCTTTTCCTACTCGAGAAATCAACGTTGGTTTTCAGACACGCAAATGTACACCGTTATGGACCTTGCCAAGAGTTTATAAAATAATAGAGCAAATGGATAACAGGCCAGCGGAACTTCTTCGCAATATCGTAGAGCACGAATACGGCCGTCAACTGCGGAATGGGTGTATCTAGAGTTTCACATAAAAGGAGCATCTCCAAAGTAAACAACCCAAACGATTAAATTGTTAATATAATAACTGATTTGATAGTAATTCGATCCAAAACGGACGAAATATAATAATAGTGGGAGTATCGTTTTTCTCATGGTAATAACGTTTTTCCTACTCCTTTTTTTTACTTTTGCCTTTGAACGTAGGAAAACCATGTACCTGCCGGTCCTCAATAATCTGCATCTGTCAAAAGAATTACCTGTACATGTGATGAATATTGTGATAAAGCTTTGAGTTTTGATGAATGAATTTATCCGTCCAGCTGCTTGAAACTTCCAAAATTTACCACAGATGTGACAGAACTAGAAGCGCGTATATATGTCAGCGCAAATTCCGCCGCACGTAAACCTGAAATTAAATAGAATTAGCAAAGCTAATTCCGGTTAACGCAGCGGAGGTGCTCGCAAGGCTGGACGACTTGGTTAACCAGTGTCCAGCCAAGAAAACCCATTAGGGTGTGTCCTGGGAGGCAGATCCCGATGCTGTATAAGCAATGCAGTTTCGGTTGTGGACGTTGCATTTGTAGTGATTGTGCATTTCTGTTAGTGCATTTGAGTTGCTGTCGTATTGGAGTAAAGATGTTTTGCATTTAACAAGTCGTTACGTGTTGTTGTTGTTGCACCCGTAGACTGCGTTAACAGACGCTTTATTTTTGATTTCAGTTACATCACCAAATCCAGCATAAAAATATTGGCCGAAAAATTGTCTGTCACTCCGTAATATAAATCCGAAGAAGCAAAAACGTTCAACAAAATTCTATTTTCTACGCAATGATCGCCTTTAGCTGCAAGCGTGCCATTACACCATTACGCACTAACATAGTCAAAACAACCAGATTTCAAAGTCAAACATCTAAAGAGATTCGAATTCAGTTCGAATCCAATGTTCAATACTTAATGCAACGAAGGCTTCTTTATTTTTTTGTTGAATTACGACAGATTGTACGAAGTGGTTCGCCTTTCTTTGGGGTTATAGTAATCATAAACGACCACGCTCTGATCCTTCAAATCCTTCACTTTGTAAATACGGTACATGGTCAGCTTCAAACATGTAGGCGCCTGTTCCAACTGAAACACATCGGTGCATTCAGAATAACCTAATGCAATTATTTTCCCACAAATCGGAACATACCTGGTCGAAATACAAGTTGACCTTTGTATCCTTGTTTTCGAATTCGGTTTTACGCAAACTGGGAACAGTTTTGATTAATTTGCCAATCTCATCCTCGTCGAACTGGTAGCCAGAAAGAGTATTGACCTCAATTACGGCCATACTACTCATGCCTTCGCGTAGATACCTGAAAGCAGTTGCGTACTTAAGAGAAAGGCAGTTTTGCCGTCGGCAAAGTACAGTTTGTACACCTTATAATGTCTATGACCAGTTTACCACCATGTAGGCAAACATTTTTTACCGGCTGCAAATTCCCATTCGAAGGTCAGATTTTGACGCAGTCGTGGTCAAATTCAGATCGAACGCAACGTCTTCCGCCGGTTTGGCAACATAGTATGTCCAACTCACATAAGCCAGTGCTACGCCTTTCCTTGTGCATTCAGGGAGATTGCTTTTGGTTTTTTCGGAAGCTCGACGTTCTGCAGAACGACGGCTGTATCCGGGGTGATCGAGAGGCTACGTTTGGACTCATCATAATTGATATCCAGCTGTATTGACGGTGGATTGACAAACACCTTAACAAACTCCGCTAATCCCATCAGACCCACAACAGTATCCTAAAACAAAACATCCAAACTATAGTAAAATACGCTAAAAATTTGAATAATTAACTGACGATTTCAAAACGAGTAACACGGCCAGTAAGATACATCCAGATTCCAGACTACTCTAAAGTTACATTTTTTGGAAAGCCAAAGAGGAAAGTCAAAATTTACTTGACTTTCCGCGTGCATACGTAGTTCATGGACAAACCGAACAGACTTTACAGATACTATAGTAAATACTAAATACCTGTGTAGACAAGAAACCACCCTCAGCATTCTGTTTGGATATCAGCCATGTGACAACCGGAAGCGCAGATGAGAGTTTATCGTTGGCCATATACGCTAATAACGCGTAAGCGGTGGCCTCCACATCCTTAGCATTGGTCGGGTATGAATGGTCAGTATCCGCTCCTTGATCAGAAAGGGAAGCAACCGTGGTCCAGTACGCAGCTGTGCTGTTTTTTATCGTTTTCTGTTCCAACAGATCCAATGCCATAGCGCTCTTGGCACTCTTCGCCCGCGCTAAAGCATATGCGGTGATGGCTAGCGAATACGAATCATTGTTCAAACTGGTGAATTTCGATTCCAAATACGTGACAGCTGTCTTAACGGATTCGTCAAACCTCGATACGGAAGCTTTGCCAGACTCCTTGTACTGCAAAAAGGACAGAACACAGTAAGCTGTCAAGGCCACTCCCGAGGAAGCGCCGCCTTGGTGCTGTTTATCGATGACCTTTCCGTTTTCAATATATGCCCCTTCATCGTTCTGTTGATCGACCAGAAAACGCAGCGCTGTTTTTATCACATCATCCTCAATACTGGGAACAAATTCCACAGCTTCAGCGAAAACCCGGGCAACATAGGCAGTCAACCAAGTCGAGCCTTTCGGATCGGATGGTCCCCAGGCGCTGTAGGAGTTATCGCTGTGGCGGTACTTTAATTCTCGCTGATAACCCAGCTGCATGTTAGCTATAAGTTTCGATTTTTGCGGCTCAACCAACTTGTTGATCTGTTTGAGATATTTGGCGACGACCAGATTCGGCGTCGTAGTGGCCATATTCTGTTCACCGCACCCGGTAGGCAAGCGAATCAACTTGTCCAAATTGTTCATCGCTGCACCCAAAATATCGCCCACCACGCGCACCTCCACTTTATCGGAGCCGTCCACTTTGCCGGTCGGATTGGCTGGCAGCGCCACGGGAATATTCAGCGGAGACGATTTGCGAAGATCAAGAAATACCGGTCGCGTGAAATACTGCTTCACTCCTTCGGGTTTGATGGGAAGCGTCTTTTCCAGCTGGTCCGCCGCAAATGTCGACTGAGCGGTGACCTTTAAAGTTAGGTCACCAATCTGCTGCGGGATGACCGTGAAGGCAGCTGTGGTGCCTTCGCTAGGCTTTGCAACGACGTTCTTCTTAAATACAGCGGTGGTGTTGTCGGGATTGCGGATTTCCAGTTGAACCGTCACATCTTGCTGCTGCGACATGTAGTTGAACACAAGGACTTCAGCTGTGAGATTCTCGAAGCGGACAATGCTGAATGGTAAATTCAATACAGCAAAGAATGGTTGGAAAACTTTCAGCTGCAATGACCAAACGAATTTAACAACAGATAAAGCTGCAAGTACATCAGACAGAACCTGCTGCTTACCCTGGCAGGATCTGAGGTCAGTCCGAGTCCAGTGGAATTGTTTAAACTGAAGGCTGAAACCTTCCACGTGGTAATTGAGTCAGGTACTTTGGAGTGAATTTCCGTAAAGCCATTAGCACTATAAGAGCAAAAATGTAACATTTCATTTTTCGTTCTCGGCCCGGTTTTAATTATAATTTTTTAATTGTTCAAATTGGAGCTACGGCGTTTAATTCTTCCTGCTTACTCAGCCTCTGCGGTTTCAAACAAGAAACTCTGACGAAAATCTTTTCGCGTTTGGGCCGGCGCTTGCAGATTGTCGGCTTCCTTGCTTGATTCAGAAGTCGCTGAAGGCATCGGGGTACTGAGTTCGAAAAACCCACTCCGATTCTCAGTAGGTAGTGCGCTAGCACCGGACGCTCCCCCAGCAAACGACCCTATCGATACTGCAGACATCTGAAGGCTATTTAGGGATGCACTGCTGGCCGATGCACTCCGGGAGGGCGATTTTGCCATCATTGAGAACATGGGCCTCCCCGCTACGCCCGAAATGCCAGACAGCCAAGGTCTGTATTGGTAGGGTTCTGTTTCCGTTGAGCTAGTCAGTTTATCATTGGTCAAGATAAATTGTCCGGAAGTGTACGCTTTCTGGACATCATAGAAATGCAAAGGGAATTAAAGGTGTGTCATATGTTCAGCACCTTCTACAGGCAGATTTTCAATTACCTCAAAGTAATCCTGAGTCGAATATAGATTAGAAAGAGTGAATTTGTCCTTGCTCACAGCCGAATTCACCTAATCAGGAAACTTAATTAAAACCATTGAAAGTTATGTAAAGTATCAATGCGTATAAGGAAATCAAATTTTTTACTCCATGGTATTGGGATTTTGTATAACCAAACACCATACAAATCGTTTTCCCTTTCCAGGAGGTCATCTTAAATGCTTCATAATACAGTTTTGTCAATTACTGGGTAAGCGTAAACTCACTTCGTCTGAGGAAATATCGTTCCCACTTTTCATTAACAGCAGACCTTCGTCCATAGCCAGAAAAGCCACAAAAGACAAAGGACTTGTAGTGACTTTAAAGGACGCATCTTCCTCGGGCTTAGCGTAACCCAGACCACTACTTGGCTGCGCAGAAATAGTCACCTGAAAAGCCCATTTCAATAATCAAATGTAATGGTCAAATATGCTCCCAGCACTTAATGCCAGATCACATCTTGATTGATACGTAATAATTATAATTTTAACGCTATGTTACAATGTCGTATGAACACCATTACACTTTGTAACTTACAGCGTTCTTCATTCCCAACGCAGGCGCTAAGACCAGAATATTTCCCACGATTTCTTTATCCGCACGGACGTAATATACCATTAACCGACCGATACGGCCCATGGATTCCATCAAAGGAACGGAAATAACGACATACGAGCCAGCTTCCGAAGTTGAATTGCTCCAGAGAAAACTGTCGTTCGAATTAGACTGGACCTTAAATGGACAAACAAGTGTCCGTCACAAACAAAACAAAGAAATTCTGCCGACAACGAAAAAAACGATTGTCCCAAATCGTGTTTCTTAAATTTGTACTGTGAGCGACAGTAATACTTTTACAAAGGAATAAACTCAATAAAGACATATTTGAGCACATTCAGGATCTTACCAGGAACTGGATGACTTCGTTAGTCCGTGTGGTCATATTAATACCAAAACTCCCAGTTTTCCCTGTCTGTAGATTGTCCGTCAATGGCTTAATTTCGAGGAAACTGCTGCTGGGAGACTCCTTTCCCTTAACGGTTAAGCGTTTCTCCTCTTCCATGTAGATGACCTTCAATTCCATTCGACGCGCATGCTTGGGAGTTGGGATATCCGTCCTGATGAATCCATCAGCCGGAACCGCAATGGAAATTTTTTCTGCAGGAATGGGTTTAGGGGATGGTCGAGGAGGGCGTGGCCAAGGAAACGGTCGATGCCGCTACGCAGAAAAAGAACTGGATTAAATTTTTGATACACACAATACTAGAGGTAGAAATATTTCAACTTTTTATTTTGTGCGGCTTTGTACTGCCAGCTGAGTGCAATTCAATAATACAAAGTACAAAAGCAAAGCGGCTTTATACGCAAGCGCATCTGCTTACTCGGTGAGAAAATCCCACATCATCGCTGGAGGTTGATCGTAGCGGGCCCACCGGAACATCATCGTCAGCGACACTATCATCCGAATCCTGAACAACTACACTTTCGTTCAGATTTTTGTCACTGGAAATCCTTTTTCCCCAACTAGCACGTTTATCGTAAAATGACACTTCGATGTTTAACTGCTTCGTTCTGGGTGGAAGCGGACGTCCGGTAAGATCGGCCACACGGGCGCGCAACGTGTACGGGAAACCGGGCAGAAACGTGTCGGGGTTGTTTAACAAATCTAGTTTGTAAGGCTTATTGGTGATGGATACAGTTGTCGAGACATTTCGTGTTTGACCAGTTAGGGTTTCCGTAAAGTTAGCACGGATTTCGAGTCTGTCGTAGGAGTTGTACTTTCGATCCTTGTCCAGTACAGAACTAAGAGGAACATTAATCGCCGATCGTCCGTTAAAGTCCTGCAACATTCCAGAAATCCGGTGTTTCAATTTATGCCAAAAGCACAACTATAACAGCACGCATTTAAGTGGCCCCTGCGGTCCATTTTAAGTCAGAGAATTTAATTTAATTAAAACATCGCTCAATGTTTGCATGGGTTTTACCGTGATCTGGATAGATTTATTCAACGGAGATGGTTGAGGATTACTGTGAAACCCGATGCGCAGCACTTCGTCCGCCCATTTCGGTGGTGCAATGACGGTCACTTCCAGTTTGCCTTTAACCGCTTCACCAAATGTGTAACTGTAAAATATCCTTTGTACATGCGTTCACAAAAACTCTGAATGATTTTAGCGCGTTACTTTGCCTCCACGAAAAAGTTCAGATCGGAGTCCGACGGGGTCACGTAAGCCGGAGTGGACAGGATTTTAACGTCAAACCGCGGCAAAACTGTAGACAATCACACGATATTCAAACTCAAAATGCCACCACCTTATCAGTTTTTTAATTGATTTACCATATTCATCAACAGAGAATTCCTTGCTGCCGATTACATTTTCTCCATTCGAACTGCGGGCTTCGATCTTCCATACGCCCAATAACGGTTCCGACGACAACTGGACATCGCCGGCGAAATAACCCAAAACTGCAACAAGTGAAATCCAATCGATTGCGACGACTGGTTGTAACAATATAGAGCTGTTGATTGTATTGGTTGGTTACTGATTGCATCCGTCGTTGCTTACCAGTAGGGTCTGACGCATTGGAATATTGCTTGATTATATTATTTTGTGGATCCTGCAAAATATGAGCTCACAATGATTTCGGAAGTTTTGTGTAATTTCGGAAGTTTTGTGTAATATTGTAAACAGTGTAAACACGCACCCGTATTTGCACAGTCAGCGGGATATAAACAGGAACCAGTTGTTGGTCCACAGTGACAATACGGAAGCGAACGGTGTCTCTGGCTTTATACAGAGGCTGGTCAGTTTGGACAAAAGCGAACTGTGTTTTAGCGGCATCCGGCTTATCCCCGTCAACAACTTTAAGATCTCTAACATCGCGATTGAAAAAATCATTCGAATCCGATCCATTAATCTTCAAAATCACGTTACTGGCTGGTCGAGTTTTGACATAACTGGATAGATCGCCAATCTACAAATCAAACAACTGTTCACTTACCTGTACTTCTGTTAAACCATAATATCGCTGGCTTAATTAAAGCAGACTATTATTTAATCACAAGACAAGAGCATCACTTAATAACGTTCCCGCCTGTTGTCACCATCGGATGGATGCTTACAGGAAGTTCCACTTGGCTTAGCTGGTTCGGCTTGATTACGAAGGTCTTCTTGAACGTAAAATTATTCGACGCTGAAACTCGATCTGGACGACCGTCTCCATCAGCATCTGAATCATCCCAGCTTGGGGACTGCGGTAGCAAAATGATATCCACTTTCACATCGGACGATGCATTGTGGCACAGAATGGAAACAGGGAGTTTTTTCCCCGAGTGCACCGTCTTCGGCCCAAAAATCACGTAATCCAGACCACTGCAGCTGCAGATCAACGCTGCTAACAACAGCAGAATTCTCAAGCCAACGGCTTGCATGATTACGGTTGACGCAGACAACGATCCAGAATACAATTGTATAATTCCTGTCAAGAAAGTCAAACAATAAACTCAAGCAACTTAAATCAAGACCATGCAGTAAAGCACGGCTGGAAAGCAAGTGTAGGCTTCCAGTCGGCAGCCAGATGTACACCGCAACGGAAAATTATTACTACGTAGGGACTAACAATGCTCAGTCTTCTGTTTATGTATAACTTTATAATTAGCCGCCAACAGGCCTGCTAATGAATAACCTGCCTCAATAAGCCCGGGGAAAATGTTTTCGAGAAAATGGGCTGGAAACTCGAAAATGATTGCGATCTATAGTAGATCCGGTCGGCCGACGATTAACAAAATGTTCGCAAACATACCGTGCATCCGCTTTCACTAGTACAGCTACTGACGTACGAAAGTGACCGGTATGCGACTACTGTATGTACAGTACTCGTACTAATTATTATTAAGGAAGCCGTATACTAGCAGAAATAGATATCTATATATTAAAGCACCAACCTATTTAAAAATTTAAATAAGTTATCAACAAATTATTTTATGATTGACAAGCCAGCTGCAGTGATATTTTGCTTATCAAATTGTCAGCCGAATTCAAAAAAGTATTCCGATGTGCAGTAACAGTAAACAAACAAACACTGTAAACAAACAAAACATGAATTCTTTCCACGCCCACGTGATTGCTGCTCTAGTTGCCATCTGTTGTCTTTTGCTTTAATTGTGACGTCTGTGCGAAGTTTGCTCTGTTATCACGACTATTACTACAGAATTTACATTTGTTCTGTGCCGGCTGGCTTCCTCAGTTTATCTTTGTCAAACAAGTCCCCGCCAACAAGTTAGCATATAAGGATCGTGAATGAATTCCTTTCGGTCTGCCTATGTACTTAGTCTTCCGCTTCCTCCAAAATTGCTAAACATTAAGAATTCAGAAACAGGCAAACTTAAATAAAAAACAAAGGCCGAAGCCTTTGTTTTTTATTTATTTATTTTACTGTATTTAATTTATATCACCAAGTCAAGCATCAAAAGATTGCTTAATCTACTCAGCATTGGCTGTTCCTCAGTAATAAAAAATCTGGAAAAACAACGCACTACATTTTAAACAAATGTGTCAGGTGCGATCGACTTAGCTGGAAGTGCACCATGATTCCCCTGCACAATAACCCGGTATCACCATCACAAATTCACAGTGAAATCAACTAGATCCAAAATCCAACCAAGCGATATCTAATTAAAACTCGCATCAAATGTCCCATATTAATTAACAAAGGCCTTTAAATTAGTCAGTTACAACAGACTGTAGGAAGCAGTTCGCCTTTCTTTGGGGTTATAATAATCGTACACCACCACGCTTTGATCCTTCAAATCCTTCACTTTGTAGATACGGTACATGGTCAATTTCAAACATGTGGGCGCCTGTTCCAGCTGAAATGAAAAGAAACAGTTAAAATTATAGTGTATTGTACAAATTCAAACCGATCAAAGTATACCTGGTCGAAGTATAAGTTGACCTTTGTGTCCTTGTTTTCGAATTCGGTTTTACGCAAACTGGGAACGATTCTGGTTAGCTTGCCAATCTCATCCTCATCAAACTGGTAGCCAGAAAGTGTGTTGACCTCAATTACGGCCATGCTGCTCTTTCCTTCGCGTAGATACCTAAAAGCAGTGACATCAGCGACAATTTTGTCAGTGCGAAACGTAAACTTTTACGTCAACGGTTCTTGGAAAAAAATAAAAAGTATATAAAATAAAGTAAGTAAAATATAGTATTTAAAATAACTTATATAAAATAACGTACATAAAATAACGTTTGTATACCTGCTGCAAATTCCCATTCGAAGGTCAGATTTTGACGCGGTAGTGGTCAAATTGAGATCGAACGCAACTTCTTCAGCCGGTTTGGCAACGTGATATGTCCAGCTCACATAAGCCAGTGCCACGCCTTTTCCTTGAGCATTCAGGGAAATTGCTTTGGGTTTATTGGGAAGCTCGATGGTCTGCAGAACGACGGCGGTATCTGGAGTGACAGAGAGACTGCGTTTAGCCTCATCATAGCTGATATCCAGCTGCATTGTCGGTGGATTGACGAACACCTTAGCGAACTCCGCTAATCCCATCAAGCCGACAACAGTATCCTAACACAATCCAAATCAAATTAAAGCACAGTACTAGTGCCTACATTGTATTCAAATAAACCGGCAACCACAACATTATTCAGCGTACTTCCAAACTAATTGCGAGTACCATACAAGAATTGATAGTTTCGAAATCCAAAACCAGTATCACAATAATTAATTATGCTTTTTAAATTAAAATCAAACAAAACATTTTTGATATATTACCTGTGTAGACACAAAACCACCCTCAGCATTCTGTTTGGATATAAGCCAAGTGACAACCGGAAGCGCTGAAGACAGTTTATCGTTTGCCATATACGCTAACAAGGCGTAAGCGGTGGCCTCGACATCCTTGGCATTGGTCGGATATGAATGGTCAGCATCCGCCCCCTGATCCGAAAGAGAAGCAACCGTGGTCCAGTATGCCGCTGTGCTGTTTTTTATCATCTTCTGTTCCAAAAGATCCAATGCCATAGCGCTCTTGGCACTCTTCGCCCGCGCTAAAGCATATGCGGTGATGGCTAGCGAATACGAATCATTGTTCAAACTGGTGAATTTCGATTCCAAATACGTGACAGCTGTCTTAACGGATTCGTCAAACCTCGATACGGAAGCTTTGCCAGACTCCTTGTACTGCAAAAAGGACAGAACACAATAAGCTGTCAAAGCCACTCCCGAGGAAGCGCCGCCTTGGTGCTGTTTATCGATGACCTTTCCGTTTTCAATATATGCCCCTTCATCGTTCTGTTGATCGACCAGAAAACGCAGCGCTGTTTTTATCACATCATCCTCAATACTGGGAACAAATTCCACAGCTTCAGCGAAAACCCGGGCAACATAGGCAGTCAACCAAGTCGAGCCTTTCGGATCGGATGGTCCCCAGGCGCTGTAGGAGTTATCGCTGTGGCGGTACTTTAATTCTCGCTGATAACCCAGCTGCATGTTAGCTATAAGTTTCGATTTTTGCGGCTCAACCAACTTGTTGATCTGTTTGAGATATTTGGCGACGACCAGATTCGGCGTCGTAGTGGCCATATTCTGTTCACCGCACCCGGTAGGCAAGCGAATCAACTTGTCCAAATTGTTCATCGCTGCACCCAAAATATCGCCCACCACGCGCACCTCCACTTTATCGGAGCCGTCCACTTTGCCGGTCGGATTGGCTGGCAGCGCCACGGGAATATTCAGCGGAGACGATTTGCGAAGATCAAGAAATACCGGTCGCGTGAAATACTGCTTCACTCCTTCGGGTTTGACGGGAAGCGTCTTTTCCAGCTGGTCCGCCGCAAATGTCGACTGAGCGGTGACCTTTAAAGTTAGGTCACCAATCTGCTGCGGGATGACCGTGAAGGCAGCTGTGGTGCCTTCGCTAGGCTTGGCAACGACGTTCTTCTTAAATACAGCGGTGGTGTTGTCGGGATTGCGGATTTCCAGTTGAACCGTCACATCTTGCTGCTGCGACATGTAGTTGAACACAAGGACTTCAGCTGTGAGATTCTCGAAGCGGACAATGCTGAACGGCAAATTCAGCACAGCAAAAAACGGTTGGAAAACTTTCAGCTACAAGAATGCAATCAAAATTTAATTACAGATAAAGGGACCAGATCGTCAGACAGAGCCCAATACTTACTTTGGCAGGAACCGAGGTCAATCCAAGTCCAGTGGAATTGTTTAGACTGAAGGCCGAAATTTTCCATGTGGTAATTGAGTCAGGTACTTTGGAGTGGATTTCCGTAAACCCATTCGCACTATAAGAGGAGAAAACTGATAATTATTCTTTTCTCGATTGCAATTATAATTTTAGAATTATTTAAATATGAAAAGTGGGATGTGATTTGTTGTGCTTACTCAGCCGCCGCAGTTTCAAACAAAAAGCTCTGACGAAAATCTTTTCGCGTTTGAGCCGGCGCCTGTACATTGTCAGCTTCTTTGCTGGATTCCGAGGTCGCTGGGGGCACCGGTGTAGTAATTTCTTGGACATGTGGCGCGCGAAAAATTTGGCTGCTACTAGAAACAGCGTTGGCAGCGGACGCTCCACCAAAGATATCAGGAGCAGACATTCCTAGAGATATTTGACTACTTTGCGGCGCAGCGCTGGCCATGCCGCGGAAGGAGTTGGGCGCTGCCCCCAAGATGGGAATGCTTTCTTCGGCCCAGGTGTTATAACTGAAAGGTCTGTAGTAAAAGGGTTCTGTTTCCGTCGAACTGGTCAGTTTATCATTGGTTAGGATGAACTGTCCGGAAGTGTACGCGGTCTGGACAACATAAAACCCAAATGAAGAGTTGCGCGACACATGATTGTGAACAGATTTTCTATTACCTCAAAATAATCCTGAGTCGAGTAGAGATCAGAGAGCGTGAATTTGTCTTTGTTCGCAACCGTATTCACCTAAATAACGAAATTATGACCACTTAAA
This sequence comes from Paramacrobiotus metropolitanus, assembly GCF_019649055.1. NCBI lineage: Eukaryota > Metazoa > Tardigrada > Eutardigrada > Parachela > Macrobiotidae > Paramacrobiotus > Paramacrobiotus metropolitanus. Next base: position 550,528 of record NW_026570287.1, on the reverse strand, counting down.
GATATTGCAAAAACGCATTCTTGTGTTTGTAGTGCTAATTGTACTACATGCACAAGGAATGGTAATTAATTTTTCTGCCCAAGAGACCCTTGGATTGTACATAATCAGGAATAAAAGGAGCATTTTCCATGGCCGAAAGTCGTATTAGCGATGTCAAAAAAGGTTTGTCAGTCTGTGCGACACAATAACACTCACCTCGTCTGAGGAAATATCGTTCCCACTTTTCATTAACAGCAAACCTTCGTCCATAGCCAGAAAAGCCACAAAAGACAAAGGACTTGTGGTGACCTTAAAGGATGCATCTTCCCCGGGTTTAGCGTAACCCAAACCGCTACTTGGCTGCGCCGTAATATTAACCTGCAAAGGATTTTAAAAAAATTTTTTTAAAAATAAAAAGTAAACTGAAGCTATGTTATTGCTGCTGTTGATATGATAGCAATGGTTCATAACTATAGTACAGCTTTAACGCTATTTGCGTCCACTTTAAGGCATAGTTGAAGTACAGAATTGTGGTTTACGCCTTTACGGGCTGCAGATCGAGAGTGATGCAAGCAGAGTGCAGCAGACTTACATCGTTCTTCATTCCCAACGCAGGCGACAACACCAGGATATTTCCCACAATTTCTTTATCCGCACGGACGTAATACACCATTAACCGACCGATGCGGCCCATGGATTCCAGCAGAGGAACGGAAATAACAACATACGAGCCAGCTTCTGAAGTTGAGTTACTCCAGAGGAAGCTATCGTTTGAATTAGATTGAACCTTAAATGAAGAGACACACATTTGTCAGGAAACTTAGCAGAAAATTTCAGCCCAAGCCAAAAAATTAAGTCCCAAGAGTATGGTTAATATGAACAAAAATGTTAGTGAGCCATGAAAATCTTACCAGAAAGTGGATAACTTCGTTCGTCCGCGTGGTCATATTGACACCAAAACTCCCGCTTTTTCCGGTCTGCAGATTGTCTGTCAACGGCTTAATGTCAAGGAAACTGCTACTTGGCGACTCTTTTCCCTTAACCGTCAGACTTTTCTCCTCTTCCATGTAGATGACCTTTAATTCCATTCGACGCGCCTGCTTGGGAGTTGGGATATCCGTCCTGATGAATCCATCAGCCGGAACCGCAATGGAAATTTTTTCTGCAGGAATGGGTTTAGGGGATGGTCGAGGAGGGCGTGGCCAAGGAAACGGACGATGCCGCTACGCAGAAAAAGAACTGGATTAAATTTTTGATACACACAATTCTAGAGATAAAAATATTTCAGCTTTTTATTTTGTGCGGCTTTGTACTGCCGGCTGAGTGAAATTCAGTAATACAAAGTACAAAAGCAAAGCGGCTTTATACGCAAGCGCATCTGCTTACTCGGTGAGAAAATCCCACATCATCGCTGGAGGTTGATCGAAGCGGGCCCATCGGAACATCATCGTCACTGTCATTATCATCCGAATCATGAACAACTACACTTTCGTTCAGATTTTTGTCACTGGAAATCCTTTTCCCCCAACTAGCACGTTTATCGTAGAATGAGACCTCGATGCCTAACTGCTTCGTGCTTGGCGGCAGTGGACGTCCGGTCAAGTCAGCCACTCGAGCGCGCAGCGTGTACGGGAAACCGGGCAAAAAGGTATCGGGATTGCTTAACAGGTCCAGTTTGTAGGCCTTATTGGTGATTGAAATTAACGTGGAGACATTCCGTGTTTGACCAGTCAGGGTTTCCGTAAAGTTAGCACGGATCTCGAGTCTATCGTAGGAGTTGTACTTTCGATCCTTGTCCAATACAGAACTCAGAGGAACATTAATCGCTGCTCGTCCGTTAAAGTCCTGCAACGTTAAACACACAGCTTTAGTATCAAGCGTTAAATGGTTACCGCTGCCCACCACTTAGTAAGAAAATTAATGATTAATTTAAGGAATAAAACACAGGCCAATAGTTGTATGATATTACCGCGATCTGGATAGTTTTGTTCAGGGGAGAAGGCTGAGAATTGCTCTCAAAACCGATACGCAGCACTTCATCCGACCATTTCGGTGGTGCGATGACGGTTACTTCCAGTTTTCCTTTAACCGGCTCTCCAAAAGTGTAGCTGCAAGACATCCCTTGCACACGTATTTACAAACTGGGAATAATTATGATACGTTACTTTGCTTCCACGAAAAAATTCAGTTCAGAGTCTGACGGGGTCACGTAAGTCGGGGTAGACAAAATTTTAACGCCAAATCGCGGCAAAACTGCAGAAAATTACACAACATTCAGAATCAAAATATACTGAATTTATTAAATAATTTACCATATTCATCGACAGAGAATTCCTTGCTACCGATGATGTTTTCTCCATTAGAACTACGGGCTTCGATCTTCCACGCACCCAACAACGGTTCCGAAGACAACTGGACATCGCCGGCAAAATAGCCCAACACTGAAACACGGAGACAGTGAAAAACAGTCGGTTGCGGAAACTTCTCTAATATTAAAACATATTTACAAAAATCCTACATATATCGGGTTGCGATGTTGGGTTGCACTCTTGGTTACTTACCATTAGGGTCTGAAGCATTGGAATATTGTTTAATTATGTTGTTTTGTGGGTCCTGTAAAGAAATATTTTACCGGTTAAACAAAAATATCATGATTCAGCATACGATTGACACTAATATTAATAACTTCCGAAAATACACAAACGCTTGCGTCTTAAGCTCACGATATAGTCCGGCATAGTAGCAAGAAGCTCGCCATAATTTCCAAAGTTTTGTACCATGCACTGTCAACAAAGTATGCACGCACCCGTATTTGCACAGTCAATGGAATATAAACAGGAACCAGTTGCTGGTCCACAGTGACAATACGGAAGTGAATGGTGTCTTTGGCTTTATACAGAGGCTGGTCAGTCTGGACAAAAGCGAACTGCTTTTTCGCGGCATCCTGCTCATCACCGTCAATAACTTTAATATCTCTAACGTCGCGATCGAAGAAATCATCGTAATCCGATCCATTAATCTTCAAGATCACGTTATTCCGGGGGCGAGTTTTGACATAGCTAGATAGATCGCCAATCTAGAAAGGAAACAACAATTTGTTAAGTAAATTTAAGTTAAGCCAGATACAGAATATAGTATATAGCTAGCACTTGCACTTGTACTCATACGGCCTGCTGATGTACGATCGTTTGATCATTTATAGTACTTCTATAGATATTTAATGCGCATCACATTTAGGCGTTTTTTAAGCTATCCTGTAAAAATCAGAGTCGAACGGTGTAGGAGGAGATGTTGGCCGAAGAAACGGCTCAGTTAGCTTTGTATATGTAATAAGCGGTTATAGTTATTACGCTCCCTTTTTTGCTCAGTACCGATGTATATTAAAGCGGATCAATGTTTTCTATGCGGTTCATTCATCCGCTTTAATATAAAGAACACAACCGGAACTGACGAAAATTTTGTCCAAAATGTCATGTTATAAAAACTAAACCCAAGTTACTTATACTTAACGTTATCTATGTATTGTACAGTATACCTATAAGAGTATGATGCATTAACGTAATTTAATGTACTACTGAAGATTTAATTAACTTACTACTGATTGAATTCGCAAGTATATTTTAATCGCATTGTGTACATATTGGCGAGCTTCGCTCATTAAAAACACTCAAATTCGTAAGTCATTGAGGCTAATTATACATGCACCCCATAGGATTCAAGATTTTACGTTTCTGTAGATATGCTACCTATGGAGAGGCGGGTATTTGTGAAGTTGTGACTACAGATTATACATTTATGATTGGATGCTCACCGGAAGTTCCAATTGGCTTAGCTGGTTCGGCTTGATAACGAAAGATTTCTTAAACTTGAATTTCCATTCTGAATTTCGGTTTAGAGGGTTATCCCCATCATCATCTGAATCTTCCCAGCTTGACAACTGGGGTAGGAGCGTGACATCCACTTTCACATTGGATGATGCATTGTGGCACAGAATGGAAACGGGCAGTGTCTTTCCCGAGTGCACGGTCTTCGGCCCGAAAATCACAAAATCCAGACCACTGCAGCTGCAAACCAGCGCTGCTACCGGTAACAGAATTCTGAAGCCGACGGTATGCATGATTACTGTCGATGCAGATAACGATTCAGAATCCAAGTGTAAATCGCTAATTCGCCTAAGAAAGTCAAGCATGCACAATCGAACCCAGGGCCACTACGGTATATTTATATATGGCTGGAAGCGTCAGTATATAAATGTTACCAGCCGGTAACCAAACGTGCCGCAACGCAAATTAATAAGTAACACGAGAAGAATGCTAAATCTTCCGTTTAAATCTTGCGTGTAGAAGCCGCCAACAGGCTTGCTAATGAATAACTTGCTCCAAAAAGCCGCGGGAAAACTTTTTCAAGAAAATGGGCTGGAAACTCGAAACGCGATGGCGATCTACCGGATCCGGTCGGCCGATGCTCAGCAAAAATGTTCGCAAAGATACCGTGCATCCGTTTATGTTGACGTACGAAAGTGACCGCGGTATGCGGTTAACAGACATGATACACGGTATTAATGGGCAGTGGCATTTATGATTATTATGATGGATTTCGTTTCAAAGCTTTAATATCAGTATTATGAGTACGTTTACCGGACTTATATATAGAAGAAGATTTCTTGCTTGATGAAGGTTTTTGCTTACTACAAAAGATAATTAATTAAACATGGCCGTAATTTCAACAAAATGTGAATAATCTACAGTACAGTATTTCATCAGAGATACCCAACCGTGACCCTACAACGTACTGTCATGAACTACGAAGTACAAATAGGTAATATTGTTTTTTCTAATTTTACCGCAGTGCATATAAAGGAGACAGAGGAGTATAATATAAGACAACTTCCGTTCATGCACTGCGGTCACGTTCGCGGAATTATAAAAATATAGATAAAGCGTAAATAAAGGAAGTACATTACGCACCGCGCAATTTAATACTTATCTATAAAACGCAGCACAACTGGGAATCTATACTTACAGCAAATCATGCTTAACAACGAGCAAATTCAGAAAACACACGCTACTCTTCGCTAACCGTTTCCTCTGCTGCTGCAGCCTCTTCCGCCGGCTCACCTTCTTCCATTGCCGCGGCTTCCTCTGCCGCTTCACCTTCCACACCTTCAGCCTCTTCCGGCACATCTTCAACACCATCCACCGCTTCCATCTCCTCGCTGTCTTTTTGAAGTGAGCGACGAGGAGAGATAAGGGAATAAATATCCGGATGTTCTTTCGCCATGTGCTTGCGCATTTCGCGGTACGATCCATCGAATTCCTCGGCACAATCCTCCACCGGGCACTGTATGACGAAAATTGGGTTCGGATGGGTAAGGCGGTGCACCTGCTGGAAATGTCGGCGCAGATAGTAGATGTCGGCGGCTGCAAATTTTCGATTGGCACATTCCGGTAGCGGGCACGGAGTTTTATCCTACAATAACCACACTAACTTTACGAATATTCCGAAGCGTTCTAATAATAAGTGCAGCATTGACGACAGTATATACTACACGAAAAACACCAAAACCACAACCGGTATAACTGCAAAGGAGCAAAATTTCTGCCACGAGAAGTTAACGAAAAAGGGAAAACACCAAGAAAAATGGATACGAAAACGTAATGTATTTTTTTAAATAACGAGAAGCATGCTGACCTCAAATTACAACAAAACGAGGCAAGTATAAGAAGTAGCAGCACATACAACAACATGGCGTATGTATAACCGCTAAAAAATTTATGTAATTTTTTAATCATTAATTCTGAAGTTTTAAAACAAAGCAGTTCAAGACTAATAACAGATTTACGCTTCACAAAGTTCTGGTTCCCAGGTTTATGTTCGTATCGTAAATTAACATCTGGACGTTGATTAAAATAAGTTACAACAAGTTCAAACCTTGGGATCAGCATTGCCGCGGATCCAAATTTTCGTCACTTCGACCGTATCGTCACCACCCATTCCTAAGTTCTCCAAATAGGTATCATCATCCGGTGCTACAGAGTCGTGATGTATGTCTTGATGCACATGGTTCTCTTCCACTGGCTCGTAATCAACATCTACAATTATATATAGCAACCCGTAAATATTAGAAATGCTCGTACTGTACTCATTTCTTCAAATTTCATAGTAAAATAATGCTATAGAAGTATAGTAACTGCGAAGCAAACCTTCTATTTCTATGCTGCGCTCTCGTGTAGGCAGTCCTGTTAGATTTTTCCGCGGTCGTCCACGCCCACGTACAACACTTCCCGTGACCGTCGGTGCTTTACGGGCTTTTTTGGAGATGGACACAATTTTCTTCCCCACGGGCTTTGCTGGGGAAGCAGAGTTTCTGGGAGCATTTTTCGGGGTTTGTTCGATGTTCCCCTATCAAGCAGAAATTACGGCGATTCAAATAATGCTTAATGGCAACGAAATGATTAAAGGGCATTTACCAGAACAGCTAACAGATTACTGATGGTAGCCTGTTGATCCCGGATGGTAGCCGCTTGCTGCTGCATGACGGTCAGCATCGTGTTGACCGTACTGGTGTTTTTCGTGCATGTCTCGCACTCCATAATTCGCACTGGCTCCAGCTGTAATTTGCCAAATACCGTATTATCTATTCAACTAGAGTAATGATTTCTTTTTACATGAAATAACTATATCCCCGTTTACTTACCAAGCTGACCATGGATGTCGAGGCACTCGGAACGCTGTCACTTTCAACTACAAAATAAGTATATGGATAAATGTTTTGGTAATTACTGCAAGTGTAAGAAATCAATCCAAACAAATATCATTAGACGTCCAGCTGATAGAACAAACAAACAAATTAAACATTACAATTAAACGATCCGGAAATCTCTATTAAGCGACATTTGTAACAGATTTACCATGTTTTAGTTTTAACAATGCAACGAAAATTTCGGCAGATTAGGCGAATCGTCGCAGTGTGGCGATTTTGTCGATTTAAATAACTGCCAAAGTCAACCAACCAGGTTCACATTAGGAGAGTACAATACCTGAAGGAAGAGAATGCGTGGCGGCAGACATCTTCGTACCGTGTGCTTTTAACTGCCTCACGGGAATAATAGAGAGCAGTTTCCGGTTGATCCGAAATACGAAAAAACAAGTAGCCGACCAGCCGGAAACTGGAAAACACTGCGCTAGAATTTAGATGGATTAAAGCGTATATGTTACGCTTACTTCGAACAGTTCCAAGGACCATAGTCGTATTAATTTTAACGATTTTATTAAGCGCTCCTTCCATATAATTCAGTAATAACTAATAATTGCTGCAGTTAATGAGAAACTGTTCGTCAGTAATGATAAATAAATAGTTTCAAATTCAGATTTTATAAACTGCTGCAGTATAAACGTAATGGTAGATTGATAGCTAGAATGCTGGATACTTAGGAAACTACTCGAAGAGACCAGAAAGGTGAAAAAATTAAAACGGGAAACATTCGTTGTTCGTAAAGGAGCTTATAACATCCAAAGACCAAAGTTACTTCTTGCGATTCACTTACCACTGTTACCAGCAGTGAAAAAGGTTGACGATAAATCCAGGAGCTTGGACAAAAGAGTCGTTTATCAGGGGGGGCCAACAGGCAAGCAACGAAGGGTCTTCTCCAGATTTTCCGCGACACTCTGGGGAAGCCTATGCTCACTGCCTGCGCGATGGAATAAATTTACTTACGTTTACCATTTTACGGTTTACCCCATCGGAAGCTGTGCCACTGCACAGCAACAGCGGCATCAAAACTGGCTTGATTGACGATTCACAGAAGCAGCACCCTCGGAGCGGTTGGCAAATGCTAACGCTACTAATGGTTACTGATTTACTGTGGGAACAGTGGGATTCTTCGAAGTTTCGAACAACAAATAAACTCACCAATCAATCTGTTAAAGCGAATTCGTACATCACAGGAAGTCCTTTTTAAAATCGCGAAATAATAACAGAAGAATAAAGACATCATAGTAACAGCGCTTTGTGGTAAAACACTGCGCAGTGTTTGCGCTACTCCTGAGTATTTCATTGCATATGTTCCATACTCATGTCTCGATCGTCCTGCCATGCTTTATGTTTATTAATACGTTTTATTCCATATTAAATTTTGCATTGTAATCAACTAGCAGGGGACTGCAAGTCTTGCATACTGTACTCATATCATTTTTTGCTATAACGAAAACAGCATCCCTTAAATCTGTTTCCAGCTTTCTAGAAAACGAAACCCGTGTATCATCTCCCGCAATTTCAACAACTTTTTCTTGGGAATTTTATTGTCGCACGGCTTCAACATAACAACAAGACCGAAAATAAACAATACAATTGTAAACAAACGATCCTCAGTTTCAACGATAACTGCGTAAACACAATACTGCCTGTAATGCTTCCACAAAAATTCAAAAGTAAACTTGAACAGCGAGCAGAAGCAAGGGCTTGCCGCGAATACCTTAACCAACGATGATATTGTGATGTGTGCATTATGCACAAATTAAAGGAACTGTATTAATACATTTGGTACACTACGCTTAACATGTATGAAATAACATACACTAAATTGGAAAATAACTGCACGTTCGTATCGACGTTTATTCGTCCGCGCTCACTGCACCATTGTCCTCGTAATCTTCACCCTGAGATTGCGGTTCCTCTTCGACGTCTGAAACTGGAGGAGGTGCGACATTCTTCTTAGGACGTCCACGTTTTCCTACAAAATAATCACCATCACACAAATGTCACTCACTATCTTGTACGTAAATTTATAAGTCAGCAAAATATTTCTCAAGAGTTATATATTACTAGACTTAGTTACCGTCCGAATCCACATTAGATGTCCTACAAGCTAAATCAACCATACTGCCAGGTTGTTGACGTCAAAGTGTCAAATTTTATTTACCTGTGCCCGCGGATTTCGGCTTTGCGGCGGCTTTAGCTGCACCTGCAAAAAGCGATTTATAAATGGGGAAAAGGTCAACGAAATTCACATTCGTGACCAACCTCCAGCCTTCGGCGGACGTCCTCGAGGCCGTCCAGTTCCTCCGGTTTTCTTGGGGGATGACTGGGATTCTGTTAAGCAAACATAAAAACGAATAAAACACCAAGAACATTTAAGACTGCCGTCATGAATACTCACGAGATTTTTTGGTGCTGGTGGAGCCCTTCGGTCGTCCGCGTTTACCAGATCCAGCTAGAGCCGAAAAACAGTTTAAATTTCTTGACGAATATCTTAACAAGTTAATATATACCAGATACACTTAACAATATATAGATACGAGTATATATATACTCCTATATAGCAAACAATATATATACAGTATGTAGCAATATATAGCAAAGCCTGTATGTACCTGGCTTTGCCGGTGACACTGATTTCTTTGGCGTGCTCGCTTTAGCGGGACCTACAATGAGCGAGAAAGTAAGCAACAATTGCTTAACAAAATACAATTAGAATGACAAATATTAAGCATACTCTGGCTGCCTTCGGCTTTCTTTGGGCGTCCTCGACCCTTGGCCGGACTGGAAGACCCAGCTGAAAGAAAAAAGCAACGCTAATCAATGTCAGCAGAATGAAAAACATAATATAATATATATGTATATATTCAGGAGATGTCTATTATGAAATCATCCGTACCATGTGCAGCAGCAGCCGTAACCGCCTTCTTGCCACTTCCCGGAGGACGTCCACGACCGCGTCCAGATGATGGTGACTTCGCTGCTTTCGGTGTGCTTCCACCAGCTTTTTTACCGCTTCCGGGAGGACGACCGCGCTTACCAGTACCGGCAGCTATAGAGTATTAAACGTTAGATAACAGCTAAACCAAATGCAAAACTGAGTTAAAATCCTGCACAATAATTTAAATACTCACTCTTTTTCTTGGTGATACCGGCACCTAAAAATAAGAAGTCAATATAAGTAACTGATTTGCAGTTTTTTAATTCATTTTCCCCGTAGTTAAAGCTCAATGGCTTCACTTTTACATTTATTCTCGTTAGACAGAAAAGGGCATACCTCCAGAGCCTTTGGGACGACCGCGTCCACGTTTAGCGGGAGTGACCGCTTCTGCAAAAGACCGGCATCATCACCACCCGTTTTCACACACAGTAAGGTTAATCTATTTGTTACAGTATTCAATACCCCTTGCTTCGGATTGTTTGCTGGGGCTACGTCCTTCGCTCTTTTTATGCGAGCCAGCATACGAACCTTGGCCGGGTGATTTGCTGTTGTAATGTCCTGATTCTTCAGGTTCGCGTGTTGTGCTTTGATCCATATTGGTTATGTCTTCGGCAACGGGTGTAACAACGGTTTCAGAAGGGCCAGCAGAACCTTCGGCTTCCTCCTCGTCTTTTGCTGTTGATGATTTAAATGCCGAAGAAACTTTATCGGCAATGGCACTCCACATAAAATTGACAGTTGAATAATCTGCAATTTTGTCTTCTCAATATGCCGTAGTATGCAATAGTAACAACACAATACGCACTATTAACATACGTTTTAAATGTTAAAAAGTGACTAACAAATCTGTAAACCGTCACAAAGGAAACAACTATAACGAAAAACCTGCCACTGTACAGTTCACAATCAATGAGCATTTTAATGCTATAATACAGGAAAGGTAACCTGACTGAACAAGGAATTCGAAGCAAGTATTAATATTTTATTAACACCTTCTGGCTGTGATATATAAATTTGAAAATAATTAACAGTAGGCAGGTAAGCTTAGCCATGTTCAACTCATTTCCCTGTTCGGCTAGCTGGCCAATACAAGATTGGCGCCACTTTTTGACCGTTGGTTCAGCCATATCCGCTTATTGCAGATGCAAACGCCGACTATTAATTATCAGAATGTTCGAAATATTTATGCACTTAATAGAAATAGAAAAGCCATTTAATAACCGTTGTTATACCACTATGTAATATTAGAACTGTCGCAGTTTTTTATACGTACAGGAAATCGTCTGTTAATTCGAAGTGATCGATAATTTAACGACAGCCACGAACCATTAATGAGAACACAGTTATTTCGTTAAGCATAAAAATGAAAGCTCAAATTTGAAGCATTGTCTAAATTAGCCAATCTGCTGAAGCAAGCTAAGCAAACTAAAAATATGGTTCCAAGTTATACTGTTATCCCTAAAATTTATACGCACAGAATTGTGGAATAAAACAAATACAGGACAGCGAAGTTACAATCCTTTCATCCGAAAATGCGAGGATCGCCCTGTCGCGCGTAAGCAATAAAATCGTTACAACCGTACGTAAGCTGGCTGCGCAGTGCGAACTGAAGAAAAATGGCTGCTCGTCAATGAAAATATGAACGCATACTGCCAGATAAATACCCAAATAAGCGCGAAGTGCAATATGTTTTACAAGAAAATACCTTACTTTTTCGCCATAGAATACAAAAATACACTGACACCTTAAATATTTTTTAAAAAAGTTTGAAAATTATTGATAGCTAGGGATGAAAAGAAAGAAAGTGGAAAAGGGAGCACAAGCAAAAACGCTGCCCGTGTGACGAAAAACGAGGAAAATGGTAGTGCCTCTTTCCTATTTCTCCACAGCCAGTTTAATTAACGCAAAATAAATCAATAAAAAGATCCTTATTCTATTTATTTTTCGAAATATTTGCTACAAAATCTGACTTACCTAAGAAGAAGGAAAAACCTTGAACCGAAACGGTCAGCAGAAACCGAGAAACTAGTCTGTAAATTTGCAAAATGCGTAAAAGCTAAAATCATAGCACGTTCACCGCAGATGCGCAGCAAATGGATTTGTTGCACACCACACGCAGCTACAGCGTTTGAATTCCCCAATAAAAGAAATTTGCTCGAGCCAACCAACAGAACAGGGAAACCATGCGCTAAGCTGAGTGTGTGCCGCCTCATTAATCGAGAATAATTCGGAAAAACATTGAATAATTTTTTATTTACTACGCAGAAATTTCCTTTAATATGCAAAGGCCTTTAAATAATGTTATAAATTTATCCAGAAATCTGATAAAGCTGTGCAATAAAAGAGGAATTTTCTACTCACCGTGTATAATGCTATTTATGAAATAAATAAAATGCCCTGTACTTGCTCACAAATTCCACTCGAGTCACTTGATAGCAGTAAAATTGAACCATGCGATTGGCGGCCCAATGAACATGAAAAATTCATTTGCAGAGGAAATAATCCAGTTTGAGCAGGCGGCTGGTCGCTTCAGCACAATCTTCACAAAATTTACCATGTTTTCAATTTTCATCAACAAATAAATCCGTATTGTCTAGTTCTGGTGTAACAAATTTGTTTTTTTCTTAGTAGTAGACTCATTTTTCATAATCGTATATGTAGAATTACAACTTCAACTTATTCTACCGGCAGTGACACCGTGCTTTCAGATTTCGGTAGTCTGTTTATCCAGCTCCAGCGGGCTTTTCGCAGCTTCCTGTCGCAGTCGCCGCTACATATTAGTTCGGTCATGAGCGAAAACATATTTTAAAACCGAAATAGAAACGCTATGCTATTTAAAAAAATACTGAGTTATCAAATAAATGAAAAAATACAAGCATGCTGTATTAGCCTGTATACACTATGCACACTATACACTATGTACTTTTATTTAAGATTTGCCTCACAATCGGCACCTCATTACTATTCGCTATCGATTAAACACCATACGGGTACGGTATTTGTGAAAATTAATGTATTATATTCCCGTACGTTCACTTCAGGCATCCACGGGCCATTACCAAGCTAGTTTGCGTCTTTGTGAATTTTGTCATTTAAATTTAAACAAGCTGTATTTACTGTTTACAGTGAATCACAGTGTAATTTATGTTTACGACAATCGTAATTTGACTGCTCCCGTAAATTAATAGAAAAAATACATTTCATGACAACCGAAAAAGCAGAACTATATCAGGTACAAAAGTACGGGCCTACAAGAACTTTCTACAGCAGTAGAAAGTATACAAGTTCTTCGTATCTAGCATCAATCTTTAACAAAGGAAACAATGTCACAGTCCGTGTGAGAGCAATACTATAACAGATTCTCGTATAATTCATCTCGCCCAGAACGTCATCCAGTGCAAAATCCATAAAGGCATCAGGAACAAGAATGTCACAGGATCCAACCAGTTCCCGTATTCAAAATATTCAGAGATCATGGCAGAAATGCTGCGAGTGCCCATCTCAAACACATCATTAGCGACGACTGGATCATACACTTCCGGTAGTTTATGCCAGACATTGCTTAACACTACAGGAAAAATGGGATACAGCAAGATGATCAATCCAGCGTGAACAATTCGAGCCGGCGAAGGTTGGTCGTTGGAGGTCCAAACTGCTACCGGGACCGCAAATAATGCGACAAGCAAAGCCAGAGGGAAATTCAACATCGACAACGCATACAGGCCAATTGCCATTTCAATTAAGCTGAGACTTTTTAAGCAGTTCGCATCACGTTTTGTCATAAACCTGAAATAAGAAAGACATCCATCCATATGCATGCCAACCTTATTAAACTCGTACTGCAATGCATAAGTTAGTACGCACTTACCCGCCCAGCATAACCGGGAGCAGAAAAGTAAATACATTACTTCCAGTATGATGGTGCCCAGCGACTGCGGCAAATCAGAGAAATCCAAGAAAAACTGTCCCATAAAGGAAGCTACGCCAACAACATGTGCCATCACTAGCCAAGGCAGAACCGCGGCAACGGAAGTCTTATCAGTCGAGACGGAAGACAGGCTGTTGTCTGCTGGAGATTTTGCAGAACTGTCCCGTGCCCACAGCGCCAACGCATTGATAACCAAAGGAAGAATCAGCAATCCAAAAGGTGGCGTATACATTCCAATGGATATAAAGCGGTTAGGAGAAGTCATTAGGTAAAAGAAAAACGACTGGTGGAATCGTTCCAGTAAATTATTCAGGCTCCTACAAATGCCTTCCAGCGCTCTAGAAAAAGGATCCCACTGGGAGATCATAATTACAGTAACAAGTACGTAACAACTATGCCAAAAGCATCTTACACACGCATATAGCATTACAGATATTTAGATAAACTTTCGGAGATCAATATAAATTTTTAACAACTTCCCATTGCTTGTTTACTGGAAACTTACACCGCTAAACGATAGAATCCAATCCGCCCTCGACCGCTTCCTCCCATGCTTTGGATCCCCTTAATCGTCAGTGATTGTACATTGTACTGCTGAAAAAAACCATGATTTCCTTCCGAGCCTCCCCAAAGCGGACGACTTGACCATCCTGAAGGTGGTTTTTAGATCCCGCAGATATTTTTCCGTGTAGTCATGTGGAGTGCGCTCCAGTAATTCCACAAAACCATGAATCACGAATGGCATGCCCTGCTTGTACAGCAGCAACTTCACCAAATTAACCAAATCCAGATTTGGTAACTGCCCGTTGATGCCGACGATGCGCAAATCCAAGTAATCGATATCGGGAGACGGTATTTCCAGATTAATTGCCGCCTGAATCGAACCTGCCCGTCCATACAGAGGAGCATTTACAGCTGCAGAAAAAACGAAATGAATTTTAAATGAACTGCAAATGACTGTTTCAACTTTTCAATCATGCAAAACAATCAACAACGTACTGGCTTGACGGATAAATTACGCATACTCTGTTTCTAATCCTGAAATCCTTACCGGCACTTTTACAGCCATGATACGCTTCCACCCATGCTTTCGCTCCAAAATGCTCATTATCGGTCACAAGAAAAATTATATCCTTTGACCAGTAGTTCTTATCTGAAAAACAATATTAAATTGTCGGGGAAGACGTCCATAATACATGAAACTGCACATGTGTTACAGAAACTTCCACTTACGCCGGAAATGCTGCGCTAAAGCTAACATTAAGGCAATGCTCCCTTCGGTGCGAATATGTTTTGTGTTAGCAGGACGCAATGGTGCGGAAATGACGATCGATTCCAGACTATTGGCCCGGGAGGCCCGTACAATGGCGTACACGCCATGTCCATTGCGAATCTGAAAAAGAGCAAAAACATAACTTCCAACGCGAAAGAAATTCATTTCGCTCCGTACTGTATGTCGCATCCAGACACCCTGCTATCTCGTAGTCACCTATTATCACGATAAGCCCAAATATTATTCTATTACTAATTACCCAGAAGTCTAGTGCATAACTAATAACAGAAAACAATTACGCATTTACTAATAACTTCGAAATCTGGAAAGTCAGTTATAACGAGCTATTCTGTACGCCTCTGATAGTGCTGTCAAATTATCTGTACAGTACGGTAGTTAGCAACCAGTCCAGCCATCAAGAAAATCACCTTGTCTGGGTGCTTTGGAGTAGAATAATTATAATAATGATCGTAAACATCCAATCCCAAATCTTGGAAGCTCTTCTTTATCCGTTCCCGAACGTACCCACTAAAATGCGAAAGTAAGGCAAACACACGCTATAACGCATAATTGATAATCGGGATTCACAAACAAACGCAAACTGCTAATGCACGGTTATGTACCTATCCTCTTTGGATAGATCCATCAGCATGCGATGCTGTTTGAGAGCGTAGTTCTCATTCAAGGAGGAGAATTCATGCTGCACTAATCCGGGAAGTAGCGCATTCTCAGAGAAGTAAGTCTTGAGAGTAAAATTGTCGTCAACCAAACAGAAGAGCCAGGCGACGCCGATGACATAGGCTATCACAGACAGCTTCATATAGTACGCTCCCAAGAGCTTAGCGAACTGATCGTTCCTGCCTGGATCAGTAAGCAGTCCCATGGCGGAGTTTTATAGGGCCGATGCAGAACAATAGACAGATCTCTGAAGGATGCAAGATTCAACTCGTACGCTACACCATCACCTGCTGTAGCAGCAGCCGTTCGCGAACATCACCATTCACCAGCAACAACATCCAAGACTACAAGCATCCAGCTACCAATATCGTTATCAGCGTTACATTTCAGAATTTGAACTTTTATAGTTTAGCTGTTAGCAAATCTGTGAAGCTCAAACAACAAATACGTACAAAAAGTCGGCAGAATTTAAAGAGCCCAAAAGGAAAACGACTTCAATCACACCGCATTACAAAAAGCAGAAAAACTGAGAAATAAAAAGAGAAAACTGAAGAAGTTCACAAAGTGACAAAATACAGTACTTATTTCGAGTAGCGACTAAATTTCAAAAAGCAAGGTAAGTAAAATGCAGCGCATGTACCGTGCTCACTGTTCGTTTCTCCCACAGGAAACACAAAAGGTTCGAAGAGCTTGTGTGTTGTGGTTTTTTCATTTCTAGCTTTTTCAGACCTGAAGCCATTAGATAATAATAATAAAAGTATTCGAACAGTAATAATACAAACAACTTGGCAGATTGTTTATTTCCCCCGAGAATTTGTTTGTTTTAATTGTCACGTTGTTGTGTAATTTGTGTTTGCAAAGTAATACTGCCATCTCTGGCGGGCTATTATTGCTAATGCTGTTCCTTCGTGGACCATTTCAATATTAAATTTTAGAAATTGGTAACTTCATGATTATTATTTATTAAGGGAAGCAAAAATTCAAATTTAGCAATCCCTGCTGTTTTGAGTTGTGGAGCGATTTTATGCTTGATGTCTCCATAGCTCCACAGCCTCCACTGATGATACCTTGAATTGTTCAAATACGACTTCTCAATCGAGTGATCACTGCTTTACACTGATGCCTCGACGAGCCTGCTTAAAACTAAGTTGCTCAAATGGACGAATATTGTCTTGATTCCCACTTGGCGATCTGTGTCCAACCGTGCCCGGAGTTAGATTTGTCCAGATTATCTGTAATTACTGGAGCTGGAGGAGCACCATCCCACGAGCTGGATGCTTATCATCAGGTGGAAACGACAATTTCTTCGGTAACGAGTCCAACGTCTATCTGTACTGTCAGTAATTTTCTTTGATTGTTCGGTGCACGTTGCAGAGTAATTGTGCGAATATAGAGTGAATCAAAAATGTTTTCAGTCTGGAAAAGATCTGATCGAATTCGAAGCCCTTGAAAACGCAGCGCAGAACCCACGAATCATTTGTCTCAACAGCGTCGTATGCTGCACGACTGTGGCGCTCGCACTCTGCGGATTCTGTGCACTTACCAGACAGCGATTTCCCAGGAAGTCTATGAAAATTATCAAAATCCTCAGCATCCGCTGGATCTTAATCCGGAATTTGATCACTGCGATTCGGACGTAGACACCGTGAGCATTGCCGAGCGTAAGGGAATTCCACGATTCACTGCCGATTATTACTTCCACACCGCCGAAAGATATGAGGAAAGAAACCGTACTCAGTAGAAAGTCTAAAAAGACGAATTCTCCTGATTGTGGAAAAGTTGTGCGACATTTATTTCCCAGCAAAAGTAGCGCTCCTTCGCTTGCCGGTGGTCTAACTGGTCAAAACACAGTCGACAATCGAGTAGAAAATGATCAATCGCTACCGGCTTCGGCACGGTGTGTTCAGCTTAACGATGGGGAAATTATGGAACAACTTCAAGACAAAGTTGTCGAATTAAAAGCGGAAATCGCCAGATATAAAACAGAAAATGCGAAACTGATTAAAAGGCGTTTGGAAAATGATGCTGTAAGATAAGAATTGCAGCATACATAACGCACGTTCTGATTGTCGGAGATGGTCAGTGACACGTTCGCGTTTGCAGTTATTTCGACAACTGGAAAAAGATCGATCAGAATTTGATGTGGAAAGGGAAAAGATTGTGCATGATTTAGAGGAAATGAAACTGAACGAGCTGAGGAAACTAGAAATGGAGAAGAAAATTCTGTACAAACACATGACGGCGCAGACAGAAGAGGACACAAGACGGTTACGAGAATCCAACGAAGAATTAATCCGAGAGGTTAGAAGTTTATTGATTTTTAATACTTTAGCCAGATGCGGCTAGTTTGTTGACAAGAATCTTAGAGTGTTTATTGCTTTTATGGAAAACAGTTTGCCTTTTTTTTGCCACTAGTATTATTTGTCTGTTTCTGCATTGATGATAAGGATTGGAGCAATATAACGCACTGTATAACGAAGTCAAACGATGTACGAATTTAAACAAGTATGTATGGCACTAATGGAAGGTAGTTTAGCGTGGTATAACTGTGGCAGTCGAATTGCTTAAAGTTTTTAAAATTTTTGATACGAGCATGCTCAGCTCTTGAACATATTCATCCAGTTGCCTTTTGAAAATAATTAGGTGGAAAACTATAAGGATGAATTAAGGAAGTCTGACATCCGGCACGAAAGTGTTGCCAAACGTCTGCGAGATCGTATAAAATCCATGGAAGTACAGTTGGATGCTGTTCGTGATCAGGCTGATGCTCTGGAAGAAGATAAACAGCAGCTCGTTCGGGAGGTTGTCAGGGTATGCAATCAGTTGCACTAATACATCGAAAAATAAAATGTGCATATTGACACTTTCATGTTATGCTCGTATTTAAGGTAACTAAGCACCATGGCGTCAAAGGTTTTTGGGAGCGAAGGGAAATCAGACCGATCATCGCTAAATGGATCGGAACCATCACAGAATGGCCGGACTAATCCTAGTCGTAAATCGGACACTTCATTATCACCGGGTCAAGAGCAGCAATCTTCTGCTAGGCCCATTCTGAAGACTGTGGAAGATACTTCCAGTGCCATGTCGTCGCCTAAATCCGTCCGATTCGATACGGACACCGACGTGAAATCAGTTTCCAGTCCAAAATGAAACTGTTTCCGATGAACTGATCCACGATAGTGGCACTGTAAGTTTGTAACTGCATTTTGCACGCTCTGAGTATCTGTGCGCGAAGGCAGCACACTTTGCATGGCTGGACTCGCTGCTGGAGTAGTTACTAATAGCAAAAGTACAAGATAACTTCCTTTGTTTGTAGTATCTTCATAACTGTCTTCTTACGTAGATCGAGCAAACTTTCCGCGATGGTAAGAAAGTCCGATTTTATAAAAATGGGACGAAAGAGGAAATCAGCCACGATGGCAGATGCACAACCACCACATACTGCAATGGTGATATTAAGCAAATATTTCCCGATAAAGAGGTAATTTCGTATGTGTATATTGCACATGGGCTGCCGGAAATCGTTTTTTTCATAGGAAGTGTTTGGAATAAATGCAAATTTTGATTTGCGCTGCACAATATGGTCGCCCTTTAGGTATATTTTTACAAGGCGAATCAAAGCATTCACACAAAGTTTCCCGATGGAAGAGAAGTTTATCAGTTTCCAAAGTACGACATTAGCCGTGAGTCCGTGACTGACTGATTGTTGATTTAATTTTTGGAAATTTTTTATGCTCGTAGTAACCAGACGGAAAAGCTGTTACCAGATGGATCTAAAGAAATTCAGTATCCGAACTCCGTGATAAAGAAAATCTATCCTGACAGCAACGAGGAAATTCGTTATTCCGATGGGACCGTGGAATTCTGGAATGAAAAAGCAAAAACCAGGACCATTTGTTTTTCCAAGGGGGAAATAGAAGTACATACGCCGCAGTGGAAGGTAAATTCGCGTACTAATTATAACTTTTTGAAACGGGATAAATGCCCGGATTGACGAACTCCAAATTAATATCTGGTGCATAACCGTGCATTAGATTGGCGAATTATCCTGTTAAAGGTTACTTTCGTAAACGGTGCTTGTATGTATCACTGGCTCCATCTTTGCTGTTTTGGTTATTGCTTATCCCGAGAAGACGTGTAGTCCTAAAACATGGACATTGATAGCTGTTCAAACGTTTGTTCCATTTCTAGCAACGAAAATTCCCTGATGGATCTGAAAAAGTAGTTTTCACGGATGGCAGATCGGAAAGTCGATATTCTGATGGGCGAATCCGAATTAAGGATCCACAGGGAAAGCTGCTCTTTGACAGTGGAGGCAATAAAGTTTTTAATGCAACCGGCGGCATAACGATATGAAAACCGACTGCAATTGTTTTACAAGAACTGATAATTTAGAAATTTGGTTGTTGTTTGTTGTTTTACGCTGTATTCAGCTTCATTTGCATTACGAATATTACCTCAATTTTGATCTTTTACGGTTTTACTTGTTAAAACAGTGTTGTTGCTCCTGACTGGTGAATGACATTATGACATAATGTGGCTTGACCTTGTATTGCGAAGATCACTTGCACAGTTGCACTTAAGTAATAGTGCTGCATGCAAAATCACTGCATAACTGATTTGACAAGTTTCATGATTGTAAATTAAGACCATTCTGTAAATTCCTGGTGCATCGGATTTTGATACTACCCGGTAGTAAATAGTAATCCGAACATTCCTGGTCAGACAGGTCCAAATTGTACCTTCAAAAAGACTTGTTTTTGGCCTTTACAATGGTTCAGGATAATACTCGCATGGTATTCGAGTGGAATTTTAACATCTCTCTTATCTAGCACGAACAAATTCTCTCCTTTGATTGTAAAGTAATTTACTGTGACCGATGTTCGCCTATGTACACTTCCATTTATTGTGAAAAAAATGCGAATTTGCATCATAAATAATTAAGAGTACGAGCCTACGAGGTGTACCAACAACGGTCATCTCATGTATAATTTATTATGATCTACCGTCACCTCCCGTGACAATAATTACAAGCCTAAAAAATCAGCACTAAAAATTTTGCTGCAAACTGCACAAGATAGAAAAACACACATACATTTACATGTTCCCCGGTGTCCAAAATGCTATGATTATATTTGCGAATAGTACAAAAGAGCAATACATCGCACGTAATCCACGGTCAAGCTGATGCCTCCATTTAAAAAGCGTGATGAATACAGAAACAGCTTCGCAATGCATATCAAAAGCGGCTAGGTTTGTTATCTGCTTTTTCATTACTCGTACCGAAGAAAAAGTGGAAAAGCAAAAGGTTTTTGGAAAGTACGCTGCTTCCAGTTCGGAAAAATTTCACATGCCTCCATTAGCTCCAATAATGGCTGCCTGTTGTTTGTATTGTCGAGCCTTCAACTTGCTCCAGACTTTGTAATCCGTCAGTGCAATAATATTAGCTGCATGAAGAGCTGCAGCGTCAGCGGTCAGCAAAGTAGCACAACTCAAACCTAACAAAAACATAACCACAACTACATTTTGTAGAGACGAAGAATTATGTACTTTTAGACAGAGGCACATTTATCTCTTATTACCAGTTGGCAGTCGAAGCGAAGACCACACATCTTCGGCAATGCGTTCCGAAGGCGGCGGACAGTTGATAACGGGAGAGGTCACGTTTCCGGAGAGCACTGGACCCAGTCCATTGCTGCGACCGGCCACAGCAATGAAGACAGTTGGTACATCGTCGGCTGTAATATAAAAGCACATGCACGAGAGGTTAACGACAAATCGTCGACAACACATAATCGAAGTACAGCAGATCAAAAATTCAAATTACTATAAGCTCACTGGTAAAATGTTGAAAATTTTATTTACCATCATACACCGCGGCAGCTCTCAGTGCGTCTTCGGTTGTCTTATGGGCGGAAGTGACACGAAGGACAGTATCAATACCAAATGGCTCCACTTCTTTCTGGATGGACTTGGCCCAGTTCAAATCGGAGGCCGATCCCATAAAGATAACCACACGACCATTGACCTTATGCTTGCTCCCGAACATGTCCTACGAAACAGTTGAAGTTTTATGTCAGAAAAGAGAGCACCGATAAATTTTCAGCAAAACTGCTCAGCTGTACAGGCATCAAATACAATATCGTAATATATAGATATTCGTGCGCTACAAGTAGCTAAGCAGTTTAAAATAACTTAATGCAGTGGTTTTCGCTTCCACTTGCTCGTAATTTATGTAATTTTTATTATATGAGTACATTACGGGATATGCATTAAATGTTGATTTAAGCACAGAATGCACTCACCATTAACTGATCGGCAATCCAGTCAAAGTTCAATTTGACCTGCTTGAGTTTGTCCTCGTTAACTTCCTTAGCATCGCGATAAACTTGCTTATCCTTCATCTGCAATTTATCGCCGTGCGGCCACAGACGCCATGAATCGCTATCGATAATGTCGGCCAGGATGATTTCTCCTAAACCACAAACAACCGCAACCTGTCGCCAACGCGTGAGAGAAGGGTCGGAAAACAAGCGATGTAAACTTCGCAATTCGCACCGTACCGGTTTCAGCGTCCACTCCGAATTCGATCTTCATGTCAACCAGAACACAGTCCCTGGTGCGCCAAGCTTTTTCCAGCACTTCGAAGATGGTACGCGTCTGCTGCAGCATTAAATGGATCTCATCCGCACCGATAACCACTTCTTTCTTTATACCACCCTTCTCCGCTGTGTAGGTGAATTTCTTGGCAATTATTTGTTCAGTGGACCATTGCGGATCATGATTTTCATCGTCCTAAAGGAAGTAGGAAATGCATTTATCTGTTAACTCCACAAAAACGTAACATTACTAAACTTGGCTATTTAATTTTATCTTTTAACTTTAAATCCTGTTACCGCAACAGACTGTTGTACTCAGGCGGTTACTGCATATTAAAATTGTGAACAAAAAATGTTATGCGTACCGTTTTAGAACCAGCTGATGAAATCTTTTACACACCAGAGTAAAACGTTTCAGAGCAAAGAGAGAAGACAAGATACCATTACCTACTCGCAAAATCAACAGAATCTGTGCTCACTTTGAAAAACGTTTCCAGTTTTGGCGGTGAAAAGGTATATCCTTCGGGAACGCCTGGATTGCGTTTCAGAAATGACCCAGTGGCTAAGCGACGCGTAACGAATTCCAAAGGAATCATATGGCAACGCCGGGCCAAGAAGGATACATCGTCGTGTTTGCCCAGAAAATGGTTTTTAATCCCTACAAAGTACAAACCACAAAAGTTATCGAACTGTTAAGGAAACTTTGTAACAAGGTAGAATTACCGTCAAACGGTCAGATTATTGGCTATGATTGCAGTTGTTTTCGGTTACTTTCGGTTTCCCCAAAAATAACATACAGATACATCATACACCGGCACATACAGATATATAATATATCTATAGATATTCTATATGTAAGACTGCAAGTACATGGACAGCGTTATGATAATTAATAATACGAGTATTTGTGGCAAGACACAAGCAGTACCCCTAAATAAAAAACTGAAGCCTTCTGTTTAAAATTGTACCGTGTCTGAAATTAATGTTCAAAATTTATTATTTTAAGTAGTGTAAATATGCGCAAGCATTTTGATCTGTGGACTGGCTGTTAACGAATAAAAGCAGTCGCAGCTTCCTGTTACTTCACAATGTAATTGCTAGGGGCAAAAATACAAATCTGATTCTACAAATTTAAATTTTAAAGAACTGATTTTTAAAAGAGCGTAGATGAGATTATCAAAAACAAATAAAATTACATACGGACGGTCCTAGCACACGATTCTTTAGTGCTTTGCAATGTGCAGTGCTAATTTACCAATTTCGGTGAGGTATCCGAATATCAGGCATGCCGTACGGTTGGACGTAACAGATTTTCCCTCCATGGTGTTCCGCTTAACGCCATCTCCTGCTGTAATAATGTCCTTCGAATGGATCAGAGCAACGCCGGGGCGATCCGGATCACCAATATCGTAGATAATCTTGGTTTTTCCTTCACCAAGAACTTTCAGGTCTCTGCTCGGCATCTTTACGAATCCAAAGTTACGTGCGTTTCTATTAAATATTTTCCACTGCAAATCACAAAAGGGTAAGAAGTTGTAATATCAAGCACTGACGTGTAACAACTGGTATCAATAATGTCCTGTATAACAGCGAACGATCGCAATATTACAAATGAACCTGGAAAAATTCAGAACCACAGAAATGGTAAGACAAGTGGTCCAGCGAAATGGCAAAAAGCAGTCCAGCTCTGAGGCTGCAGGCTAATTTCTAAGAAACAACTTCATTGGGCGGAGACAGAAATCGTCTTTTGGCCTTTTACGATAAGATCCACAGTGGCCAGTTGGTCAGATCAAGATACTAGTACATATCGTCAGGCTTCAGCCGGCGCCCGGCGGTCATTCTTACGCTACTTTGTGCAATTGGCCTTGTTAACCTGGGGCTCTGACCCACATCTGTTGAATAAGTTACTAGTAAGTATATCTATATGAATGTGAAACAACATTAAAATCAAACTTACAGGCATTAAAAAATGCACACGAAAAAATTACGATGTTGAACATCCCGCCACGTACACTTAAATTTAGCGTGATGAACATCTCCTAATGTCCTAAACCTAAATCATAATAATATTGTATCTATATTGCAGAGTGTCGATTAAAAATTTAAATGAACCGAAAATGTACGTACAGTCTATAATTTTCAACACTTTATTTTGCAAACAATTTTGCTTGCACTCTGCAAAAGTGCACCAAACTAAAATAAATTTTCACAGCTCATTTTTACTACCACTTCTGGCAAGCCAATCAAAAACCAAATGTCGGAAAAACCGTCAGCAAAATCAAGCCCGAGCGGCAAGCACTGGTTCTAAACTCCACAAATGCAATAAAAAAATTATTACGATTCCCATCTGTCCAAGCATAGGTAGCCAATAGAGAGACTTCTTTTTCACAAAAGAAAAAGCAGTTAATAATGCCTGTACTGCGGCTTAAGTTCCCACAGATTCTTGTGCGATCCCGTGTTGCTTTTAACACAATATTCCAGCATGATATCTTTCAGACATCCAATCGGTTGTTGTGTGATTTCCACCAAATCCTTAATGCTGATATACTGGTGCTTCTCGAAGGCCGACAAAAGCCGCTCAATGACAACGTCCTTTTCGTCCCGCACTTTCTTGGCCGGTCTGTTGGTGGTGTCCTTTGCACGCTCAACTGGCTGCGAAATCGGCTTAAAGTTAACCACCGGATCCTTCATCAGCTCGATCTTGGGAGGTGGGTTTGTTTCTTTTTTCTTTAACCGATCCTTATCCATTAGAACTTTGTTGTCCATACCGCTTAGAGGTACAATGTCACAACGCCGGGACACTTGACCTTCCATGATGAGATCTGTCGCAAAGAACCATCATTTCAAAATCTTTTATCTTTTAATCAGCGTCTTTTAATCAGGAAGGAAGCAACAACAAGCACCAGAAGTATTCTTTACAAATAAATATAACCCCTTTACAAATTACAGCAGCATAATATCAATAAAAAAATTGGTAATAATTAGTCAAACCACCACAAAAAATATTACAATCAGCTGTAATTTGTTCGACAAAAAGAAAGCTTCAAGAAACCATTCTACCGTTACCTTCCTGGTTATCGATGAGAATAGCCATTTTCATAGGTGTTGGTTTCAACAGCATTTCGTATTCCACAGGCGCACTCTGCCCCGGTTTTTTCTGCATTGTTAACCTGACTTCAACGTCAGCTACTCCATCAGATTGTCGAGCCTCTCGTATTTCACACTGTCCCACCGCTTCACCGTCTGATTGTTCCCAGATGCTGGATAAATATTTCGGAACTTTTACAAGCCAGATGGGCTTCGAGCTGGAACTGCAGTCCAAGGTCCGTGCAGAAGGGACAGACAACGAATGGGCCACGCGTAACTCCTTATTAGGAGACTTCTTCTCGGTGGATGAAGGCTTCGAATTCGTGTCAACAGGGACTGCTCGTTTCTTTGCCGAACTCATTTCAAAGATCGCAAATATTTTCCCGATAATGGCAACCAAAGTGGCATTGGTTCGAACACATGACTGTTACACATCCAGCTGCAATCTGCAGAATCCAGGGCGTCACGCCGTCACTACGACCATAGTCAAATATACGCCCTCATGTAACTACACTGCTACGACGAAGGCAGGGTGAAACGTGGGAATTTGGGACCGCACTGAAGGTCCTTCGGAATAATTACTAGCAAGTCGCTGCAAGTGCTTTATCGAATTATGATGGTTAACAACCAAGAAAAAAATTATTCCAGTTAATTTCAGATCCCTTCCAAAATGCTCGAAAGCCACAAGTGGAAGTGACAAAGTCCAAATTCCAAAAGTCCAAAAAGTCCAAAAGTGGCAAAATTCAAAAAACTAGTCTTTCTGCATTGAACTACTGCAATATTATTGGGCGTGCAGCGTGCAAACGTGCGCGCACCGTGCAATGAACGTAAAATGCACGGCATATGCACGGCATGACCGAGAGGCTCCAGTAATCGACCAAACTCTTCAGTAAATTCGGACATTTTTGTCAGCCTCGATAACCAGCTCATGACCAAACTTTGGTCTTCCCAATTGTAGGACCAATTTACCGACCAGCTGATAGAGCGGACCCTTTTTTTGTTAACAAGAATATTCCCATGATCCCATCTGCAGAGAAAGGTGAGAACGGATTTTCTCATTTTTCTGTACTTACTTTTTAATTGACGAACATAAATATAGGACAGGGAGCAAGAGCCAGGAGTACTGAGGTATAACTAACAAACAAACAACTTTTGCTTGTAATTTAACGGTTAAACTAATAATTTAATTAAGTATTTTGTAGTTTAACGGAAGTGACGGTTAAACATCTTTGTTTGCTTGTTAATTCCTACTCTCACACCTCGCAGAAAATCTAAAAATTTAATAAGGCTTATTTTATATTTTTAATACTTTTAAGTAGTACGACTCACCATCGGTACGAATACCCGAGTGCCTCAAACTGCCAGTGCGTTGATTTACCACTTGTAGAATTCATTTGGTGATTTTTAGAAATTAATATTAGCTCGGAACTCCTAACGTTGCCTGCGGTGGCGCGGCCGCCGCGGCATGTTTTATTGTCCACTGTTCATTCTTCGTTTACTTTTTTCGTAATGAAATTCCGCATTAGTCATTTACGGGGGTTTATATGTATAGTGAAATCATAAAGAGAAGATAACTGCGTTAAAATGTGACTTTCGCTTGAAATCTTACTTCCTGTATACGTTAAAGATCGACATGGATCACATCGAAACCGAAGAAGTATCCGGCCCGACTGAGGATGATCAGACTGAAGAAGACCTCTACGAAACCGCTGAACAGAATGGCGGTGAATTCGAGATGCACTTATCGGTACCGGCTGACGAAGAAGACAGCGCCGATGTCCAGCATGGGATGCGCACGGGTGTGAAGAGTGACAATGGACTTCCGGGCAGTGGACCCGGTGCGCGATCGGTTCAGAATGAAAAGCGACGCACAAAACGAGCAGCCCCCGTTCTATCTGGGAACGATATAGAAAGCTCGTCGAAGCGCCGGAGAAGGCTGATTGTCGTTAGTCCAACCGAAGAGCTTCCAGCAGGACACCGCCCCTTCCAGCTCAAATGGTTGCTGGAGTTTGAGTGGTTGCGGTTTGATCCGGATAAGAAGAGGATGTATTGCAATTGGTGTGCGGAATGCAATAAGAAAAATGCATTTGGCAAAGCAGACGGTACATATGTTACACCTTCAAAACTAAAATTCAATCCATTCAGTTTTATCATATGAATTTAACAGTCATGCTAGAAATTTAGATAAAAACTTACTTTATAGTTTTTAGTAACCTACGTATTTATGCCTAATAAATTCTAGTAAGCAGTGTGAGCACTTATCGGGAGTAAGGCTTTAGTCTTTGTTAAATAACTTATATAAATTGTTTACGTACTTGTAAGTTGTAAGTAGGTAGATACTAGTACAGTAAAAATATTTATTGGCAATTACGACCCAGATAACAAAAATGCACGCGCTGACATCCTACTTGAATACAGTAAAATACTTCTGTACTGGAGTAGTTAGTATCTAGTAAGTATCTGCTTACAAAATTTAATACGTAAACATTTTATTTAAGTTATTTAAGTTTTATTTAATAAGATGTAAGTGCGTATCTCATTACTGTAAGTGCGTATGTCATTACTTATTAACCTGTGCACTGAAAATTTCTGAATTAATGGCAAGAAAATGTGGAGGAACGTACATACTTCTATTGTTTTTTTTTTCAGGAACCAATAATTTTCGGAAAAGTAACTGTGAGGAGCATTCAAGAAGTCGTGACCATAAGGATGCAACAGTGCAACGCTCGCGCCAGAATTCCTTCCAGCACGAAGTTCACGTCCTGAATGAAGCCACCGGATCCGTTGTCACATCGGCTCGTGGGGCGGACGGATCGACGGTATATCAAGCGAGCACGATCAACTATGCGAACCCCATGAGTCCAGCGGAAGTACGTTTTCATGCGAAGAAAGCTAGCATGCTCTTGTCCGGTCTTCTTGTTACCAAAAATCTGCCTCCTTCTTTGTCCAAAGATTTTTTGGAGATAATGCCGTTCATGTTTCCTGATTCAAAGATTGCGGCTGATTTAGGCAATTTTTAAAGAAACGGTTGTGTGTGTTTAGTGGTCACTGGTTTGGTGGTCAAAGAGTTTAGTGGTCACTTTCGGCAGAATCATTATCAGGCTTGTACATATTAACTGTAGCACTGCAGAGTGAAAACAATAATAACTACTCGTAGAATCGTATTTGATAATGAATCTGGATTTCACAATAAATTACTAAATAAATTATTGGAATTATTGCATCATAAACTTGTAATGCCGAATTGTTCTTCTCAAAAGTCGAAACTATTCAAAAATTTCGCCCGTTTCGTTGGCCGGTAGTCGTATCTTTTGGAGACTGAGAAGCTTTGCTATATTGTGCAACTCCGCCGAAACTCGCACTTCACTTGGCGAAACTTCACTTAATTGTAAAATATATGTGTTGGAAACATACAAAAGTTTGATAACCTTTTACAATGGCATAATATTAATATGAAAGCTATTGTGGAAAATATTGAACTAACCAGACAATTATTAAAGCAAATTTAATAGCCTACTCCAACCTACGTCCTGTCCTAACAATTACAGCAAGCGTTTTAGAAGCAGCCGCTGTGATTCATTGAATGGAGGAGGATGGGCATCAGCCATCAGGGCGATGAATGCCGTACTGTACAGTACTAGTGTACAACGTAGATTGCGGCG
The DNA here is from genome assembly GCF_019649055.1 of Paramacrobiotus metropolitanus. Classification (NCBI taxonomy): domain Eukaryota; kingdom Metazoa; phylum Tardigrada; class Eutardigrada; order Parachela; family Macrobiotidae; genus Paramacrobiotus; species Paramacrobiotus metropolitanus. The sequence continues at coordinate 521,621 of NW_026570287.1, read as the reverse complement.
TAGTTGACTGAGTAGTCTATGAACGTGCCGTCCTCGTACTATTGATCAAGTCGTATCTCGAACTGCATCTTCACTCTTCAGTCTTTACTTATGAGTGCTTTAGGATCCAGATTTCGTCTGGAATCGGCCAGGAATCTGGATAAATGCTGACTATCTTGAATCCTTGATCAGTTTTATTAGAGTACGATTCATCACTTAACCGGGAGCATTTCAAAGGCTGCTGCTGCCTTTGTTGTTTCTGTGCGCGATCATGAATTATCAGAGGCTGCATTACTATTTAATCAGTACGCTAGCGGTTCAGCTTTTCTGAGTGATATCATATTGATAAAAGCAGGCATATTGGCATATTTTGGTTATTATTTTGCATGGATCATCTTCGGCTAACGATTGCGAAAGCCGAAGCTGTGCATTTTGTAATCGGTACAAGCGATTATGGCTATGGCAGTGATTTATCAGCGTTTGCACTTGCATGGAGTCCATTGACTGAGATTGCAGCATGCTTGGAGTCGGGTTCTGGCCCATAGTTCCTTGATTCAAAGTGCTGCATTATTCGATTCCCATCAATGCTCCAGTGATAAGTGTTGCTGTTTTTTGTGTTCCTTATCGATATTTCAGGCAAGATGCTTCACGTTAACAAAGCCCTGATTCCTTTGAAGTTGTTCTTCTTCAATTACCTTGGAGGTGAGTCAGAAACGTGATTTATTCATTTGTTTACATTCAGCTGTCTGGTCCTTGTTTGCAGTTTCAGACATGTAGAATCACAGCCTAAACACTCATAATACGTAAATTGCCGCTGGCCTTGATTTTTGCGTTAACATTGACATGCATGACTTTGTATGACTGATGCGGAAAGTGAGAGTCAAAAGGGTTTTAAATTTCTGGATGAATTAAAAGCAGCATTATTTTTTTATATATAGACTTCTCACTTTTGCTTGCAGATTTCGAGTAGGAATACCAAATCTCGAAAAACATGATCATTGCATCGACAAAAAATGCAGCAACTTCGATAGTTACTAGATGCAGATGGATACAAATAGTATTATATTAATTTAAATAAATGCATAGCAGTGACTAATTTAAAGCCGACAGGATTTGGAAAATGTTCATACATAATAATAAAATATAGCGTATCCCGGACTGTTTTACATACCTGTGTTACTACATCTAATAATTAATATATCGGCCTGTGCTCCTGTTTTTCATACAAATTCGAATCCCTGGACGGTATTCAGCATGTCACAGACGAATATCGCGAAATTCGAGACTAAGATCCCTCGCCTTGGAGTTGAATTCGGGTCTCGAATTGATTTCACTAATGCTTTCTCACGACACACGATATGTGTGTGGAATCTGTAGATGATCTTTTCAGAATTTGCGTCAAATCTTGATTTAATGCAGTTGCTGGCGGCGCATGGATTTCTTTCGCTTGCTGACTGGGAGCAGTTCCGTAATCTTCCCAAGTAGTAGTGGTATTTTTGTTATATACCGTATGGGAAACCTTTCTACGTTTAAGTTGCAGAATTTGGATTTATTGTTGCCATTAGCTTAAATTCTGACAACGAAATGAGAAAGCTAGTATGGGATTGGGTGTACATACAACATATTATAAGAGTATGTATAATAATGTATCTTTCGCTTTCGAGGGGAAATATGCACAAAATTACTTACATTAACAAGTGAGATGCCTTCCCAAAAGTGTATTGTACTCTTAAAAAAAATTCTGGTGCGGGTCTATGAACATGGACCAAAAACGGCAATCATTCTTGCTAAAGCTCAAGTGATTTTACGATGTTTTTGTTTTGTAACATTGCCAATATTCTTTTATGCCGTATAAACGTTTGCATATAATATCTACTGTACTAATTATGGTTGTGTTCGTTTCAGGGTTAGCATGCATTGTACCGTACATGCCGGTGTTTATGTTTCATCTCGGATTTAATGAAAGTGAAGTTGGTGTAATCTATGGAATTTTGCCGTTTATTGGTTTATTATCGAAACCATTAGGAGGGATTGTAGCAGACAAGTTGAACGCTCACCGGTTGGTCTTGGTGGTGGCCTTGACCATTCAAGCCGTTTTCACCTTTGTTGTTTATTATTTGCCCCCTGTTCCGCTGGTAACAAGTTCGCATTCCCTCCAGCTATCTTGTAATCAGCAGTTAACGACCATACGCTTGAGTACGAACGGGACGATCTTCTGCGGAGAGGATTCCTCCAAGCTGGTACAGTGCTACTTCCGTGATCCTGATCCATATGTATTCAGAGCGCTAAACATCAGCCCACAGCCGATGCCAATTGAATTCACTGTCACAAAACGCTCCTGGCCGAACGTGACTAATGACTCCACCAACGCAGATCCGAGCGGGACGATGTTTCCGGTGGAATTATTTTATCAAGGTGAGCTGGGATTTTAATTCGAAAATTGTCTTCGCTGTCTCTTAAACCCATCGCCCATATTTCTCAGAGCACTTTAACAGTGTAATTAATGTGAAATTGCTAAATTTGTCTGTCCGTTAACCTTTTTATGGATCTGCCCGAGAAAATGTATAAGTTTTACCGAACAGTTATACTTCGTAGTGTAAAATAAGAGCTGTGTTACGACTGCGATATTTAAAATTCTGTGCTCCCTTCTGCGGGACTGTTCAGTTTGAGCTGTCCGCTGACTATAAATAACAATGGCATGGTAGCGTTTTTCGAACTTAACATAAATATTTGGCGAATTTCGAGCTTAATATGATTTTGTATTTTGATAGGACAAAACCGGACAACGTGTGTGGACTCTGTCTCGTCCTCGAATTGTTCGGCCAACATTTGCCCGGACAGTTCTACACAATCTACGCCGTTCGTTAGATTTTCGTTTCAGTTCTGGTTGTTGTTAATTGTTCTGACCATATCCCGAGTGGGCTATGCGGCCACTTATTCCATTAGCGATTCTGTGGCGTTTGATCTGATCAGCCAACAGAAGAAACCCGTATCCTATGGAATGCAGCGCGCATTTGGCAGTCTGGGATGGGCGTCGGCAGCTGTTGTTGTGGGATTTTTGTTGGATAAATTTTCCAACACCGTCAAGGATTATCAGATCGAAGATTATGCACCGGCTTTCTATGGATTTGTTATTTTGATTGGATTTGCCATTGTTACTGCACTGTTCTTGAAACCGTCGGAGAACATTCGTTCAACACAGGTGTTGAAAAATATTGTGAAACTCTTCGAGGACGGTGAATTCATCATTTTCAGGTCTGCATGTGCATCAGTAACGACATCTGTATTTTAATTTATGTACTTTACTAATTTACCATTTTCTTTTTGTTTGTAAACTTTTTACATTTTGTAATTAATCTACATTCTACAGTAATAAGACGTTGTAGGCAACAGCTTTTTATAAAGGCTAATTCGCCAACATTTCTGCTGACACTAACCATAAGATTCTTCAATCTGTAAATTTTTCACAGATAAATTGTAGTTGCACTCAGATTTCTGCGTAATTGAGTAGCGAACTTACGGAAAACGGCAAAAGATTTTACAAACATGCAAAAGATTTTACAAACATACAAAGTACCGGTTTATTACAGCAGTTGAACTCTGTCTATATGATTTTAGTATTGGAGCGTTTCTGGTTGGAATGCTGACCGGTCTTTTGTACACGTTTTTGTTTATCTACATCGAATCCGAGTTGAAAGCGGTGAAGCTGGTGATGGGTCTCACTCAGCTGGCTGAGTGCTTCGGTGAAGCGCCGTTCATGTTTCTGTCCAGTTGGATTATAACCCGGATGGGTCATCATGGCGCGATGACGGCAGCGTTGGCCTCGTTTTGTATTCGTTATATTGGTTACTCATTGCTGGGAGAGAATTACTGGTGGATTCTTATCCTGGAGTTGTTCCATGGTCCTGGATTCGGTTTATTTTACGCTAACATGGCCACATTTGCTAACACAGTGGCACCGGCTGGTGCGGCGGCCACGATGCAGGGGGTGTTGGGAGGGATCTATGATGCATTTGGTAAGTAATCACGAAGCTGAAAGCTAGTAACGCCACGCAGACCACGATGTTTTACTAAGAATTGGTTAGATGTTTACTAAAACTGTTAAAAAGTGTATATCGCCCACATAATTACGCTTGGTTTTGCGATCGGAATTACGATATAGTTTATTTTTTTTTGTGTATCTTGTCATGCAGGCACATTATTGGGCGTTGTCCTTAATGTTGATCGAACTACAGTGCTGCGAAATTTGTAACTGGGCGGAATGATTTATTTTTGTTGTATCTTTTAGGAATTGGTTTTGGTGGATTGGTGGGTGGTGCGGTGTACTATCGATTTGGAGGCCGGTTGGCATGGCGAGGATTTGGTGTTGCCGCCGGGATCGCGGCGATTCTGTATGCAGCCACGGCGTTCTATGTTTACCGACGTAAAGCCCGTGCCAAAATGTTGAGTGAGCTGAATAATGGGTCACTACAAGATATTGCCACCACTACAAACGGCTACGAAACACCGATCCCGCCTGATACTCCGTCAGAAAAGGAACGATTGACTACGTGATTGGACTTGCCAGTATGCTTGCAAAAAAAGAGTGCATTTTTCGCACTCGGTGCAGGAGAATTCAGTGTTCTCATATTATTTAACTCCCTTTTCAGTATGTTTTTTACCGCGTGCTTTTTGATCTATTTGCCCGAAGATATTGTTGCACGAATTGATTTCATGCCCGATCTGCGTTGCTTCGAGATTATGATGGTATACAAAATAAATATCAACATCCGAAGCTTTTGTTATTCATTATTCACTTCACAAAAGCTCGAAACGGGATTAACGTATCGCAAATATTGCAGCGTTCTGTCTTTTTTGCATCACTTTTTCTCAGTTTTCGTCTCGGTTTTTAAGGCCGTTCCCGAAATTTTCTGATTAGCAGTGGTTGCGAGTTCGTTCGCTTTAATCTGAGCTGCCGTGACTGTCTCTTTAGCTTGCTGTTTTACTACTTCCAGTTGTTTTTCCGCTGCCTCTTTCATCTCTTGTCCCTTGAGGACAGCCGCTTCTTTTGCCGCCGCTGCCGCTTTGGCGCTTAGTTCTTTGGCTTCTTGGGTCTTCTGTTCCGATGTGCACATATTTTGCTTGGATTTGGATGCCATTTTGTCGGTGTATCTTTGGCTTGATCAGTCTGCAGCAAGTCTTGTGGCTCTTTCAGGCACGGAAGAATTTTCAAATTCCAGATCAGAAAAAGGGATGTCTCCGTCGTTTGGAATTACAGATAGTGATAGAGATATCGATTTCTTACTTTAACTAGGAAATATCTGAATAGAAGTACGTACTGCAGGTTAATCTAAATATTTAAATCGCGCGGCAGCACTTTGGTAAGTCACCGTGCGATTATAATCAGTTTAGTACTAGTAAATTTTTCAGTTGTTTCCGGAAGCTCTGCTAATTGCAAGCGGAGTACAATAATATTATAGAAATGCTTAAGTACAGATACTGTACAAAGTACTGTTGTAAATTATGTGTTTCATTGCGCACTACAGTTTCATGATGAAGTACGAAGTATACAAGTTGTTTTTAAAAAAATGCGCAAAATAAGAAAAAATTACAAACGTTACAACAAAGAAATTCTGCCAAAGAAAAATCTCTTTTATTTTATTTTTTTCGCCGTGGATCACAGTAGCCAGAAAAGATTTGGACATTTCTGATTTTTGTTTTCATTTTATACTTGAGAAATGCATTAAACTCATAGGTTAATTACGAATTGTTTGTGTGCAACAATGTGCTTAATCATTTCAATAAGTAATTGCAGTTTTGCGTAACCTTAATAATTATTATTAATTTTGTATCACACACAATTCTGTAATCCATGATTCCGTACGACTTGTCTCAGGCATTTTCGAATAATTAAGTCGTACGGACGTTTTGCGCTGCCCCGGCAACATGCCAAAAGGTCATGATTCTCGTCATTGAATCTGTGTACTTTGATTCATCAAAATTTTAATCACATTACATTAGTGCAACTGCTATACTTTTGATTCCACACTTAGAATATCAGCTTGCAGTAACTAGCCTAACCTGCGGCACTCCACAAGAGCGCAAAATCGGATAACTCATAGTCGCACACACCGTTCTTATCTGTAAAAGAAAGTACAATTGCCGTGTACAATGGCCGATAGCAAACTGAAGACCGAACCGGTGACGAAAAGCCCTTCATCGACCAATTTAGGAATAACACCGGCGGGCAAACCCGGCGATGCGCCGGTATCAAAGGAAAACCTGGCGGCTGCCAAAGTGACCTTAAATAGCGGAGCGGATGCCCAGCTGAAGAACACAGCCGGTGCACAAAATCCCGCAGCCGTCAAATCTAACGAAACGGCAGGAACGAAACCCGAGGAGAAAAAAGAGGACAAGAAACCTGCTGATAAGAAGGATGCGGATAAAAAAGATGAGAAAAAGGGAGAAAAGAAAGATGAGAAGAAAGACGACAAAAAGGATGACAAAAAGAAGTAAAGCAGTTATGCAGCCTTGCTTGTCACTGTTCTTCCTATTTGTTAACTTCCATACAATTTCGCATAAGTTCAGCATATGATACAAGTGTATAAGTATCAAAGATCACCTGGGTAATAAATTCTTTAATAACCTATTACAGCAAGCTTAAGACGCCGGAAATCTATCATACAGTAACAAAATAAATTATTGCATAAGTGTAATGCACAGGCTACTAAAGTCGTTACCGACAAAATTATAGCAATTCAACACCGTAGTTTTATAATTTTTACGGTTTTATGTACCTACACCGGAAGCGAACTGGAGGAAAAACAGTGTGCTTATTATACAGGTTTTGTAAAGATCGTTTGACAATATAACAGATAACCGTCTTCATGAAATAATTTACAACAAAGGATTATAGGAACAACAAGTCAGCTTAATGTTACTGTAACTTTGTCTACTGTAATTACGGTAGAAGGATAGGTAGCTGGGTGGATGTGCTTGTGGTGGTAATGGGATAATTTGCCGGGCTAACGTTCAGATGCAAATCACCATAAACCTGTGTTTTAGCACCATTAATATTTAATACTGATTTATCCAAAAGCCCCAGCACAGTGTACTGTAATGTGTAGGAAGATGGCCCGGCATCCAGTGCATACGTTTCCGGTAGTATTGTGTCCAATGTAACGGTAATGTTAGACACTCGTGAATCTGTAAGAGCACAATGCATACTCGTACATGGTTACAGGTATGCAGAAAACAATAATATTTAACATAATACTCATTTCTATTCAGCAAAATGAAAAAATCGTATACCTATATGGCTATATCACTATATGTACAAGGAAAGCATACAAGGAAATCGTGGAATTCATACAAGGTGCATTGTAGAGACGCATCATATCATTCAAGTACATGAATGTCATAAGATCAGTACGTAGTTACTGCACCATGCCATTTGCGATTACTTAACTTGGTCAAGAAGACATGCTGTTTAATTCCCTCATTTTGCACCGGTACGGATTTTTTCATGAGAAATAATTTAATTACGATAAACTTTAATTACAGTATTTTTTAGAGAATTTGGTCGCTGATATAAAGGTGATTATTTGACCTTTACCTAAAGCCCGAGCCCATGCTTGTCGCAGAGTGGAAGCGGTTTCGTTCTGATCAGTCTGCACTGCGCTGTCTAGTCGCACCGAGTCTCGAAATCCCACAAGAACTGCATCATCCATTAGATTGGTATCGTTATCCATAAGAGATTTTAGTAAAAGTTTCGTCGATGGTCCTGACTGAATAGCGGAAACACTAGTCATCAGTAACAAATCCCGGAATTTCTGCTCCACGGCGATCGGTGCCAGTAATGTATTGTTGGTGACAACTAACACAAGTTGATACCGGGTTACAACGGTAACGTTGTTTGTGGGATCCGTTACCGCTTCGTCGTGATTCCATGCATGGACCACCCGCGCGTCACTTCCTGAAAAAAGCAGAAACCGCAAAATGTAGATCATGCGCTTACTGACTGAGAGGTTGATATTTTTATTATTATTACTTAAAATTATTACTACTTAAAAGTAGTAATGGCTGGAAAATACGATCTTACGAATTTATTTTGGTGTTCTTACCAATAGCAATTTTATAAAGGGTGCTGACAGCATTTTCTACGTCGCTAGAGGATGTAATATTGACGAACGAGGTAGAGTTGCTCGCTTCGACCACGGTGAATATGTTCAACGGTTCCACTTCCGGTGTCGGGTAGATTTCATCGAAATTTACTACGTATGGCACATTGCCATCCATGACGAACTGCCGAAATTGTTCCTGCTTCGCCGAAAAATCGATGTGGTGGTTTCTTGATAAAATTACTACCACGTAGTATAACTGGTGCGTTTTACTTCCGGATTCCAAATCATTAATGTATGGAGGGAATTCGGCGTAAGCAGCCAGCTGGATGAACATAGCATCCGATCCTGTTGCATATACATACTAGTATACAAAATTTTATGATTCAAGAGGCGTCAAAACCATCTGTTTTAATCTTATGAATTAAGGGAATGTGAGCTTTGGTTCTTTTCGTAATGAAGTTATATAGTTGTAATTGTATATTTTCAGCTTTTAAAAGCAAGTCAGCCAGTCTAATTATACGAGTATATACCTGCAAAAGGCACTAGAAAATGATGTTTGCAGTACCGCTCACATACCATAACTACAGATAAGTCACATAAGTGTAACCGTACAGAATTTACAATTAATTATTGCAACAACTAGAAGGTAAAATATTCACAATTTGTAAAAACAACTCATAAACTACAGTCGCTATAAATTCCGGCTGTGCATCGACATCAGTCACTACCGTATTCACTATTTTTTTGTATACTTGTATACAGCAATGCAAATTGTTTCTTGAGTAAAGCTTTGTATCGCGCGGTTGATTGTACTTGTAAGATACAAAAATGATGTACAAAGCTTACCTAGCAATCCCGACCACGCTGCTTGGAAAGCCACAATTGCACCATCTCGCACGGTAAGGTTTTCGTAATACAACCGCAGCGTATCCTGAATTATATACGGTTTCACTGAGTGATCTTCATCCTTAGGGCGAGCAGCCAGTGCATTAAAAACAGCGACTTCCGGAAAAGTCACTCCGTTAGCAAAGTAGCTAGCCGAAAACTGGATGGTGGCATTAGCAACCGCTGGTGCGCCTTGACCTTTATCCAGCTGATCGGTAATGAAGACATTGTACGCATTGCTGAGATAACTATGAAGCGTTATGTTGGCCGCCGTTATATTAATGCTGATGGACTTTTCCGGATAATAAACAACGGCATACAAAATGTCGTAATTTTTTTGGGAAGAAGTAGTTGATAAAAGTGTGATGTCCAAAAGAAAAAGCCGAACAGCGTCCAGTCGGATACCTTATCATTAAAAAATATAAAAAACATTTGTGATTTGCAGGATTTAACTTTCATATTTCATAATTAAGTTCACTCCTTCCATTCCAACACACCTAAACTGATCGCCCACAATTTTCCCAGTTCCTGGAAAGCTAAATCCCGTTCTGCAGTTGTCGAATACTGCAGTATAATGGAATCGGTAAATGTTGAAACAGGCGCTGTCGTAAGCGTGGTGGCTGGCGCACTCTGATAGCAAAATTATAAAAAAACAAATTAACATCACATGAATTAATACGAAAATTATTATTTTTGGTTGTTCACTGTAACATCTACAATTATTTTAAACTTCAGACATCGACCTACCGTTCTGTTGAGTTGTTTAAACGCTATTGCATCCCGATAGACAACGTCCGTGTTGTTAAAGTATCTAGCAAAGATTGCCGCAAATTTCTGCTGGATGCTTTTGGATGTAAAATTCACTCCGACCGGTTTTGTTATTCGAAGCATATAGCGTATATCATATACTGTTTGATTGTTTGCTACGGACAGAAGCGGGGCCAAGGTTGATTTGAAAATATTTGGATCCACAGTCGAATTTACGTTCCCAGCATCTGCAACCATTATGACAATTCTGTATATTATACAATATTTTCTTCACAAAATATCACAAAGTTTTTGTGACGCTTCGCATAGTATTGTTCAAGTATTTGGATGTTGAGCTTCCCAAGTAAAACGATTTTTGCTTGTGCTAATTAAAAGTCAACGTGTTAAAACTTATCATTGACTGGAATATTGATGCTATTATCTTGCACATAAGTAATCAATTAACAACAAACCTCGTGATGCGTTTTTCCAAAGGTTGAAAAGGTCACGCATAATCAGACTTCGTGCCTGATTATTATTGCCTATAATCTGAACCGAATCGACAATAACAATCAAAGAGGAGTCTTTCGATTGGTCGGAGCAGTTAATGTTGCGGAACTCGGGACTGTCCGTACCCGATCCGATTGTGTCGTTAATCCGCTTTTTGACAGCCTGATAAATGTCCCCTGACTCCAGGGAACTGTTGGAGGTTAGCACAGTTACGGCGTAGCGGATGGAAGAGTTGAAAGTACCGTTCGGCACAATGGATTCTTCATTCAGAATGGTCAGATACGCTTGTATTGCCCAGTCTGTGGGCAAATCAAACATACTGAGTTATTAGCACACGAAGTTCAAAATAATCAATTCAACGGAATTTACCAAAATTCAGAGTAAAATTCTTCAAAAGTGGTAGAATGTGTGAACTTTGATTAGTCACGATCTCTCCAATGGTGACATAGGAATGGATGACCTTTTCTTTGTCGTCGCCATATACTGACCACTGCTGTTTGCAGCTGTTATCGACGTCCACTTGCGGCCGCGTATCGTCTGGGAAGTCAAGGTTGTTGTTCCGTTGCTTGAAAATAGTGGAATTCTGTACAAGCCCTTGGAATTTGGCTTTTGCCGCGCTAACATCTATCTTCTGATTAGACGATGGAATTACGGAATACGATATTTCATGTGGATCATCATCGTGGTTTGTGGTGTTGGCTGACTGATTGGTGGGTATAACATTGTCGTTGGTTACGCTTATCCTTACATCAAATACGTCTTGTCCTGAAAACATTAATTTTGCAATACATAACCTGTACTCGAAAATATTATATCTGCTGGTTTGTTTTTATGGAAATCATTTCTAAATAACCTTGCCTAACACATCCGCCCATAGCTTCCGAAGTTGTGATAGTATTTGGTTTCGTTGCGTTTCATTTGGATAAGAAAAAATGATAGTGTCAGAAAATACTGCTCCGCTCTGTAAATGAACCAATTAATGAGATCATATCATTGATATTATGTATGTAGTAGTTACAAATATTATATTACATGTCACTCAGGCACTCGAGCTAATTACATATAATGGCAAGCATCCAAATATAAATGGTTTTAGTACAAATTTTCTGTACCGGTGTTATTGTTGATACACTCGAATCCGTACTAGATGGCGCTGCAAGCAATTGTTTTTAATGCGCAGTTCACGTTGACACTGACAGTCAATACTACAGGTTGTAAATATACAAATTATTTCGCTTACCAGTGGTAGTTGTTGTAGTTGCCGGTGTTGTAGTTTGCGGGACCACATCAATATCGGTGACCGACAGCAGCAGCGAAGAGTTACGAATCAACGGTACCAGTTCACGAAATTTGACCTTTAACGCCGTCGTATTCCACTCGCTGTTGTTGCAGTAAAATCCCACTCGGAAATATAATTTTGTTATCGGCATGCCTTGGTCACCGGCTAAGGAGAATGTCTGTTCCGACCCGGCATGGTACACCCAGAACCGAATATTCCACGCTTTCGGCCCTATCGAAATGGAATTACAAAGTACATTAACCGGTGGTAGATTATTTACACTCTGATCATATAGCTTACCAATGATACTGGTCCATGCTTGCTGTAAAGCTTTAATAGCCAAATCGGGGACCTTATCAGTCTGGTATGCTAGATTGACCGTATCGAAAATAACGAAAATTTTTGTATTGCTGCGTGTGTATTCCAGTATGGCTGTTGGCAGTTGACTGGTTTCTGGTTCCAGTTTTACATACAGCGAATCGGCACTGCTGGTGGCCAGTTGCCGGAACCGGCTCTTGGCGGCTTCGATATCCCACGAAGAGAGTTCGCTTACGAACACCACCGTGTACGAAACATTAATAATATTTTCACTGGTTGTTTCCCGATTGGAAAGGGCAATTTGAACTTCCACTGCATCGTCTCCTTAATAAACAAAAATTCAACAGTAACGCAATATTTTACCGAATTGATTACGTAAAGGTCACTTAAAAATTTTTGTTTATTAATTAATTTGATTAAATAATTTCTGATATGTTCGCAGCGCCAGGAAATTTCAAAGTTTAAAGGTGTATTCTACTTGTTTATGAAGGTTATGGTGCCTGTTTGTCAGCATTGCTGGAGTTCAGCACAATACGTCTCACCTAGTACTTCCTTCCATAAATCGTGCAACGGCCGTAAAAACAATGAGCTAGTTTCCACCGTCGCATTATACACTCGCACTTTATCATGAATTAGATGCACATTGGTATTCAAAAGATCTTTAATGCTCGTGGTGCTGTTCGTGCTGTTTTGCAGTACGAAGACATTAGCTGGCATCCAGAATAAATCCTGAGTAACCGCTACATAACCGAAAAGTGCCGTCATGTTGACCACAGGCACAGGAGTGTCCACCATAAACGGTATGCTTGTCAAGTCCAACAATCGCTGAAACTTTTGTGTGGCTTCGATGACATCGGCATTCAGATATTTTGTGCTGCACTGGATGATGAAAGTACAGTTGTTAATTTGTCGATCATCAATCAGTGGACCCACCGAACGAATTTTTGTGGTAGAGTTCAACGAAAGCTCCATTGTCGTTAAAGGAACATCTGGAAAACCATCGAAATTAGGATTTAAACGAACGTGAATTCGAAGGAATTTTTGAGAATAATTGTTTTATGAATCATGTGAAACAGGATTAATAATTATGGCATTTATCTTTTTTGTTGTTGGTACTATATTAAATAAAGATTATAATATAATAAACGAAAATGTATAATGCTAGTAGTATTTATAATTTGTTATTTTATAATACGGACAGATGCTTGAACATGCACCTATAACTATTTATAAAAATAAAAACCCAATTTCTACAGAAGCGCTTACATGCGTGAAAATTTGTATAACATTCTGACTGGTTTCCGTATATAGCATTTATATCACGGAAAGCTTGACCTTAAATTTACCACTTGCTTACTTAATATAAAAGCCCATAATTTTCGAATTAGTTCCATGCCTTGATCACGCTCGTCATTGTTAGCATAGGCAATTATGTTACTGTGTGTAACCGTCAACACGCCATCGGGATTCGGCGCAACATCCGCCACGGTCAACGCCTTCAAATCGGATGACCATTGAAAAGGTGTGCCGAGAAGTGCCGGCATGCGTGCAGCGGAAATCAGTTGACGGATTTTCAGCTTGACCTGGTCCACGTCCACATGCCCGGTACTGTCGCCAAACAGAAGATACATCACCTTGACCGGTTCAGCACCGAATTCTTGTGTTGATTTGGGAATGATCTGCACCAGGTGCAGTTCGAGACGAGATACACCTTTGCCCAGCGTCTTTTGCCATAAGCTTTTCAATTGGACCAGTAACTGGGTTTTGGTGTCGTCGTTCGAGTAGGTCATCCACACTGAATCCATTAAAGCGAAAGGGTCACTGCCGGTGCCCTTTGTCTGCATGGTATCCGTAATAGCGTTGCGACCTTTGGTGACAGCGCTAATACCCCAGTAGCTGTTTTTTAGTAGTAACTGGTCGAATTTGCTCCTAATTGCGTCGTCAATGACTTCCGGTTTGAATTTAGGACTGGCAATGACAAAGTGTGCAATTTCCTTTATAGATGTTCCTGATTTTGGTGGTTCTTTAGAAGCTTTCCACGAGAAAAATTGAACGGATGAACAATCATTTTCTGTAAATTTAGTATGAGTTTTAGTTGTCTTTCGTTTAATGACGAAACGTAAGAGCGGAAATAATAATAATTTATTCTTGGAGTAGTAATTCAGATAACTCATTATACAACCTGTTAAAATTAAAGTGTTCGAAAGTTTGTACATACTGGCCGTCAAAAGCTGGCACCATATGTTACGAATCTTTTCAATTTGCGAATTCCTCGCAGTATCCGTCTGGTAAATGAGAAGGCGAACATCCGTTGTTACAAAATATTGCACTTGACTAGATTCTGTTTTGGCTGCAAAATTCAGTTTGCCAGTATTCGAATCTGAAAAACGACATGAAGTTGTACGAGTTCTATACGCACTGGATTTTCCAGATCACCATTGCAATTCAAGCCACAACACAAGAAAAGCGGTTTAGAACTCTTATCGTATTGTGTGGTAGACCGTATTGTCAAGGTTCTTGTGTTCGTATGGATTTATGACTAAACTTAGCCATAATAATACTATAAATTTTACGATTACAAACCTGTGATGCCGGCTGATTGAGCTGATATCCACATAATCTATAGGAAAATAAGTTAAACTTCACAATATTTCGAGTACAATAATTATTATACATACTAGTATAATAAATTGACATTCAAAATACAAAGAAAATTACTTTATAGAAAATGACAGTTAATTAAAGTAAGTGATGGTGTTGTAACTATGCACGTAACCTGATCCTGATGTATCAAAAGAATTTCCCGATATGCTTGATTATCCATAAAATTTATAACTGCGACGGTTATTCGCAACTTTCTATCGCAATAACGGAAAACGTTTTGCCGCATAGATGATTTATAAAACTCAGCTCAAACTATCTTACATTTACACTGAAGAGACAACAGTACTGTGCCATATGTACATAGATAAATCTGTTGTACAGTACTTTCTTCTACAGTGTATTCCTGTTTTAAAATTTCAGCAGGATGCTCTTTGACTTTACTGTGGTATATCCCGAAGAAACTGTAAAAAACGTTGCAGCTGAAATGAGATGGAGCGTTTTGAATCTGAAATTTATAAAAACGCGTTCTCCGGCCAGTTCTTACTTACCTTTAACTGCAGCACAATAATCACGAACAGGATAACAGATAGTGTACACGCCATCTTTCAACTATCAGTAGATTACAGTAACAACTGCAAGGCATCCGGTGAAAACCAAATTCCCAAAGGCAAGAAGATAACTTTTATCGACCGCACGGAGTGCGGAGATGTCAGTACCACTCGTTACTGCATATTTTAGTAGCACAGCCTCACTTAAAAATTTGCATGGTCTGGCAAAATGCAATTCGGAAAAGCTGGCATTTTTAATCGCGAGTTGTATCGTGCGATTGCAAACCATTCATGATTAAAGTGTACATCAACTGCAAGGCATCCGGTGAAAACCCATAAAACGTGAAAGGCAAGAAGATAACTTTTATCGACCGCACGGAGTGCGGAGATGTCAGTACCACTCGTTACTGCATATTTTGCAGATTCAGAAATACATTTTAATACATTAATTAAATAGCTCACTGTTTTAAAATTTCAGCATGTGCTCAAAACAGCATTTGGAAAATGGACTATTTAACTACACGCAGATTACAGTCATGTATTCTAACATTTGTCAAACTGCGCAGATTCAGTTTCACCATGCCAATTGGCAAATTTGTATTCGATTGATGGTTCACTCAAAACAAAGTGCATCACACATTAATAACATCACAGAAGATCAAAAGATACAGTTATTACTAATGCCTAGATTTTTTTTCGCAATGGTTTTTCCTCTCACCATCAGTGACTCAAATGAGTGCTACAATAATTATACGATCTCCATAAAACGTGATCGCCAGTGTCTCGTGTTGTGCGCATTCATATTCATCATCATAGAAAAAATGTTGTGGCGTGTTGTCGCACAATCATATATAACCATGAATACAACCATGAAACCGGTGTAATTTGTTGTTGTTGTATAGTGCAGATTCAAAGGTCTGCGTGAGCGTAATTATTATTACCGATATGACTACTTAGCTATAATTATTTCGGCTTTATATCGCGTGCGCACTAAGAGAAGTTTCCAGGACGTCTACGGACGTAAACACTTTGCGCTATTGTGCGCAGCGATCGGAATTAATTTTAGCTTATGATTCATTCAAGTGGAATCAAATCGTGAAACAAGTAGCACTTGTATTACAGTGTACTGTATGTGATCGCATACTGCAGATTGTAATGTTTTGCGGCCTGTTCTTTTCCACATTAACATAATGCCACAAAGCATAAGAAATTACTGTTAACTTCGTATATCTGTTAAAGAACACTGAAAATATGTTTGTGTATTAGCGAAAAATATAGATAGGGACTATTTCAGTACCTTGTATGTTCAGTTCAGTGCATGTGCGTCATAATAATTAAATTTTACAGTTATCGCATGTGCTTTGCATTAGTACCCATAAATTTCACTGTATTTATTTCAATTAAATTTATTGTGTTTCTTACTGCAATGTAGTTCCACGCTTCAAACTGCATGCAATAAGTTTTTGACCAGATCGCAAAAGCGTAGAAGGAAGTACTGCAAAGCCATTCAAAAATTTGTTCGCGGTTAATTGTTTTAAGTAATTAAACATTTTAAGCAGCGCTTCTTAATTTCGGTGACTCAGATCTACACTGCTGCCATCGACAGCGGTTAATTTGATTAAATGTTGATGGAAACTTTTCTGAACGGCCAGTTCATCCAGAATTCCTTTGGCCGCAATAAAGACGATGTAAGATAACTGATGCCGTTGTTGGCGTTTTGTTTTGCCTCCCATACTCAAAATGTGGTGGCTAATACTGTCTTCGTATACGATCACTTCGACGGCTTCAGCTTCGACCGCCTGTAAATATCACATATGAAGTTTTACTCAAATTCGTCTTACTATTTTGCTTAACCTGCTTTTTTGTACGTATAAGTACATTCAAATACAGTACAGTACCTAAAGCGTTGATCCACAGCTGCTGTAAATTGGCTACGAACACATTTTGCTCCTCGGGATCAGAATATGTGAGAGGATAGGTGTCCTTAATAACCAAGAAGTTGTACGGAGAGGGCAAAAGACCGGCGCCATTATTCTTTTGCCCTGGGGGAACCGGTCGTGCGCGCTCAAAATTAGTTTTGAGCCGGTTGAGATCCAAGTGCGCATCACTGGAAAGAATTACCACGACATACTGGATGGTGTGGATTTTGCTGTCAGTCGAAGATACAGCATCGTCATATAAAACAATTTGAGCAAATTCCGTGCGGTTCCCTAAACAACTTTGAATTTTAAAGACGGTAACAAAGTTGTTATTTTCATTTCTAGCTCACCGATCGTTTTATGCCATGCGTGGTCTATTTTGTCCATAAACAGGGTCAGATCACTGGGATCGCGAAGAGTAATGCGAAATAGATCCGTTATTAAATATACGTTGAGGTAAACCGTTCGGTATGTCGATTCCGTTGTGTCGCTATCATCCTACAATTAAAATTAATTTTTTCAACTTGTGTTGTACTCTAAAGCTTACCGTACCTGGAGAATTTATGCCAATAAATGACTGTGCATGTACAGTACTAACTGAGCAATATAAACCGTCTGCAGCAGGAAAAGGAAGCGTAAACGTATACCCTAGGTGTTTCAGTGCATAATTAAATATATCATCAGCATCATTTACCCGAAACACTAAAAATTAATTCGCTTAGATTTAAATTTTGTTTGTAATGACAAAAAATTTATAATAAATTTTTTGCATATTCGAAGTAAATAAAGCGATTTTCTTCGCTCATGATTAATCGCTGACCTGTACGTTGGTTGCTGATCCCGCTGACCACTGCGGCTTTGCCTTGCCATTACTGCCAATTTGATTGTTTGTGCTGCCCTGCAACCACGATTTGGACTGTTCCATTTTATTCGATACAGAGCTGTCGAACTCCGGATCATCTTCGACTGGACTGGATGCCGTGGTTGTTGTCGTAGTGGGCTGGGTCCGGGGTCCTTTGGGCTTAATGGCTCCATTGGGAAGGGGATTGCTTTTAACCATAACCGGCACTTGACGGACGGGTTTATTCGAAGCCGGCGTTGTGCCGGTCACAATGACGTTCTGCGCTAACGTCGGCTCGTTCTTGTAAGCGGATGCCGAATAGGTGGGTCCGCGAATATTCGGTATGAGTTTGACGAATTCACCACGAAGGTCACCGAACTTCCAGGGTCCTTTCAATGTGGAGGTAAATGTAATTAAATAGCTAATGATTAGCGCCTCTTGTACACCGGATGTTTTGCGCTTCGGTAGAATTTTAACATTCCACGCATCCGAACCTTAGAAACACGTTAGTATTTATTATACGTAATTGAGTACGTACAGCTGCATGCTGCAAAAAATCGAAATATTTTCTACCTAATACTTTCATCCAGTTTTTCCGAATATCTTCCATAGCACTCTGATAATCTTGCTCTGATTTCATATTGTACTTCAGTACAATGGTATCGTAGAAGCCAAAAGAGCGCACGCCATTATCGCCAAACGGTCTGATTTCCGGTTGGGGATCACTTGTAGAACGAGAAATCAATTTCGAGATCTTTGCACCATTGAGACTGTTGAGAAAGTTGTCGATGACCTTTTTAGAATTCACCTTCTCGTCGTGCAGAATATTCACAGCGTACGTGATCTGGTGCGATCCATCAAAATTCACAATGTCCTGCGTTATTACTAGATCAACAATAGGTCTGTGCGAACTGAAATCTGCAATGAAATAAATCAGGCAAATAAACTTCGATTAACAACAACAAAAAATCAGTAAACTGGTCAACGTGCCAACGCTTATAAGAAAGCGCTAAGCCATCAACGCTTTTTCAGAATTGCAATTTTATAAACCATAATCTTTCACAAGATTAGCAAAAGTAAATGCGCTTAATTTCAGTTTGTACTATCAATGAAAAATAGTAGAAATGGCTGTGTTAACTTTAAAATATTTTTTCTCGTCCGGAATTAAAAATTGATCTTCATTTGTACGAGCTGTAAAGTTGCAGTTGTACCTGATATGGCTTCCAACCAGGTTGTGCGAATATTATCGAAAACATCATTTCTTTCTGCTGCGTCATTCCAGCCTTCAATCGTCACTACGTCATAGATAATAAAAGATTTCTTTCCGGTTTCAATTACAGCGGATGTGCGCGGTGTTTTAATAGTATCCAAAACTGTCAGCATCGTTTTCGAAGCAGAAGACACCGCGATATTTGCCTGTTGGTCCAGTGTTATATCAACTTGCTGAGAAATAAAAGGCAGCAGTTGTTGAATTTGCGCATGACCCGATGTCACGTCGGTTGCAGTAATGGATAAATCAACTGCATTTATTCTCGGAAGATCATCTTGAGCATCGTCCATTGCTTTTCTTGAACTAATGCTAATTTTGAGGTTCTGTAGTTCCGTATCTTCAGTAAAATGTTATTAAACATTTTGCGTAAAGAACTAAGTGGACAACGATACAACAGCCAAAATAAAGCTTACCTAATAAATAAGCATATATTTGTCGAATGAAGTCGGTGCTGTTATTCAGCGTGTCATTGGTGGCATATTGTAAGATCACAGTCTCCTTTAAATCACCTTTAAACAAAACAAAAACGAAAATTTAACATAATTGTGATATGGTCAGGATCATGTAATGGATCAGGCTAATAACTACTCTGGTGCTGTTAATTGCTGGAGCAGTTATCACAATTCAGGCGGTCAGAATGGGTAATATAATTATTATTTAAAAAGTTGAAGTTTAAAAAATTATAAAAATTCCGATTGCCCAAATTTTTATTACTTTTTGTAATACTTTTCTGCACCTATGTGTTATTTAATTACCTGTTGCGGACAACGATAACACCTGAAAATAGCGAACATTTTTAATTGTAAGATATATATCAAGCAGTTTGCTCAAATTGTCAATATAAGTAGTTGTGTACATTGCCCATGACTCAAACTTGGTTTTATTGAGGAATATACTAAGTGACTGCCTTCTGCGTTCAAAATGCAAGAATTACGCGGTGTTCAGAAGCATTTACTGACCTGCAGACATGCAATCAAAATTAAAACAATTAGTCCCAAAATTCCCATTGTGCACTAATGTCACCGATATTGTCGGCACGGTTAAAATTATTTCATGTGCAGCAGGAATTGTACAGAATATACGGGAATTCTGGTGTGTACAACTGCTACTAAATTTTATATCTTAAGAAGATGTTCCATGCCAGTAAACCGAAAAGTACATCCTCGTAATATTTATTGTTGTTCTTGAGTACGTTGCCTTCAGGTTTAAAGAATCCACGTTGTAAAGTATACGATGGGATTATTGAACTTTCACTTTTACCTTTGCGGAAACAGCGATCACCACTTGCCTTAAGATATACAAGACTAATTATCGTGTACCATTGCCAAGATTTTGCAATATTGTTGTGGCACGTTGTAATTAAGTAGTTGTCGCATCAGTAAATATAACTGCTTTCGAAGTGAATAAACATTCTACCACTATATATGTGTAGCAAAATTTAAATTAAATGCTGATTTTAATTACAGTAGGTAAATCGGCTTACCTTTCACTTGCAAACGATAATATGTTTACTGAAATATGTACAGTGACACACCCATGTAAGCGAAGAAATAGTGCCATTTGGTGAAAAAAATTTCTAACAAACTTAAATATATGAATAATCTTTGATAATAAAAAAAGTGTACGTCAAAGAATACATACTTTGTTTAACGGCTTTTTTATAATATTACATCATTTTATAACGAACTTTGTTTGCGATTGTTTCCTGATTCCTTGATAATTTACATATAACCTGGTTGCAATGCTTATAAGCAACATATGGCAGACTGAATTTTTTGTTTTGCGGGCGATGAATATACAGATATATATTTTACAGCTGTATATGCTGCTTCCTGTATCGATTAACGGTTGTGTCGTTATTTTCATAGGTCACTTTATCACACAGTCGGAATTCAGTCAAACGTCCAGGCAGGCATATATATAGAATACAGCAAGTGGAAAAAATGCATAACGGTCCAACTAGACTGATTCATAAATTAATAGCATCCATAAATTTTGTAGGTACAGCCCGTCACCATTCCAAGACTTAATAAAACAATATTAGTAAAGGGAATTTTTAATTAATACGCAGTTAAATCCTTTTTTTGTCAAGCGCATTCATGGTCAATCTGAGCAATTGTATATATAGCGCTTATTTTCCAAAGACCTTATCTACGATGTTTCCAAAAAGTCCTTTCTTAGGC
This sequence comes from Paramacrobiotus metropolitanus, assembly GCF_019649055.1. Classification (NCBI taxonomy): domain Eukaryota; kingdom Metazoa; phylum Tardigrada; class Eutardigrada; order Parachela; family Macrobiotidae; genus Paramacrobiotus; species Paramacrobiotus metropolitanus. Next base: position 500,436 of record NW_026570287.1, on the reverse strand, counting down.
GGCGGCTTCTGATTATTGCTTGAACTGGAATCATCGGACCCTGTAAAATAATACACAGAATTTACATTACTTATTGGTAAACACGACATTATCTTTTAAAGGCGATAACCGAGCAAGTATTGAAAGTTTTGTCCGCACAGATATCCTCTTTAAACCTACCACATTCGTCAACGATAGGTTTTACGCTCGTTATTCGGTATTGCTTTAGAACTTTAAAAGTGTATTAATATGAAATTATTCATTTAATTTTTTTATAATGAGATGAATCCAGTTGTAAGTCAGCTTACCGGTGTTATCGATAGTCGCCGACACCTCAGCCTCCTCAGTGGAAGGCGCCGCCGATGCCGAACCTCCGGCAAGCGTAAATTCCACGCCGCCCAAATGGGAATCAATGACTTCCCGTTCGAATACCTTGGACACTTGACCCACGTTGAATCCTTCGCGCGTCGATCCTGTCAGATGGTACCAGACTTTGTTGACCGGCTTTCCGCCCTGATCGGCCGGCAGTGTGCCCACGTTCAGTTGTTCACGAATAAAGGCAATGTTGAGACTGGTCACCACGTAAGCATCTACAAAAATATGAGAATGAAAACTGCTTCTTTTAGTTATATATTGTCTGCCAATTTTTATGCTTACTCAAGGCGTTGTTCCAGTTAACTTTGAGGCGCTGCAGGAAATTGTCCCGGATGGCAGCATTATCGTACGACAGGTAGACGACCAGCTGGACGTCAAAATTTCCGGGTGCTGTTTAAAGTTCAAATCGAAAAGTTTAGATAATTCATAACTTGATTATTATTATCCATATAAATTATGCATCCAAAGATGCTCTCCATAACAATACGCAAGTGTTACACTTACGAATATCCTTGTTGTTTCGGACGTTTTCGCTTTCAGCAAAGTTACCGCCTGCAATCAACAAACTAAATCAAACAAGTACCAGATAAAATGAAAATTTTTCTCTGCAAGCGAAGTGTTATCTGAAACGCAAGCATACGTACAAAGTTTAGACTAGATCGTCGAAAACAGTACGTCAAGCATTAAAATTAATTTTGACATCAAATTTCGATTCCATAATGGATATTCTACTTTACATAAGCCATGGTGTGGAAGAATGTCTTACGCCAATAACAACGATACTCGCTGTGACAAGTTTCTGGAAAACAAACAATTACGTCACTACGTACCTTCACCATTATCCGGTGCAACTGTAACTTCGGCGCTGACTTCCGTGCTGCTCTCGCCTCCCTCATCGGTAACAACACCGGTGATATGTGCGGAAATAATAACGCCGGCAAATTCAGCGGCATTGGCGGTCACATCGAAGGACGTGGTGCTCGTGCCGGTAATGGTGAAGGTAATGGTAAAGGCACTTCCGCTTGGCACTCGGGAGCCGACATTGATCTTCACGTTGGTAGCACCATACATCGAGCCTATCGATGACAAACAAAATCATGGCAAAATATTTAGATTTGTCCATACACTCATAACTCATTTTAAACGTATAAACGTATATAAACGTATATACGTCGATAAATGATATAGATAAAGTTTATATTGTATAAACACCTATACAGTATGGATGCGTATATGAGTGTATCACAGAAGAAGAAACCACAGTGTGTAACTACAAAGTTTACCGTATGTCTTAATCCAGAGCTGCAGGATGCTCTGCATAATGGTGTCGAGTTCGGCATCGGTCGTGAAGGTAACCTTTACGGTACCGGTCACGGTAAAGAGTTGCCACCAGCACTGGCTTCCGTAGAAGCGCCTTCACCGCCTTCCACAACAATGCCAGTAATACCGGCGCCGTTGATCAGAGCGGTCCATTCGCCCTGGATGGTGTCAGTGGGCACGGTGGTGCTGCTGGAGCCGGTAATGGTGTAAGAGATGGTGAATCCACCGCTAGCGGTTGGCTGTTTAGATGTGATCTTAATGGTAACATCTCCGATTCCGTAGGTCGAGCCTATTTACAGAAAATCATGGGCTCTTGATGACAATATGCAGCTGTTAAGCACTTGCATTCAAAAGGTCACTAACCGTATTGTTTGATCCACAGGTCCAGGATGGCCTTGATCAGGGTGGTCAAGTCAGCATTGGATGTTACTGTCACCGTGACGGTGCTGCTGAAGGTGAAGCTATTGTCACCTCCTAAAGCGAACGAGTACTGTGTAAATATCCCGCTAATTTCACTAGGTCGGACATATTTCGCGCGTACCCGATCCGCCACCGTTGCCTTTCACCGAAATCTCGCCTTCACCGCTTCCTTCACCACCACCGTTGCCTTCTGTGGTGATAGTACCAGTACCAATAACCACGCCATTAATGCCGGCGTTATCGATGAAACCATTCCATTCTCCCTTAATGGTATCGATAGTGACGGTGGTACTGCTGCTGCCGGTAATTTCGTACGAAATGATGAAGCCAGATCCAGTGGGATTTGGTACTTTGGATGTGATCTTAATGGTAATGCTTCCGATGCCGTAGGTTGATCCTAGAATCAGAGAATGCAAAACGCCGGATGGTTCGCTTGTTTCGATTTAATTAACGATTCAAAATGTACCGTATTTCTCGATCCACAGATTCAGAATGGCTTGGAGAAGAGTGCGTAAATCAGCGTCAGTGGTAACCGTGACAGTGATTTTGCCAGTGAGATCAAATTTATTGTCACCACCTACAGAAACAGCCGATTATAACCAGTTATGTTTAACCACGTACAGTCGGTACAAATAAATATATACAGGTATATAATTTATGTACATTTATGGACATATATATGTAATCATTACCTGAACCGCCACCATTGCCTTCGATGCTAATTTCGCCTTCGCCGCCACCTTCGCCTGTGTTGCCACCCTCGATGGTGATAGTGCCGGTACCAATAACCACTCCATCAATGCCCGAGTTATCGATGATGCCATTCCATTCTCCCTTAATGGTGTCGATGGTGACGGTGGTGCTGCTGCTGCCGGTAATTTCGTACGAGATAATCCAGCCCGATCCGGTGGGATTTGGTACTTTGGACGTGATCTTAATGGAAATATTCCCGATACCATAGATCGAACCTAGAATTGTGAATGTAATAATACATGTGGTACTTAACTGGAATAGGATTAAACTATTACCGTATTTCTGGATCCATAAATTAAGAATGGCCTGGAGGAAAGCGCGCAAGTCGGCATCAGTGGTAATGGTGACCGTGATTTTACCAGTAAGATCGAATGTCTTGTCGCCACCTGCAAAGATTCCATGATGACCGTCATAAGTTTTAAATATATTTTTATATGCGAATTTTTATGTACCTTCGCCGCCACCATTGCCGTTAATAGTAATTTCGCCACCACCGCCTGGAGTGCTTCCACCCTCTTCGTTGCTGTTAGGCGGAGTCGGAGAGCCTGCATCTGTTCCGGGAGTGGTGTCTTCGCCACCCGGGGCCGGAGTTTCTTCACCGCCAGGAGTAGCCGGTGTTGTCGTGTCTTCGCCACCCGGGGCGGGCGTCTCTTCGCCACCTGGAGTAGCAGGAGTTGTGGTGTCTTCACCTCCAGGAGCGGGGGTCTCCTCACCACCTGGAGTAGCCGGTGTCGTGGTGTCTTCACCGCCCGGGGCGGGAGTCTCTTCGCCGCCAGGAGTAGCCGGTGTTGTCGTGTCTTCGCCACCCGGGGCGGGCGTCTCTTCGCCACCTGGAGTAGCAGGAGTGGTGTCTTCACCGCCCGGGGCGGGGGTCTCTTCGCCGCCAGGAGTGGCAGGGGTTGTGGTGTCTTCTCCGCCCGGGGCGGGGGTTACGTCGCCACCCGGGGTGGGAGTCTCCTCACCACCAGGAGTTGCCGGTGTCGTGGTATCTTCACCGCCCGGGGCGGGAGTCTCTTCGCCACCTGGAGTTGCCGGTGTTGTCGTGTCTTCGCCGGTTCCCGGGGTGGTGTCTTCGCCGGATACGGGGGTGCTGGTTTCGCCTTCCACCGTTATTCCGGGAATCTGGGAAGTTGTGATGGTAATGGTCCATTCGCCCTGGATTTTGTTAATGGTGACAACTTTGCTGCTGGATCCGGTGATGACGTAGGTGATGATCCATCCACCGCTGCCGTTGGAGACTTTGGATGTGATCTTGATGGAAATGTTACCGATGCCGTAGGTTGATCCTGGTAGCATAGGGATTTGAATTCAGTAATTTTCTTCTTTTAAGTAAGAAAAACTGGCTTTGAAATGCGAGTGCATAAAATTAAATTTACCGTATTTCTGGATCCACAGTTTCAGAATGGCTTGGATAAGTCCTCTCAAGTCGCTATCGCTCGTTACGGTGACGGTAACTTTACCGGTGTAAGTGAACGTGTTTTTGCCGCCTATCGACATTTGTATGAGCTTGGGGAATCTGTACATCGCCATTGGACAAATTCTGACTCTACCTGGTCCACCGCCGTTGTCAGTGACTGTAATTTCTCCGCTTCCTTCACCACTTCCATTACCACCGTCGGTAACACTGCTTCCACCACCAATAACTATTCCGGTGATTTTCGAACTGGAAACTGTAGTCTGGAATTCGTTGCTGATTACGTTGATATTGATGGTCACGCTGCTGGTGCCGGTGATGGTATATGTGACGTCATAGGTTCCTTTGCCGGTAGGACGAGAACTGCTCACCACGATCTTGACATTGGTTGCTCCGTATCGAGAACCTAATCATCAGCAGCTGTCATTAATTTTTTTAATTTATAGGGATTTGCCACTGCCGAAATGACTGCGTGAGAGTTAAACTTATGTAAGCAAAATAATTTACTGCTACGAAAAAAATCGAGTTATGAAGTGCCAGCACGTGTACGGTATTTATTTCTCGCTGATTAATAAATGACTTCTAACCACAAAGTAATAATTGTTACGATGGAGTTCTTTTAATTTACCATATTTCTGGATCCAGAGTTTAAGAATGGCCTGCAGAATTCGATCCAACTCAGATTTCACGTTGTACTTAACGGTGACATGGCCGTAATTGTGAAAGAAGTAGGACCTAAACAAATTTGACATTACAAGATGAGAGTTTTATTAGTATACGAGTATCGGCATTTCGATAAAAGCGATGAAGTCAGCTCTTACCGCCGACAATTCCAGTTCCACCGTTGGGAAGAAGCCCGGTAGCGGATGAACCTTCAATCTGTTCAATGCCGGGGATGTGTGCGCCCTGGAGAAGTGAGATGAAAGCGTTGATCATGGCCTGAATGTCGATGTCAGCGCCGGTGATGCCGGTGATCTGGAAGGTCACGTGGTGAGTACGGGGACCGCGGCCACTGTCGGTTTCGCGGGTAACGCTGGATTTCTCATCGGTGAATTTGTTCGGGAACCCTGGAACAAAAATATCTACGTTAGACAATTCATCGCATATGGCTGTTATCAAAAAAGCGTCGAGGCGATGGATATAACAGCACAGTCCGGGTGCAAAAGGCAATAAGAGAATACGCAATTTCAAAGCGGCATTTTTGAACGAGCTGCATTGACCAAATTTTGCGACAGCTGTATGGATGAGCAGTCAAATGAGTACAAAATAAAATATTTACTCCATAAACTGTAAGCTCTGCATACCGAAGTTAGACATCCACAGGTTCAAGATGGTCTGGAGCAGATTGTCGCGTTCGCTGGGAGAACCATATGAGAACAGTCCGTCAATGGTAATGGTCCACTGCAGACGACCTTCAACGAAAAAATACATGAGTTAATATTAAATCCAAAATGAAGTCCCTAACGGCAGTTCGCTGTCAATAGTTCCAGTACGTTGTTTAAATAAATTTTTTGATCCAATGAAGCACGCCAGATCTTCAATTCAATTACCTGAAATGGTGCCGGTAACAACTCCGTTGATGTGTGCATTGGCAATAATTGTCAAGAAGTCGGTGATGTTGGATGTGACATCGACCGTTGACGTGCTGGTGCCGGTAATGGTGAAGGTAACGGTGTAGCCGCCGCTACCATTGGGGACTTTCGATGCAACATTGATTTTGACCTTTCCACTGTCCACTCCAAACTGTGAGCCTGCCGACCAAATTGTTACGATTATGTGCGTTCCAGTTGTGGGCGATCATTTTCGATTACCGTATGTCTTAATCCAGAGGCTCAGGATTTGCTGCAGAATCTGATTCAGTTGGCTGTCGGAAGTGAAAGTGATGGTAACAGTGCCGCGGATAGTGAAAGGATTTCCTCCTACAAGGATACGCCGAATACAGAAGAAAGTAATCAGGGTGTGAAGGGAGAAATATCATTAAGAATCGTAAGAATTAATATTATACTATTATTTTCTACTATTTGGAATTAAGAAATGAGTTATTAAGAATTATTGCGAACTATTAAAATTATTAACAGAATTATTGAGATAGAAGCCTTAAGATAAAAAGAAGAAGCCATGCAATTGCACTGCATACCAGCTCCACCGCCGTTGACGTTAATATTAACGTTGTTGTTGGTGTTAGTATTATCACCACCGTTCGAATTATCGCCACCGTTGACCGTGACTTCCGTTGACGTTTCAACGGACGCATCCGTGGACGTGGTTTCGAAGGAAATGCCGGGAATGTTGGCGCCCTGGATGGTCGTGATGAATTCGGTGGAAATGCTGCTAGAGTCGATCTGATCGCTACTGTCACCGGTGATGTGGAACGTCAATAGTTTCATGCCGGGCAGACCGGATCCGGCTTCGGAATCGACAGCGATCTTCAGGTTGGACAGTCCATGGCTAGCTGCACAATTAACAATTAACGAAAAATTATCATAAGCCACGATAAGTATTTAAAATATAAAGCTTTTGTTTTCTTATGAGAATTCAGTTATTAATCGGCAATTACAGTAAGTTTTCTGGAAGAGGGCGAGTATCTGCTGCAACAGGCTGTCGCGCTCAGCGTTGGATGTATACGCAAAATTAGCCTGGACTTGGATGGTAAAGCTGTAGATAGCTAAAATAAAAATTGTTTGTTATTGTACAGCACAAACGTATGCACAAGAGTAATACTTTTGTGACTCTGCCAGACACCCAACTGCCTTGCAGAATTTTTGGCTGTCCGACAAACCGCATGAATATAATTCATTGAGATTTTAATAGCAAAAGCCGAAATGACTTGCCAAAAGTTAAAAACTGTTTGTGACCGCAGTTTCAAGGTCAGTTCATTAGTCATCTCTTGACTAGCGATTTTAAGTGACTGGTGCTTTATTAGCCCATTAAGAGTCAGAAAATTTACGACCCAAGAAGTATTTCGTTGTTGGATAATAATAAGCTCTGAACAATACCTAGACAGCACTTTGAACATGTTGTATATTACCGTAGACAACGCTGTATTTTTCACGTGTCGGGGAAATGCTACCGCCATTGATTGACAAAGCCTTCCGTCAAACATATGTTTGCCACCCTTTCGCTTTCAGCATTTTTTCTGCCCAACCCATTTGTATAGTAAGGTCACCGTTACTGTACTGCGCATCTGAAACTGTCTAACAATAATACCGCTGCATAATGTCGCAGAAAATTTGGAATATGCATCAGCATCGGTGCAGTAACTGAAAACTTTTATGCTTTCACATTAAACCTATCGCTTTTTGGCATAGATAAAATTTTTTAAAGTTTTGACAAATCTGTGATCTAAACTTTATCCCCTTTAGAAAATACAGCGTATGTTTCTCTTTTTAAAATATGATTATTTATAACATATCTATTCAGCAAAACTTTTCAGTTCCTAATTATTTTGTCGATATATATACATACGCCGGGTGAAATAGCATGTTCTACCGTAATGTTTCTTCAGAAATCGGAACGCCTCTAGTGTAAAAATTATTTAACACACCTGGAACAGTGCCGCAGCACACAGGACGAGGAGCACGGAAACCATGGTCACCACAAGCGGGAATTCTTAGCTTCCGTTCCTACGAGTCAGGCGCACCACCACAATCACAGTCGATCCTCCACCACCGCCGAGTTCCGTTGACAGGACAACGAAAACAACAGCTGAGCATGAAATCAAGCACTAGAATCGCCACCCATACGGCTGGTTAGCCCTTTTATAGGGTGGATCGCTTCTTCCGCCTCGGGCGCCGACCATATACTCGTCGCCAGCCGCAGTAAAGAAGGTGCCTGGTGGCTGGTGCAACTTGCTTCTTTTGTGAGCATTATAACGCACTTTTTCAGAAAGCCTATAATGGCCTATTGACGGACATAAAAAAATATAGGCTTGGTTAAATCCCGATGTTGGCTAAAGTCTTAGTATTCTGAAAACTCTAATTAAAATTGTATATACATTGAATTACGCCATCTGTCTTGGGGCTATAGACTTTGCTGAGTAATACTCCTCATTTTATTTCATTTTGAATAATGCACAATTATCTAAACCACAAACTGTGATTTTATCGTTACTCTATTAATCCGGAGTGCAGTTCTGAAAATTTATCATGTTGCGAGTATAAACTTCTCTCCAGAATCTATGTACAAGTAGATTGCCAACAACATAAATATTATTGTTGCGTTTGTTTTGATTTATAATTACGGTGAGACTCTGCGACGTACTTTGTTGCTGGCTTCCTTTACAGTAAATATTATTCCTGCAGTTTGTATGTATACAGAATTATGTCCGCTAACATAAGATTATACCCGCAGATGTTTTGCACAACTTCTGTGAACTGTGAGCAAATGTGTATTTTGCAAAAAACATACGAGTTCGGCCTAATATAACGTGTTTGCAGAATTTGATAAGTTGCCGACTCTTGTTTTTTCCCCAGTTTTATTAATGCATTGTAGGTATAAGCGAAAAAGATACTATGAATTATCGATTAAATTATGTCATTTTTGCGTCAACTGTTTTAAGTGGCTGTCGAAGCCTAATGTAATAATATCATTATGTGGCATCCACTTCAGCATCCTTCAAATCGATCAGAAGGTACTGTAATTGTATTTGTATAAACATCTGAAATCAATATCGCATAATAATACACATGTTTTGTGCAGTCTGCCGATGTACTTTAGCACATTAATTTTAAGATTTATATATCTGTAGTATAGACTACAGACTACAGCTTATAAGCTTCTTTGCTACTTATGACGTGTCATTCGTTGAATTTTGTGCAACCACACCTGTTGCAGATCAATCATGTTTTTTTGGCATTCTTCTTTCGGCTTATTTTTTTACCTACAGTTGCATTCAGGAGTTTTTTCTAGCGACAGCGATCAATCTACCAATCATTCACAAATAAAAACAGCATTAGTGTACGTGGCTAATCAGCTGCGTGGCTTCCCAAGAAGCTTTCACTGCTGGCTAAGTATTATACCTGTGCAGCTGATCGTCTGAAGACCAGACATCGATGTCCATAAATGTAATAACAGATGATTTTGCATATGGGAAAGGTGACAATAAAAATGGAGCCCTTTCTTTGATCGGCAGTAAAAATATTACTGTACTCATCTGGACTGTCTGGACATGCTGAACCAAAACAAACACGATACATGCGTAGAAAACATTTTTAGTTGGTGCACATTTTTCCGGTGCAACTTTAGATTGTAATGTTACAAAACATTAATACCATTATACTTCGATATAATGTTCCACGAACAAAAGTATTTTAAAATCTAAATCGTTTTCAAGATCGTACTTACGTCGAAACAATATTTGCACTGCAAAGCTGTAAAGAAAAAAGCTGAGACTTGCGCCTTTTCCGTAAATATATAGGCAGTAATAAAAATGTCTAGCTATGTATTCTGCCTGCCAGACATGCACACGTTACAGTAGAGATATGTACATAAATCTGCATGTACAATACAGGAGCTACTTATTTATACGAATATGATCCAGAATGGATGGCCGTGTCCAATTTACTTGATAATGCCAAATATAGAAGTTACGAAAGGTTAAAAAGTTTGGCGACTGTCTCTAACATATGCAACTAGTACTACTGTTAATTATAATTTTCGAGTATTACAGTATAAGCAATAAAGCAAATAATTCGAATAAGCACTAAAGGATGACGCTCATTTGTCCAACAGCGCGGAGTCTGGAAAACTACTATTTGACACTGCTTCGTAATGCATCCTTCACAATGGATTTCACCCTTTATTATTATTTGCACATCAACTGCTTTGCCATCCTAAAAGCTAGATTCCTTCATCTTCTGCGTATCCTTAAATATTATGACGCTATATTAATGGTGAACGGCGAATTTTTATTACAAAGAGCAGGTATACAATTATTGCGCTTCTATATATATGTTACATTATAAATGTACATGTAAAACAAGCGCGCACCTCTCGGTAATACGGTTAAAAGGAAGAAGTGCACTCAATGGCAATGTTTTACCAAATTAACCAGGATCACGCAAAAATCACACCAGGGATATGGGCCTCGAAAAGATTTGTTCTGAAGTTGTCCCGTGCGTCGTCCATATCGATTGTGTCCTGACTATTGCCGACCACATCGTACGAAACCAGATTAGCTGATCCATCCTGGCGTTCCCCAGTAATGTGCAGTTTGCCGTCGGATATCCTATATGGCCCTGACATTTTCAAGCGTTAAGAAACCACTATAAAGTGTGACTAGCCCAAGCAGCAGATAGTGATTTAGCTGAAATCGAAGGAGAAAGCAGGCGTGCTGACGTAGTACATTAAAAAACATCATTACTTTTGGTTCTGAATAACTTTTTACAAAGGTCACTTCCATGCAACAGTGGCACAGCAGTTTCCGAGTGATTGTGGAAAACTGCGTGTAACACGAGTATCACCATGTGGTACCGCTGCAGATAAGTATCTTCGAAATATTTGAACTTACAAATTGCGGACAACCATGCAGCCAGAATTTGATTGAGCAGCGTATCCCGTTCGCCAGTCGAATCATAAAGTAATTTCGCTGTACTGGAGATTCTATAAGAAGTACAATATGTGCCGGTCATTAGGGTGATAAAGAGGACAAGAAGCATCATTGTGAAGAACTCTGTTCGAGTGAAATATTTTGACGACAGGGAAATCCGTCGGTATTCAGGCAGCTTAACTAGTCAAAAGGTGTTTACTTCCACAATACTCTAAGGTGGAAGCGTTGCATATCAAGCAAGAAAATTTAAAACTTTCAATGCGGAAGTTCAAAAATGATCGGCACATTATTTGTGTATCGGTAAAACCACATTCAAAATTGATGAATATTTTGTTCTCACCACACCCGCATTCATTGTATGATTTATAATAGACTTGCAAGAGCGCGTTCGACCGTCCGTTGCCATGAATCTGTAAAGTTCATTACGTACATTTAAAAAATTCTCATTTGACATTACGCGGGCGTGGTGACTAGTGCGAGGACTTCGTTCTCGCTTCTTTAATTTAGGAACCGGTCACGTGTGCAATTTGGCATCATGAAGAATGCGTTAATATCTTGCAAACTAAATGTATAATCGTAATTCTAACGGTATCTAATAAACTAAAACTCAAAATTTGCCAAACGTAATAATACCACAATAGCACCTATAACGGTTTGTGCGCTGATCCAATTCCGCGCATTAGAGTAACGATTGACTTCTCGAGACAAATGAAGATGAACGAGAATTTACACCTTGCTGCTTGCTGTATGTTAGGGTATATTGCGGCATTAGCTGATCGTTGGGGCACTTTACGACATCAAAAGTACTAACCGGCTCTGTTTAATTCATAAAACAATGGCAGTGGATTTTGGATTAGAATTTTGGAATACGATTTAGATTTGAAAAGTCAAGACCATCACCATCTACCGTAGGCATCCAGCGACACTGCCTACACAAGTAACTGCATTTCAAGATCTACGAGTCTCATTAAAATTTAAAAGCATAGCAAGAAAAGAAGAGACAGAAAAGTCGTAAAAAGGCCATGTTCAAACTATTGAAAACACCACTGCGTAAAACACACTGTGAAGATTAAGCATACTGAATGCCGGTCAAATGGGATTCGATCAGGGTGGTTTTGAAGGTATTACGGGCTTCCGTCCAGGTTAATCGGAAGAGCACTGATGCCGGTGATGACGTACGACACCAATTTAGTGGGAGCGCTGCCACTTTCGCCGGTCATCTTGATCTTTACATCCGACACTTGGTAGCTCCCTAAGGTCATCCAAATCGATTAGTACAACGTAAGCTTTTAATATAAAAGTCGTTGTATTGCATGCTGCATGGTTGAAAATTCAATTCAAGTTTGCTCTATACGTACAGATAGCATTACGCCACTGAACCAAAGATCTGGTTCAAGAAGGTGTCACGCTGTTGAGTAGTTTTATAGGTCAGTTTGACAGTGCCGGGAATACTGAATGCGCCACCGCCGCCACCGAGCATGGTTCCGACTAAAAGAAAAGGAAATTGAAAGTTCAAAGTTCACGGTGCAACGTTGGATTTATACGGACATATATGAGCTAAATACATATGCCATAGGAAAAGTTTTTAAAAAGTCGTACAGCAATAAAAATAAATAACTGGTTGCGAAATAATTTTCCTTACCATTTCCTTCGGGTGTCTGAGATTGCGATGAGGATCCGCCAGCATTGGCATTGCCTTGAGCGCCAGCGCCACCGACAGATGATCCTACAAATAAAAAAAGAATATACAGAAACCCAGACAGATAACCTTTTGGACACTCTTACCACCACCAAGCGTGAATTCAACACCGCCAAGATGCGCATCCACGACTGTTTGTTCGAAGATTTTGGAGACAACGGCGGTGTTGAAGGACAGAACAGTGCCTCCTGTAAGACGATACCAAACTTTGTTGACTGGGCCACCACCCAGATCAAGCGGCAGTGTTCCGACGTTCAACGTGTCCTTGACAAAGCTGATCTTCAAACCGGTCACTTGGTAGTCATCTGAAAGAAGGAATTTTTCACATAATATTATTGTGTGTTTTTGACGTTGGTGTCTCGAATGTAAAGTCTTACTCAAGGTATTTCGCCAAATAACTAGTAATCGCTGGAGGAAATTGTCTCGCTCAGCCGCCGAGCGGTAGGACAGGTATACGGTTAAGGTCACATCGAAGTTTCCGGGCGCTGTATTGCGAGAATTAAATTTACACAGCTATACAACTTACAAGTAACTGAATTAATTTTCATTTGCGCGTCACTTACGGATGTCCTTTCCGTTCTGTTGGTTTTCGCTAATGGCGAAATTGCCACCGTTGTTGCCACTGTTGTTACCGCCGTTGTTGTCCGTGCTACCACCGCCAACCGTCAGGGAAACGCCGATAATTTTACCAGCGGCAATGAGTTTATTAAATTCGGCGTTATTTTGATCGACATCAATAGGCTGCACACTGGAGCCGGTAATGCGGTAGGTAACGGTGATATAGCCAGGATTAACGGAGCTGGAGGTCACCTGGACAATCTTCTGACCGCTGACGGTAAACAGCTTGCCTGATAAATATTGATTTTTTGGGTAAAGGCCACCAGTTAGCAAATAGGTCGCTGTAGTTCTTACTGTAGGTCTGGATCCATAATGCCAGAATCTTCTGCAGATATCCGTTGATGTCACCAACGTTGGATGTTTTGATAACTACAGTGTTGTCAATGGAAAATTGCTGGCCGTTGCCAGATGCCGAACCACCTTTAACATAACGAGTGCTGAATAATGTGGCGTGCCTTATATCACTTTTACGGTTTTACCTCCATTGTAATTAGAACTGCCGCCACCAGATACAGACACACCGGTGACCTTTCCATTGGCAATCAGCTGGTTGAATTCGGAGTTGTTCTGGTCGACGTCAATGGACTGCACACTGAAACCGGTGATGCGGTATGTGACCGTGATGGATCCCGGGTTGACAGAGCTAGCGGTGACCTGGATGATCTTCTGGCCATTGATGCTGAACAGCTTACCTAAGGTGGTCAACTTGTGATCAACAAACAACTTTAATTGTTGTGCCTACTACAGATCGCTGGATGTTGTGTTGCTAATTGGTTAAAAGCATTTAATTTCTTTGCGTGAATCATTCTAATAATTGCTAATAATTCTGATTAATTATTCTAAAAGAGAAATACGGGACATACTGTAGGTTTGAATCCACAAGGCGAGGATCTTTTGCAGATATGTATCAATGCTACCCAAGTTGGTAGTCTTGATGACAACGGTATTTTCAATGGTGAAGGGTTTGCCGTTACCGGTGGCACTACCTGAATATGAAAATCAGTATTCAAATCCGGATATGTTGACCTTAAAGTTATTCTAACATGGCTACCGTTACCTCCTCCATTAACATCATTGCCGCCCTCATTCGACGAACCCTGACCTCCACCGTTCACCAGAGCCACCACCATTGGGGATTTCGACACCATTGATGGCGTTGTTGCTGATGACGTTGTTGAAGCTGTTATCGGTGGTGTCAACCGGGGTTCCGCTGGTGCCGGTAATCTTGTAGGTGATGGTGAATTTTCCGTTTCCGGCTGGCTGTTTGCTGACGACCGTGATCTTGGCACCAGGAGACACATTCCAGGTTGTGGCTATAAAAGGTCATTGTGGTTTTTTACCATTTGAGATACTGCCTGATACTCGTACTAAATATCCAAATATTCAATATTTTGCTTTGTAATTACATTTATTACAAAGCGAAATCGGGACTTACAGTAGGTCTGGATCCAGAGCTGCAGGATCTGATTCAAAATGCTATCTAGTTCAGACTGAACCTTGAAGGAAATGACCAACTTGCCATTGAAGGTGAACGGCTGGTTGCCTGCTGACATTATAAATGTTGCACTAGTGTTAGCTAAATTATTTAATGTCTGTAGGTAACTACAGTAAAAATAAGTCCATTATTTAGAGGGCTATACGGACAATTATTTTGTCTTTTCTTTGAATAAAACATATAATATAGTGCTATACACTCGCTCCTCGCACAATATGTAAGTACAACCAGTGTCGTTTATACGATATTGTACCAGTGTCGTGCGTATGTAATCAGCTATACGTGCAAGTTCAACTACAACTAGTATATGATATTGTGCCATAATATTTAATATTAAACCGTAATAATTATTATAATATTACGGTTTGGTAATATTATGATTGTAGATATGTTTTCTTATACATCTACTGATGTACAATCAGTGTCTTGTATACGTTGAGTAGTAGAAGAATAGCTTGTATTGTACGCGACAGCTAGGTCGGCCAAAATTGTCACCAAATTGTAATATACATAGATATAGATATGTCCATATATTTTTTACCTCCACCGCCGTTAATTTGGCCACCACCGTTGCCGCCGTTATTAGGGACCTCAACATTAGGGATGTTGTTGTTTCCAATAATGCTGTTGAAGTCAGTCTGTGTGGTAGTAACAGGAGTATCGCTCGTGTAGGTGATCTTTATACGTGATGGTAAATTTTCCATTTCCGACAGGCTTTTTGCTGTCGACCGTAATCTTGGCGCCAGGGATTGCTGCAATGATAAAATTACGTATTTTTTCCAGTAATCTACCAAATTATTATTTCAGTAATCCACGCCCAGCAAAATTTCTTTAGCTATACTATATTCCAGTAAGGCCACCAGACTTACAGTAGGTCGTAATCCACAACTGCAAGATTTGGTTCAAAATCTTGTCAAGCTCTGCCTGGGTCTTGAAAGTAATGACCACGTTTCCGTTGAACACATTTTGGCCGCCTGCAAAGGTTCCGCTGTTAGTACTCAGCAGCACTTTCTTAAAATTTCACAAACTTATCACCGCCGGTCAGCATTATCGCGGTATCGCTCCTGGCCATGGCCATCGTTACAAGAATATCTGAACTAAATATATTTCCATCCTTTTACCTCCTCCATTGTAGCCATTTCCACCGCCATTAATATTCACACTGCCACCACCGTTGATAATCGTGCTTCCGCCACCGTTAATGGTGCTGCTGCTGCCACCATTATCCGGTCCAACCGGGGTCAGACTCTGCACGCCGACAATCTGTGCGCCTTGCAGGATGGGGATGAAAATGCCTGGATCAGGGACTGAATGTCGACATTGGGGCTGCTGGATCCGGTGATCTTGAAGACCAGCTGCCAAGTGCCGGGCATGGGACCAGATCCCTCAGAAACAACGGTGACCTTCTGATCCTTGAAGCCAGTTTGGCCGCCTGTAGTTATGACCAGTTAGGAAAAATGCCGCAGTAGTGATTGCTGGTACGTAATTATTAACGTACCAAAGTTTTTGGTCCACAGTGCCAAAATTTGTTGGAGGATCTTGTCGCGCGCAGCGCTGTTGGCATACTGGAAAACACCGCTGACTTCGACCTCCCAGTTGATAACACCTTTACCGGCAACTAAAATAAATTATTGTATTACGCTACAACAAGAGTTGTAAACCTATATTTTACGACCAAGATTTAATCTAGATATTTATAGCACTGTTTTTTAATTTGGCTGCGCTTACTTATAGAGGTGTACTTTGTTTATGATGCAAAATATATAAGGTGACCACTCCGTACACACCCTTTTACTCCGTACACAACCTTTTGCACTACCTTTCATTCCGTGCACATCCTTTTCGGGCACTACCTTTCATTCCGTGCACAACCTTTGACATTACCTTTCACTCGATACACTACCAATCCACGCTACCTTTCACTCGGTGCAAAGTTTTATATATATATGCACTTGTAATCTACGAGTATATTACAAAAGAAAAGCAGAAATCGATTTCTGTCTCCACGGATTCCAACTATATACTGTATATTGGAATAGAATTATCCAGATGCAGCCCCACGATCCGTAAAAGTCTTATGAAACGTTTACTGCAATAAGTACTTTTAAGCTCTTTGATAACTGTTATGTATATGTACTTATGGTAATCTGGAGTATTTTCTCTAAAACTTTTGCACTATGTCAATCTCAGAAAGCACTGTCCAAACCCTGTGAAGAAAAACCGGCACATAAGGGCGCAAAGAATTATTTTGTCCCGGGAATTCGATTTTGTAACTGCCGATGATGCTTTGAAATATGCAGCAATAACTGCTGTTGACGAAAAAACGGCAGTTCCGGAAATAACTTTGCTGTGAAAAAAGTTAAAAAAATAAAAGGTAGTGCACGCAGATAAAGGTAGTGCCGAATGGTTGTGTACGGAGTAGAAGGTAGTGCTCAAAAAGGTTGTGCACGGAAAGAAAGTAGTGCAAAAGGTTGTGTACAGAGTAAAAAGGTGTGAAAGGGTGTGTACGGAGTGGTCACCAATATATAAATGTAATTGACCTTGACATATTGTATGTTGCTGGTTACAGTGTGAGGTAACATGGAAAGCCAAAACGCTTTTCCTTAATTTTTATGAGAACTCACTTCCTCCGCCAATTGGGATACTGATAACACCGCCTCCAATTTGTTGGGTTTGCTGGGTCAGGGTAAGACCGGGAATGCTCGCACTGGATAAAACCTGGATAAACTGCTGACTGATAGAGTTCATATCGATGTTTCCGGATGCTTGACCGGTGATACGGAAGCTCAGGGTTTTGCCTCCAGGAATATTAACGGATGGAGTTTCAGATACAACGCTGACTTTCAGGTTTTTAAACCCTTGGCTGCCTAAAAGACAAGTCGAAAATATTAATTTTAAGTTTACAGAAAGTCTGTTCTCCCTTGTAACCGGCTTGAATTAATAAGATTGTTTCTTACCGAACTTGGACTGAAATAAGGCAAGAACTTGTTGAAGAATGCTGTCGCGTTGAGCACTGGAGGAATATTGAAGGTCAGCTTGGACATCGATGTTGACGGTGATGGTTCCTAAGAAAATGAATAAGCGTTGCAAGTCTAAATTAAAAATTTTCAGTTGCTAAATGCATTTGCATCTATTTGTAATGTGTTACTATTGGTATTGTTACGACATATTGTAACAACCTTTGTAGTATTTTTTATAAAAAATAATTATGCATAATTTGTGCACAATTATGCACAAACTTGTTACGATCAGTTTTTATCATTCAGCAGGGACCTGAATTTTTGTTAAAAACGGACACACATTAATTTTGTTAAAAATGTAACAGCGAACCACAATTCGGGTTCGAAGTGGAGTATCAACTAACGCTTACCGGCACCGCCTCCACCAATATTAAGCTGTCCGGATTGTCCCGAAGTACTGCCGCTGAGTGTAGTCTGCACACCTGGAATGTTAGCGCCTTGCAGAATGGTGGTAAACTGGGAAACAAGACTGTTGACATCGATGCCAGCCGGACTTTGGCCGGTGATCCTGAAGGAGACTTGCTTGTAGCCAGGAAATCCGGGGACAGCCTGTTCACCGACAAAGGTGACCTTTTCGTTGGACAGCTTGCTGGAAACTGTATAAAACGTTTTGATTTAAGAGCTGCTCTTTACCAAAGTTCACCTCTGCATTTTCTCATCGAAAATAACCACGTACCGTCGAAGCTTGATTTCCAGACGTTGAGAATTTGCTGGAGAATGCTGGAACGTTGTGCAACGCTGGTGTACTGGAAAAAGGCGGTGATATCGACCTGCCAACTGACGGTGCCTGTGTGTGCCATAAAAAAAATTACGGCACTGATAACATGACTCGAACAGTAACAGACATTGATCAGCTCAGGAATGCGTTTATCAAATCCATGAACAGTTATGGTTCTGTAACTGTTAACCTTTGTGGGACACCCTAACGTTATTTATTACCTGCCGAAAATCCTCCCATTCCACCCATGTTCTGGCTCATGCCGCCGAAGGACATTGTCTGCTGCATGGCAGCATTGGCGGACAGTGCCTAAAGGTCACGAGGTAATTATTAATTTGCGGGTACGCAAATTTGTACAATCTTTGATTCCATATAGCACAAAGTCTGCCATTCTGAAGCCTATTAAATAACAGGAATGTATACCGCACAGCCTATTTTACATTGAAGAACTACAGACAGTACAGAATAAGATGCATGGTCGCTTTGTAGTGACTTTTTCTTTTTGTATGAGATTTAAAGTTGGAGATTTCAGCAATGGTGTCCTAACCCGGTTCTATTCGCGAAAAAAGCGCCCATGTATTCTTCATCCAAAAGATGTCCTTTGGATGGGTGTTTTTTGAGTTTCAAAAAGCCATAATATAGTTCCGTAGACCAAGTATTTTAGATGAAAATGTACATAAAAAGGAGGCTCCATAAGTATTGAAACATGTTAAAGACGGCGTGTTGTTACTCCGACGATGTCTAGCACGTCAAAAAATTTTTCATAGAACCGTAAAACACGGGCTGTAAATTCACTTATTATTAATCGATGTAGGATCCTGATTATGAGCCTTTCTGGAAAAAAAATAGTCGAACAAAATTGCTTTTTTTAGCCGGTTTTGGGATAGAGTGACCGTCGATAACATGTCGACTGTCTTCAGGAATATCATCAAACGTTATTCGTTTCGGAGTTTGCTATATTCTCGAGTTCTAATCGCTTGCAGGTCTAAAAATACGGCCTCTATACTGTATTTTGTTTTATACGATATAGCGAGTTTTACGTTCATTACAAACTGGTTTTATGCATATGGCAATACTTTCTGTGGAATAATTACTGGCTCACTTTAGTTTTGGCACGGAAAACCTTGGTGGCTTATTTGGCAACGACTGTTCTGCATAGCTTGCCAGACAAGTCTCTGTACCATCGCGAAGACATTTTTTGTACTCGTGCATCACCGCCCACCATTGAGGTTTATGCCATTGTTGTCTGACATCCTTGACCGCGGTTTGGCAATTTCGAGCATAAATGCGAAAGTAATTAGTAAGTTTAAAACGCTCATATATATCTTCTGCCAGGTTTATTTGTTATAGAAAACCTGTTCCTGTATAAAAAACATCTCTGGGCTGCATGCACATCTCATACAGGCACTGGAGAAGTTACATATCAATAACACAGTCGTGAATACTAATATTTACCATCATCATATTTTTGGTTGGTCACTTTTATAATGTACGATAAAAGTGTTTGCACCACCAAATCCACATTGTAGATATACGTAGGTATCCGCTTGTGGAACAAACTTTGTCGGCATAAGTGTTCGCAATCGAAATGAGCGAGCCTGTTAATTATGGACCGCCGGAAGCTATTGTGGAAATGCAATATCTACATGCGTTTATGTACTATATATAGTAGTACACGGTAGACTTTGGTACATGTAAAGCAGTATTATCTACACGCTTGGGTGTGTAACAGCTGCGGAACATTTTAGGTGCGTAGACTGTAGCTGCAGAATTCAGGGCGGGTCATGCTGTTCTTTTAAAGCAAAGTTACAGACCGCAGCAAAATATTTCAAGGTCAATACACTAATTTATAGAGTATGTAGATACTTTTTTCAGCCAAGTGTGGCTCCCTCCTAGTCTAAATTCTTTAAGCTTGAAATAAGCGCTTGCAAATTAATTACAATTAATTTATTGTGCAGGTATCTTGCCAATGCAAGTTCGGAAATAGATAATAGATATTCTCAAAAAGTCAAAATTAGAAGTGCAAGACTTGGCGAAAGCACCGCTTAGAAAATCGTGGAGATGTACTTCCTTACCTGGACAGAAAGGACCGAAGCGACCAACGCGAGGATAAAAGACGCCATTGTGAAAAAGCGTCTCAACAGATACCGGCTCTAAAGTGAACTACTACCCCGACCACCCGTAAAACGATTCGATGATACGGCCCGTTGTATCCTTTTATACGGATGTTTCGGGATCGCCTGTGAAGCGTATAGTGTCAATCTTGCCTTGAAGGAAAAGTAGCTGGCGAAAAGTTGACACACAACTTTTTAATGAACCCATTGGGAAAATAATTACTGCGACCACCTTGTACGTGCGACGTAGACTATCAAACATTCTGCACGTTTCAGCGTCGTGTTTGATGAATGACATTTACTTTGGTGCCTGGGAACTTTCGCGTAATTACTTGGGTATAACCCAGTTCAGTTATATATTAGCTATTAGAACTGTTAAAAATATGCAAGTAGAATTTAAATGCTTTAAAACCTGGGCTTTTGAAATTTCAGAAATTGTTTGCTATATTTAACACGAAAATTTGAGGCAAATATATATAAAAACTGCTTTATCACACTGGCATGTTTTGGCATCCTATCAAATCATCGTTTCAATTCGAGCATCCGGAAATGCCGGATACCAACAAACAGTCTAGCGACATCTAGCCTAAAGCAGTTTATTACCTGCAATTACATACAGATACAGTTGTATTTCCTGGGATTATTCTGTTGATTTATTATTTTCTATTTTACCGCTGCAGAAACCACGTACAACGTCTCAGGCAGCTAGCGAGACAATTAATTTTGCTAACCGAATTAAAGCATTAGCAACCCTTTTCACCCATCACTATGATTCAGAAACTAATACTAAAAGCGCAAGGCACAAGCTCACGATATCATCATCGCTTTTACTGGAGAGTGAATTCCACACCGCCAAGATGGGCATCCACAACAGTCTGTTCGAAGACCTTGGACACTTCGGCAGTGTTGAAGGTCATCACCGTGCTGCCGGTCAGACGGTACCAGACTTTGTTCACGGGGCCACCGCCCAGATCCTTCGGCAGGGTGCCGACATTCTGCTGCTCCTTGACGAATTTGATAGCCAGGCTCGTCACTTGGTAGTCATCTACAAATGGACAAAAACAATGATACCCTTGATTTGGCTTGCTGAAAATAATTATGATTTACTCAGAGCATTGTTCCAGATGACCCTCAAACGTTGGAGGAAATTCTCTCGCTCAGCCGCCGAGCGGTAGGACAGGTAAACGGTTAAGGTCACATCGAAGTTACCGGGCCCTGAAAGCAACAGGCACTATTGTTTCTGTGGGAAAGCACCAAATACCGGTATGCAGAGTCTTACCGACGTTCTTTCCGTTCTGCTGATTTTCACTGATAGCGAAGTTTCCGCCGCCATTATTTCCACCGTTCGTGGTAATGGTGATCGAAACGCCAATGATTTTACCGGCGGCAATGAGCTTGTTGAAGTCGGCATTGTTTTGGTCAGCATCAATGGACTGCGAGCTGGAGCCGGTAATTTGGTAGGTCACAGTGAAGTAGCCAGGAGTGGTGGACTAGGCGCTGATCTGTACAATCTTTTGTCCGCTGATTTTGTACAGCTTGCCTGTTGGAATAATTTTCATTCGTTTACTTTGGCGGGTAATTTTACAAACGCAGGCGGAAGTTTTATTAGAATAACTTAGTAACTTCCGCGCTATGAGATCAATATATTTATTAATTATAAATGTATACCATGACTCGTTTGTTACCATTTGCACGTGCAGTCGGTGCAGATAAAATTATACGAGTAGCACTTGCATTAATATCTGTACACAACGATATTGTGGCTTACTGTATGTTTGAATCCACAGAGCCAGGATCTTCTGCAGGTAGCCACTGATCTGACCGGCGCTGCTAACCTTGATAACAACTGTATTCTGGATCGAGAAGCGACCGCCACCGGCACCGTTGTTGTTGCCGCTACCATTATCGCCACCATTACCATTAATAACGACTCCAATGATACCAGCCGTGCCAATAACGCTGTCAAAGTCGCTGTCCGTCTCGGTGACGGAGCTATCGCCGCTATAAGTGATCTTGTAATTAATGGTAAACTGACCATTGGCTCCCGGCTGCTTGCTAACAATGGTGATCTTTGCGCCAGACCCGATATGGTACTGGGTGGCTGCAAAAATTTTCAACATGATCGCACCATTTCCCCGATTTCTGCACTGATATCATAAACTGATTACTGAAATATTATTAATTAGGTTCCCATAAAATACTTACTGTAAGTCTTGATCCAGAGCTGCAGAATCTGGTTGAGGATTTTGTCGAGGTCAGTCTGGGTCTTGAACGTAACGACGACATTACCGTTCCAGGTAAAGGAACCGCCACCTCCGCCATTACCATTATTATTTCCGTTTCCGTTATCACCGCCATCGCCATTACTAATGACACCGTTGATATTGTTATTGCCGATAACACTGTCGAAATCGCTGTCAGTCTCGGTTACAGAATTGTCACCGGAATAAGTGATTTTGTAAGTGATGGTGAATTTGCCGCCTCCGGCGGGCTGTTTGCTGACGACGGTGATCTTGGCACCGGGTGAGATGTGGTAATTAATGGCTACAATTAAAAGGAAAATCAGATTCCAATTCCTGCCAAAAATACAAAAACGTGCTTGTGTGTTCGGCAGATTCTCACTGTATGTCTTGATCCAGAGCTGCAGAATCTGATTCAGGATCTTGTCAAGATCAGCCTGGGTCTTGAAGGTGATGACGCTGTTACCGCTCCAGGAGAAGGAACCACCGGCACCTGTAAAGGATAAATCAGAAAATGTATTTCCGTTAATCGGCATCTAGAAATAGAATTAATCTAAAGACCACAAATGAATGCTAATTAGTGTGAATTATTTATTTTACTTATAATCATATTTACCATATTATGTATAGTAATCAATTAATTTATCGCGTATATACGCATTACCGCCACCACGTACCATTGTTAGACGAGCCATTGTCACCATTTCCACCATTATCCCCTCCGTCGGTGGAAATGCTCTGCACGCCGATGATGTGTGCGCTCTGCACAATGGGAATGAAAGCCTGGATCAGCGACTGCACATTCACATTGGCATTGCTGGAGCCGGTAATCTTAAAGGTCAACTGTTTGCTGCCGCCCGTGGGACCCGCGCTTTCGGAGACGACGGAAACTTTTTGGTTTTTGAATCCGTTTTGGCCGGCTGTTTGGATGGCACAGTTAGATACAGAAGCCCCAACACATTTTGTTAATATGGCCAAAAGTGGGAGATATTTACCAAAGTTCTTAGTCCACAGAGCCAAGATCTGCTGAAGAATCTTGTCGCGTGCAGCACTGTTGGCGTACTGGAAGAGGCCGTTCACTTGGATCTCCCAGTTGATGGTGCCTTTGTTAAAAACAATAATTTTATTCACCAGCTTCTAGCAGCGTTTGTTAGTTCTTTCAACTTCTCTGCCTCACTAAAAAAGTAAATAATTTTATATTTGTTGCAAAAGTTATTTTGAAAAAAATTGCACAATAAAGCGTTACCGGTATTTACAACGGCAAAGAATTGTAATTTATTATCTTATTAATGCAGGTTATATTTGTAATATTTATATAATTTTGTACAATTAATTTTCCTCAGATAAATTAGTATTAATGTGCTTCGGTTGCGGTTGCATGGCATATATCATAAATACGGAGTTTAATACTTACCGCCACCACCCATGCTAATTTGTCCGCTACCACCGTTCGACATGCTGCCACTTCCTGAGCTGCTAAGCGTGGTCTGCACGCCGGGAATATTGGCACCTTTCAGAATGGTCATGAATTTGGTAACCAGACTCTGGACATTGATACCAGCCGGGCTGTTTCCGGTAATGCGGAAGGACACCTGCTTGTATCCGGGGAAACCGGCGACAGCGCTGTCACTGACAACAGTGACCTTTTCATTGGACAGTTGGGAAGAGGCTGAAACAATTTATTTCTGCTATATCTTTCTGCATCCCAGCGTAGTGCGTCAGTATACAAATTTTTACCATCGAAGCTGGATTTCCACAGTTGCAGGATTTGGTTCAGCAGGCCGGTACGTTGGGTGGTAGATGAGTATTGGAAGTAAGCGGTAACATCGATCTGCCAGGTAACGGTACCTGAATACACAGGCGGTGAGAAACACTGATATTGTCGCACATTCTCCTGTAAAGGAAAATGGATGTTTGATACACTGACACACCTTTCATGACCGCTGCATCAGCAGTGAAGGTAGAGGCCAGCAGGACAGCGGCCGTGAGGGCGAACAGGAAAGACGCCATTGTGGATAGCGTCGACTCCGAACTATACTATGTGACTACCCGATATCACCGAAACGTGACCTTGTACCGAACTGACTGACGACTGCACCGCACCTTTTATATGCATTATCCGAGGAGCGTCTGCGCTACACGACGCCAAGCACGCCGCAGGGAACAACTTTCCCTTTTTGGCGTTGACAGTTGTTTAGCGCTCGCCATTATCTGAATCACAGCTGCGCATCAACAACCGTCGGATAACTAATCACTTAATACCGGTCTACAGTATAAGATGCAACGTATACTGTACGTATGCGAATATTACCTTATAGGCGTATACCCATAAATCAAAAGTGTGAAGCAGTTGATACTGATAGTATACAAAAGATAGGCACTAGGCACGGCCTAATACACACAAAACAGGTATATCTTCCTCCACAGTAATCGATCGCACTTGGTAAACAATGAAATTATTTATTACATATACCTCAAGCTTAAGAACTAAGCGTTATAATAAGACCCCTAGGCCGACTGTTAATTGTTCTTCCACGCTGCTCGAACACGCAGCAGGCGTTTCCGGATTCACGGAACATGGCTGCGTTTCAAAATGCCGCAAATGTGCATCAATCAAAGTGTTTATGACAATTATACCGTGGTTTCTGCCGCCGGTTTTTGATTCTGCGAGAGAGATAGAGAAAGCAAACCCCTGTTCGGATCTGTCGTGCAATAATTATTTTATCAACTTTTACAGCTGCAACTCCGATCACTTCCGATCAGCATCACCCAAAACACATCAGGTCTGGGTAAAAACAGCGATACAATCAAGTCAAGCAGGAATCAACGATAAAAAAATGTAAGAACAGTAAGACAGGATAAAAATATTCCTAGTAAATTCAGAAAGCCCATGGTCAGCCCTTTTTGCATGCGATATTAAAAATTACAAGAGAACAGAGCAGACACAATACCATCTATCACAACCAAAAATAGATGAGCTATCACCGACTGCAACGCCGCCAACGGTCAAAATTTGTGCAGTTTCCCACGAGCTCTTTGCCCTATTACGCTGGACGGCGGATATGCAGATGCACTTCCGTATCGCAGATCTGAATACCCGGCTTCTCACAGGTGATGATTAGTGGATCGGTTGGATGGAAAATATGCGTAACGAACCGCTTAGTACGACGTCCACCGGAGTTTCGAGACACGTTCAGCGTAAACTTCAGCGTTCCAGACTGCCGAGTGTAAAATCTGAAAAACAGCTCCTGGGGTTAAAAATGCCAACAACCAAATTCAACAAAAACAACTAAAATTAAACTTAATCACAATTCTGGCTAATGAACGAGCGATGGGTGTTAACAGAAAGCAGACACCCAACTAGCAGTACATTTTCCAAATGAGTTTGT
Source organism: Paramacrobiotus metropolitanus (assembly GCF_019649055.1). NCBI lineage: Eukaryota > Metazoa > Tardigrada > Eutardigrada > Parachela > Macrobiotidae > Paramacrobiotus > Paramacrobiotus metropolitanus. The sequence goes on along the minus strand of NW_026570287.1, from coordinate 474,335 downwards.
TTCTGACAACCGAAACGTTTCTGACAACCGAAACGTTTCTGATAACTGAAACACATAAATGCATTTGATTTCGTTGTTCATAATAGACTCAATTGGACAACAATATATATCTTGCATTCTTGCAAGAAAACTTACCGAATCGGCTCGTCCGACTTGCTCTTCGCTCGCTCGACATTGGATATAAGCGAAGTATCGTAATGGAACAATGACATATCGACGTAAGGACTGGGAGAGAAATTCTGGCAGGCAATCGGAAGTTGAGCTAACAAACGCGCACACGTGTCTCGCATTCCTCCGCCAGCTCTGTAAAGCATCCAACATCGTAATTGCAATTAAAGAGCAATTTAGGGCAAAAGGGTTAGATACCGCAAACCATTTTTTAGCATTCCCGCCAACACAACCTACTTCGAGTTCATCGTTAGCCGTTTCACCCGTTCATATGCCATACGAGAATGCAAAGGGTCCACTTGAAAATCCGGGTGTTGTGCAGCTGCATTGCGAAATTCATCCCGGTGCTTCTCGTACCAGTTCAGCATACTTTCCTGACGGTGCTCGTACACGGCATAAAAACTGCATTCTTCAATATCGAAAAAACTCAGGAACTGTGGATAGTTGGATGGGTCTGCTGTGCGACTAAGCACAACATCTTCCGGTGCCCATTTAATGAGGAGGTTGTTGGTATCCAGCATTTGAAACTTCCACATCTTCAAGCGTTTATAGAAGGGATACTGTTTGTGGAATTCCATGAGCGGCCCATATGATTTCGTGTCTTTGGCATCTTTCTTGGCCATGCGGAAAAATGTCAAAAACAGCTTCTGCTTCATAGTGCTCATAAAAGCTTCTTCGCATGGTGCCACGATGGGATACAGAGTGGTCCATAAAGTCTGACCGGGATCATTCTCGCCGTAGCAATACTGGCCAAGGGTGCGATACGGGGTCAGTTTGCCATCAGCAACCTAATTTACAAGAGAGCAGAAACCAATGAACTGGAGATGTGCTAATCTGCATTATTACTACAAGTATATCTTTTCCAAATAAAAAAAACTACTGCATCCGGAATTATCTGTTTTCAAAACTTATATCAAGCACCAAAAACAGATTGACGCAGTTGTTAATACTCGTACGAGCTAATCTCTGAAAAGTCAGATTAAAATAGACTGCAACTGTTGGTTAACAGCGTAGTAATACCATCAAAACTTACAGTGTACATGCTAATCCGCTGGTGCTGTATGGACAGAATGGACAAAATGTTCCCACAAAGATAGACGCCCACGCTGTTGGATACAGTAATCCGATCAAATCGAAATTCCAACTCATCCCAAATAGCACACGTCTGAATATTGACGATGACAAATCGGTAGTCTTCCAAGGGTGAACGTTCATGTTTAGTCAGAGATTCGTTGGTTTGGCGGATCTCCGGGCCGCTATCCTCGTCGAAAACAGACGGTCCAGTAGTAACTACAATATCCGTGAACCATTTGAAAAATGAAATTAATAATTACAACGGGGAACTTACTTAACAGCAATATGTCAAATATACGCACGTTATTTTGCTTTACTACCAAACTGTAATTCTAGTGATGCGTTTCGTACCTATGATAAGGAACTTGCTGTCCATAGTGTACAGGCTGAAATCCCGGCAAATTTGAGCCGGATCATTAGCCTCCGGAATGATACGGATGCGGGCTTTTTCCCGGAATAACGTGGAAAACAGTTCCCGCTGCATCAGCTGCTGATCTTCTTCTGGATTAATCAAAGCATCAGGATTCGGGAAGAACTTGCCCACCGCCCCGGCTCCCTGATACCGGAACAGGATGAGGAATCGGAGATCGTTACTGAAAGCGGACAGGTGTCGCCCATCCGGGGAAAATTTGCGAATAAACAGCGGCGGATGCTGAACATCCAAAACCGTCATGTTCGGTGTGATGCATGAGTAGAATTCGCGATCAAGATTCTGCGAAAGCAAACGAGAACCAAGTTCTTAAAGAGCTACGATAGTACGTATAATTTTCATTAAATTAATCCAGTCAATTCACGTGTAAACGTTTGTGATCGATAAAATTACAGCGGAAGAAAGAACAGCGTACTCTCATCGGCACCATGCTGTGCTTGCCAAATGCATCCGGTAATTCCCGTCGCAAGAGCACCGCCGCCAAATTCGGCTCATTCACCGATTTCCGGGTGGACGCCGCCAGCGACTCCATACTCTGCCAGTTGCTGGAGACATTGACATTGCGGCAGAAACGCTTGGGATAATCGGAAGACCCGGGCTCCTCGTACGCTGACAGATCGGCACCCAGCGACGCCACCCGCTTCAGCGATTCACTCGTGGACGGCCCGGGCAGATGCTGCTCCGATCGATGTGACAAGGCTGCAGACAACCGTTTTTTCAGCAAACCAGACAACGCACTTTGTGATACAAAATATATACACGCATAAACACATTTAGACGGCACAGTAAAGCCATCATAACGACAAAAAACCGACGTAACGAGCCATTTTCTGAACAGTTTTGCGCAACAACCAGCAGTAAGATTCTTTTTGATAAAACCCACATGACACTCCATGTCCGTTGGGTATAACTGCCGGGGGAATGGGGAATTTGAATGCCGATGCAGATTCGGATCGGGCCAGCACAGGCGACGAGGACGACTGCTTGATGACGACCCGTGCAGGTAGAGGGGGAGCGAACAGGTTCTCGAACTCATTGTAAGCGCTAGATGATGTGCTAGGAATGCTGGATCGCACTACGGAGGGAGTAGCTAATCTTCGGCTTAACACGAAAGCTCGGGGGCTCTCGTGGTTCATGCTCCCGTCCGCCATCTTCAAATGCGAATACACCACTCAATGACTGCTGCAAACAGTGCAGAATATACAGTTACAGAGCTGTTCTACGATCCTATTGACACGATACAGAATGACAACCAGATTAATGTTACTCTGGTGTTGTCTGCTTCATAAAATAAGCGTTTCTAAGCTCTTGCAGTCAATTAACAATGGTAGGTGGTTTCGTTGTTAATTTACTGATTTACTGTTTACAGAACCTGATCATTCCACCCGATAACGACTCCACTTCTGGAGCCGTGATTCGTGAACCTACCTTTTGTTTCGAGGAATCCCTGAGCCCTCAATGGTGAGTAAAGTGAAGCCGAGATGCTAAAAATTCCTAACCACAAACAAAATAAAAGGGGATAAAAACAGATAAAAAAATAAAAAGAAATTAAAACCTGCTAAAGGAATTCCACAGCAATGTGGTTCTCTTTCTTCGTGTGAAAAGTGCTGTGAATCTGCGCGGGGCATGCGATGAAGCAGTTCAAACCACAACAAATTTTGAAAATTTCGATACGAGTTGTGCTGTTGTGCTCGTACGGACTACGGAAAAGCAATGCGGTGCGTATACAAAATCAGGCGGGGTTTGTAACGCCTTATCAGCTCACACCCCCTTTCCTGCGAGAGCTAAACCGAATCGGATTTTCGAAAGTTTTACGGAATGGAGCCTATTTGCCGTTGAGCACGATGAAAGATTTTCATTGGATACGTAAAATAGCGACTACATACGAATTTACTCCGCCTCTTCGTTCGTAGATCAAGGGCTACGAGCGATATAAAACTGAAGCGCTTCCGTGGACAGTCACATTTTCTCATGCTTTCTGGTGCCGGTGTTGCAGTACACAGTCGTATGCTTGCCGATAACTTTTGCTTCCTTGCTGAAGATCTACGTACTCTACGTGGGTAACAGTGAGTTACGGTTTGCCTGCTTGAGTTGCGCACGCATTTTCAGGTATTTTTCAGCCGTTAACGCCAGAAGACGGGTCACACCATCGGTAACTCGGCTTAGACCTTATGGTTAACGTTAAACAACTTTTACCGTACGTTTTCTTTCGTGCGTGCAGTTTCACAAATTTGGCGCATTCATCTGCCGTATTTTGACCCGTGCTCACTTTAAGACGCACGTTTCTACGGAACGTACGCATAGCTCGGTAGCGATTTAAAATTTTCGACGTAGCTCATGAAGTGACCACTGTTTGATTAGGGTGGTTTACTATGCAGTTCAGATTCACCATATTTTATATAAAAAGTAAAATGGTAACAATTATTGATATTCGGTTTCCAGATTTGCGCTTGTGTGATGCTAAAACATTTTTAGCTCCCACTTCCGCCCAAGGTGGCAGGTGGTAAACTTCGTACGTGTTGTATGCTGACCCAAACTGAGATTGCCATGAATGATGATGTAATCCGTTGCACTTATTTCATTAATCCTAAAGAGGGCTTATTTTTAGTTTCGGTTAAATGATTATAGATTTATAATTGGGTTTATATTACTTATTATTCTATCGGCTTTTTAATCCTTTTTTAAGCCATGTACTTACTTGCAACCTGAACCTACGATGTTAAACTTGTCGGTCACAGTCTAAACGGCGGCTTTACACGTAACTGATTAACCTGAGCGGTCCGCTTGACGCTGCTGGCTGAATGCGCGAGTTTGTTTTGAATTTTTCTTCACTCTTTGCAGTAGTCTACAATTTTGTGCCACCTGGCACACATTTACAGTATTTTCACATCGTTTGGCCAGCGCCGGCACAGATCAAGTTCTAATTGACTCGCGGTTACGTTACTCATCTGATTTATGTGTTACAGTTCAAAAATTTTTTGTGCTGCCAGGCCATGCGAAGCAGCGATTGACCAGCAATCCGTATTTCGGCGTCTTACATTTTCGCTGATTACAGACTGCAGGCGCGAACCACCTGTTCAGAAAAGCGTGCTCATCTGCTCTTGTGGACCATTAGAGTGATTAGACGATCCCCAGCCAACCCTCTCCTTCATCCCGATTAATTCCCTTCATTTGCGGCAATGAGCGCTAAAGCCATTTCGGAAGCCACGGGCAAATCCCTTTTGGTCAAGCATTTATCGATCCCCAACAATGCACTCGTCAAGCCCAAGTTCGTCACCATCGACGAGCACACAGATCTTCATCGATTACCTGACGAGCATCCGTGGTTATCCGTGGAGGCAAGTAAAAACAGTTTCATCTTTTCTTTTTGCATGGCGTTCCACTTGACATTATATTACACTGGCACGACAGCAGCAGTAGCGGCGGCACTGCCTACGCGAGCATAAAGGGATGTCGATTGTCTTATCGATTTCTGATGCAAATTGCCTGGACAAACTTGTAGATTAGGCGCGTGCTTGTCTCATGTTGCGTTTTCTGGAGAGCATGCCCGTAAGGAGGCAAAAATAACCGCCGCCGTGATGACAGGCAGAGAGTTGCGGTTGTATTTCTTTGTGTGTAAGGCTTCCTAACGATTTTTCAGCGGAAAGTGGTAAACGGGAGAGAAGAGAGAGAGAGTGAGAGGCAGAAAGAGCAACCAGTGGTTCAGTCGTTGATTGTGCAGTACAGTCTTGTCAGTCTAACGACAGATCGTGCTCACAATTCCCTGGCCGCAGACCGGAAGCCAGCGCAAACCAGGGAGGCAGGGACTCGTTTAATGATTTAAGCCGACCCTTGTCGGTTTTGACGTAACATGACAGTCATCTAAGAAATTTGCTCCTCTTCCGCTCCCGCTCTTTCTCTCTCGCTCTTTAGCTGCTTGTTGAAGCGATCAATTCGGGTAATTTTTTCCTTGCGCTTATTGATTGACTAGTGAAGATTTCTGCTTGTCTTGTTACAGAGACTAGTTGTCAAGCCTGATCAGCTCATCAAGCGACGTGGTAAACTCGGGCTTATCCACGTTAATTCCGATTACCAGGGAGTCAAGGAATGGGTGGAGGCGCGCCGCGGGAAGGATGTGGCGGTGGGCAAAGCTCATGGGAAGCTGAGGAATTTCATTATCGAACCCTTTGTTCCGCATCAACCGGTACGCACGGGTTGAAAAAAAATGAAGTTCGGATGATGCAAGAAATCTTTTTGTTGCTCTTCATATGCTAAGCCATTTTTTATGCAGTTTCTTCATGACTGCAAACGAAAAGCTCGCTGTTAGCATTTTGCTCGTTTCATCAAACGCAAAAACAACATTCTTTAAGAATTTTTAAAAATTCTCCTTTCGAAGTTAATGACTCTGCATTCATAATTTCTTTGGAAAAAAATATATTACTGTTTCGTCCTTTTGTCACACATTCTCCCTAAATTTATTATTTTCTTTATTACTGAACACTAAATTTTATAATTATTAAACTGAATTTGTTTACTAAACACGTTATTGGTCACGGGTGATTAAGGAGCAAGCAATAACTGCAAATACAGTCTGCTATGATATTAAATTTTGAATTTTACATTCTTGAATATTTGGAATTTGAATATTTGAACGTTCCTTTCCACCGGTTAGGACTTTTCGTCAACGATCATACGAGAGTTCAAGTTCAATCTGATTACAGAACGAAGAATACTATTTGGCGATTTTCTCACACCGTAATGGCGATACGATCATGTTCACCACCGAAGGCGGAGTCGATGTGGGCGATGTGGATTCCAAGGCGCTGCGTGTGGAAGTGGCGACCGGCGAAAAACCCACGGCTTCCGACATCCAGGCGAAATTATTATCCAATGTCCCAGCCGGAGTCCAGACGTAAGGAAACTTACCTGATTATCCTGTTTGCTTTGTGTTGCATTGACTGAATTTGGTTTGTAGAATTCTGTCAGAATTTATTTTCGGCATCTACAATTTGTATGTGGATCTCTTTTTCACCTACTTGGAAATCAATCCACTGGGTACGAATTGTCAGCATTCCTATATGAATATAATAAAAATACGTGGACTCGTTATAGTGGTATCCAGCAACCGCGTCTACATTCTGGATTTGGCGGCGAAACTGGATGCGACTGCCGACTTCATGGCCCACTCCAAATGGGGAAAAGTTGACTTCCCGCCGCCGTTCGGTCGCGATGCCTATCCCGAGGAGGCTTTCATTGCTGATCTCGATGCGAAGAGCGGAGCCTCGCTTAAGCTGACAGTACTCAATCCCAAGGGACGCATCTGGACGATGGTAGCCGGTGGCGGAGCGTCCGTTATCTATGCGGACACGATCTGTGACTTGGGCGGATCAGCAGAGCTGGCTAACTATGGTGAATACTCCGGCGCGCCAACCGAACACCAGACTTATGAATATGCAAAAACTATTCTGACGCTCATGACGAAGGAGCACCATCCTGAGGGAAAAGTATTGATTATCGGTGGAGGCATCGCCAATTTCACAAACGTTGCCGCGACATTTTCGGTAATTTTCTTGCAAAAGATGTTTCTCCTTGTCGAATGAACTGGAAAATTATGTTATCGATTAAGCGGGCTAGAATAAAAAAAATAAATACTGTAAAAAAACTAAATGAAAATAAATTTCGTTAAGCCAGTTTCTCCGTTTTCGTTTATTTTTTGGATGGACTTTTCACTGTTGATAAATTATGCTATTAGGTAATAATCATTATTACTCTTATGCAACATGTGAATCATCCCCTGTAGGGAATCGTCCAAGCCCTGAAAGAATTCAAGGTGCCTATAATCGAGTACAACATAATCATCTATGTGCGCCGCGGTGGACCAAATTACCAGGAAGGATTACGTGTGATGCGCGAAACCGGTCAGTGAATCAGCTTGGCTTCTTTCTGTTTTCTGTGAGAGAATAAACGGCAGTTTGCCAGAAAATATCGAGACGGTTTGGCATCTTTAGGTCAAGAATTGGGCATCCCCATACATGTCTATGGCCCCGAGACACATATGACGGCTGTGGTTGCCTACGCGTTGAAGTACAAATCGAGCCCTGCTCCGGCACCGCCAACGTTTTCGACGGCGAACTTTCTGCTTCCTGGAGGAATTGTGAGTGTTTGAAATTCTGATTTTGACCTAATGAGAGGATTTTTAACAACGATGTGCGCACACAGCGGATAGCTGATTTCTTCCATTACATAGACTGTTTACAAACTTAAAATTAAATTTCTTTTAGAAACTCACCATCAGATAATTTCCGAGTTAAACTTGACTTCTATGGCATTATTCCCACAATTTAAACGTTCACCTTCTCACCATCATTTAGCTAATAACACAAGGTATCCAATGCTATTCATACACCATACTGTAGGTATCCGACATAGTATGCTTTAAAACATAAGACATATTCAAGCCCTAATGAAGTAATATTTATCTATGCTTTAGTTAACTAATAATGATTGTATTTATTTGGTGAAAATCGGTAAAATCTTGGCTGTGGTTTTGCTTCGGCACCCTTCTCTACCTACTGGAGTACATCAGGACGTTGCCTTATTTTAATCATGTTTTAAAACCGGTATAAAGAGAGGCTTTGCCTCTTTGGGCAGCTGCTTTATTTTGCTTTAACAAAACTATTAAAGATCACGGGGCGTATGTTTTGGTGACAGTTTTTACAAAGTATTGCCGTTACGTTACTAATAGAGACTGGGTATTACGAAGCCATAAGGCACGACTGACGTCGATCGGTAACTTTTTGTTATTTTTCGGCAGCACTCCTGGACATTGCCGATTTTTTGCATTGAAGGTTTATGCTGTTCGAAACATTCGAATTTTGTATGACTGGGAATTAGTCTATGTAGAGTAAAATAATGGGAGCTCGAAAAAGTTCTCATTACAAGCAAGGTGATGAAACCATGCTGTCGTTGTAGACCGGTGATCAAACACCGGAACCCAAGTCGCGCAGCAGTTCTTCCACAAAAGGCCCAGAAGAGAACCAGTTCTTCCAGAAAGTGGGAACCTTTGTTGGCAAAACCTTGGGATTAGTCAATGGCGATGGCGTTTCGGTGAAAGATTATACTCTTTTTTCGCGCACAACAAAAGCTATGATTTGGGGGATGCAACCGAAAGCGGTGCAAGAAATGTTAGATTTTGACTTTGTTTGTTCGCGTCGTGAACCCTCGGTGGCCTGCATGGTCTATCCATTTGTGGGCAACCACAAACAGAAATTCTACTGGGGACATAAGGAAATCCTTCTTCCCAGTGAGTTGAGAAGCATGCATTTTTCGTGGTTCTGCCACAGATGTTGACAATTCTTGTTACCGTTTGCAGTGTGGAGAAATTTGGGCGAGGCCATGAAAAACCACCCGGAAGTGGACGTTGTCGTCAACTTCGCGTCGTTGCGCTCGGCGTACGACGCCACTCTCGAAATCATGCAGTACCCACAGATCCGCACCATTGCGATCATTGCCGAGGGAATCCCGGAGAACTTGACGCGAGAAATGAACCGCATTGCCAAAAAGAAGGGAATCAACATTATCGGCCCGGCGACAGTGGGCGGCATTAAGCCTGGCTGTTTTAAGATCGGCAACACGGGCGGCATGCTGGACAATATCCTGTCTTCCAAATTGTATCGGCCTGGAAGGTATGAGACCATAAATTTTTTAAGATAATTATCTGTTTTTTTCGGTCGAGGTAGATTTTAGAAGGCTTAATCAAGTCCGCCTAACACTGGGCATAGGGCATGAGTATACTGTAATAGTGCACATTTCTTAATACCCTTGCTTTTTTCCAGCGTTGCATACGTTTCGAGATCCGGTGGCATGTCTAACGAACTGAATAATATCGTCAGTCGAGCGTCAGATGGCGTATACGAGGGTATCGCCATCGGTGGTGATCGGTATCCCGGGACGACCTTCATCGACCACATCTTCCGCTATCAGCTGGATCCGGAGATCAAGATGATCGTCCTTCTGGGTGAAGTGGGTGGTGTGGAAGAGTACGAAATCTGCAACGCCATCAAAACCGGAAAGATTACCAAGCCGGTGGTGGCCTGGTGTATTGGCACATGCGCCAGTATGTTCTCCTCGGAAGTGCAGTTCGGGCATGCCGGTGCCTGTGCGAATGCAGAGAAAGAAACCGCCGTGGCCAAGAATACTGCCTTACGCGAGGCCGGCGCTGTGGTCCCACGGTCCTTTGACGAACTTGGCGAAAATATTCGGTATGTTACAGAAAACTAAGTACAGGTTCTATTTGTTTTGGACAAACATATGTAAATGTATGTAAGTGCAGGAAAGGATAAATAGTTAGACTGACTGAACAATTTAAGAAATTTAATAATTAGAAAAGAGATAACTCACCGTTACGTTGCGTAAAACTGACAGCTGCGTAGTAGTTGTCAGTTTTACGCAACAGTAAAATTTAAATGGAAACTTACGGTCGTTACCCACTGTACAACGAAGACAGTATTTATATACCGGTATTATGTACCAAGGCTCAGAATTATCGGTTTGTGTGATAAAACCGGTAAAGTACCCTGAAAATTACTTCATAGGAACAAAAAGACTTACATTTAAGTAAATGGAAAGTATCATGCTTGAATTGTTCCGACAGAGAAGTCTACAATTCCCTGGTGGCCAACGGCACCATCGTTCCCGCACCAGATACCCCACCGCCGCCGGTACCGATGGACTACGCTTGGGCTCGAGAACTGGGTCTGATTCGCAAGCCGGCCTCCTTCATGACCAGTATTTGTGACGAACGCGGCCAAGAGTTGTTGTATGCTGGCATACCGATTTCCGACATTCTCAAGGAAGACATGGGCGTGGGTGGTGTACTGAGTCTCCTGTGGTTCCAGCGCCGCCTACCACCGTATGCTGCTAAGTTCTTAGAAATGTGCCTGATTGTCACGGCTGATCACGGTCCGGCTGTCAGTGGCGCTCACAACACCATTGTAACCGCGCGCGCCGGCAAAGATCTGGTGTCCAGCTTGTGTTCGGGGCTGCTGACCATTGTATGTTATGAAAACAATTTTGTTGTTTAACACCACGGCTTTCATCCTGCGACAGTGGTTCTGTGTAGCATTTTCTTGTTAAATTTAGGAAAAGTTATAAAATATTATAAAGTTTTGCACACTTTATAAGGTGCACATGGACAATTGTTGTATAGGGTGATCGCTTCGGTGGCGCTCTGGATGATGCCGCAAGGATGTTCAGCGAAGCCTATGATAGCGGACAATCACCGATGGACTTCGTGAACGAAACTAAGAAGAAAGGGCAGACGATCATGGGTATTGGTCATCGTGTAAAATCGGTACGATTATGACACCGGCTAGTTCGTGTGGCATAGAAAATGTCGTAGCTTGATGACGGGTTTTTGATTTTTTTGCAACAGTTGTAAGATGACAATGTTTCGTTTGCCCCTCCTGTTGTTATAAAGGGACTAAAAATTAGCGTATCGCATAATAATGATTGCGGTTATTGTCATCCATTATGATCCATACGAACTTAAATGTTTGATTGTATTGTTGTACTTTGATACAGATCAACAATCCGGATATGCGTATTGTGCTGTTGAGAGACTACGTGAAGAAGCACTTCCCGGCAACTCCAGTCTTGGATTTTGCCTTTGAAGTGGAAAAGATTACCACCAAGAAGAAGCCGAATCTGATTCTGAACGTCGATGGCTTCATCGCGGTGTCGTTTTTGGATCTGTTTCGCTCTTCTGGCTGCTTTACACGGGAGGAGGCTAATGAATACGTGGAGATCGGCATCCTGAACGGAATTTTCGTTCTGGGTCGCAGCATGGGTTTCATAGGTAAATAATGTGGGAAGGTCTTGTTAGCTACAAGTAAATTCGAAGTTAGTGGTAACCATCGTGGTCACAACCCGTTTTCCGAAAAATATTCGGATTTCGGTATCTGAAGCGTGTGTTAACAGGCACTTTTCTCAGACGTGCTAAGTCTGTACCAAAACACTTGAACATACTGATGTGTACTTAAACATATATACTGATGTTTAGGTGTTTTCCCTAAATTGTTGGATCGTTTAATAAATGTTTAAATGTTGGTCATAGCCCCAGTCACTTATTGATTTAACAGTGATAGTCCAGGAGAGTGATGCTGAAAAATCACTAAAAAATCTGTTGTTTTTAGGTCACTATCTGGACCAGCGTAGACTGAAACAAGGCCTATACCGTCATCCGTGGGACGATATCAGCTACGTTATGCCTGAAGCTAGCTTCTCCGGTAAAACCGATGGTATTTAAATTTGGGGATTTGCAATAATATATCGGTGCTGATATCGTTATCAACGTAATAGCCCATTCCGGATTTTCCCGTGTGCTGTAAAACGTAATCTTTAATAACTTATAAATTTCCCTTTTATGATTCCAGTTGGTTGCTGGAATTCTAATTTATTTTAATTTTATATTTTACGTTTTGAATCTGCTTTGTGTTATTTTCTCAACGGTTTATGAATGTGTGAGTTCCCTGAGGGAACTCAGTAAGGAGAAAGCTATAACTGTCGTCTCTTGTGCAGAAGGAAAGCTGAAAGGAAGATTTTAATAATAAAGATATATTATGCTGCAGCTATTTTCGGTACTCATACTTTTGTTACATATTTAATCGTTGCAATAACTGTAACTGATTTTAATAGTTTTGGAAAAGCTTATCAGAAATTCGGGTTTTTACACGGGAATTGTTGTTTTAAGAGCTACATACTGTATATACGCGGTACGGACTGAAATTTCAGTGTATAAAATGAATGTATTGGTAGTATTTTGTTTATATACTAGTTTGAAGATTTCATAATGAAAAAGTTTAGTTTAGAATTTTAGTTTTAGTATAGTTTTGGAGTGTTTAGAATTAAGAACGGTGTTGTTGTGTTTGAGATTTTGCTGACAAAAGTTACTATCCGAGACAGACTGTCAGTGCAGAAGTGGCAGTTTGAGCGACTTGGATTGATCCTTGTTGTGTGCCCACAACATACCACAACAACGGAGCACAGTCGGCTAGAACAAATTCAAATAAAGAGTGCTTGTTTGTTGAACTATATACTTTTCCCCTCAACCAATCAATTGATCTTAATTTCTACCTGTCAAAAAACATGCCTCTTAGTCATAGTGGCTTGTAAGAAAGAAAATCAGCCTGGTATACACTATACGCTATGGCCAGATCGATCACTTTACTTAACAGTTAACACAGCTGCTGGGCATTTCTGTCACTGATTAATTGACTGCTATTTTGTGATGGCAATGCGAAACTGCTAGATCGGCTATTGTGTTACATGATTTTTGGCCCGTAATCACAAAAGGAATTCAAAAATTATCCATTGTACGCATTTTGACATGTAGGAAAAATGATGTGTCTCGAGTATGAATATCAATGGCATAGGTCTGACGCTTGTCTAATTATGCCTTACGTGCCGGTTGAAATATGATTCCGATAAAAGTTCCGCGACGTCCGCCACCATCACCTTTTGATTTCCAACCTTGCAAACGGCATAATTAATGCCAAGGTGAATAATTTTAGTGGAAAAAGGTTTATTGTCAAAATTATGTCTGCGCGTCGGGTAATATTCGATTATTCGTATGTTCATAGAAACTACTTCAAACTACAGAGTACAATAACTTGGTATTAGTCTTTTCTGCAATCGCGAATCCCAGTTTTCAAAATTTTTCAAATTTTAAATTGATTTTAATTGCGCTTTAACTACCATTCAATTCGAAGTTTTTCTTAAATTAAGTTTTTTATGTTTTTCTAACGTCGGTAGTAATAGTTAACTTTATAAATTCCTGTATTATCTGCGCATACTTACTTATATGACAAACAAACTGGAACTGCATCATGCATTCTATTTCTGTTAGTTTGGTAGTTGCATTGTACAACGTACAACCGATATTTTCCTGAAAGGCGACGCGTTTATTACACGTACTGATACACGCTTTACAAACGTTTCAGTTGCTAAATTCAGTACTTCATTAAAGTAGTCGTAATTAACAATCCCGATTTGAGTTAGAAATAAAAATTCTGTTTAACAGGCACGCAAAACGAGGAAGACATACATACACAGTATCACTAATAACCGGTTTTCATTGCAATCAGCGAATCCGTGTGGCTGCATTATATCAAATGTTATTATTGTATGTTGCCGTAACAAGTCGCCGCCAGTACCGCACAGCTGATTATGTGATACATAACTTATGTAGGTTCCGAAAACGGAATCGCCGCATCGTCCTACGTAGCTCCGAACAAGATGCATGCTGTTGTTGAATGATTAAGTTGATTGCCACAGGAGTGGAAATAACGACAGGCGGTTATTGTGTCCTGTCAAGTTCAATTTGACAAATGCATCGTTGGAAATTTATCACACGTAATGAGTTTGAGTAAAATGTCCAAAGATGATTTATGATGACACATGTGAGCATTTCCTGCAGCCGTTTCATTCCACTCTTTTCGCTTATTATTCCGTTTCATATTGCTGTATGTACGTATTGCTTGCCCAGTTCGGAAAAATATTGCACTGCATCTATGACCATAGCCGTATACGTATATTCGTGGAACCTCGTTTGGTATACACTCCCACTGGCGCCAGTTCTTTTGTAGCAGAGGGAAAGTTTTCTAGTATCGGTAACATACCGCAGCCAAAACTAAATGTTCAACCGGAAGTGCGCTTACCGCAGTGCCAGAATGTCAGTGTAAAACGACTTTTTTGTTATTTGCTACCTACTACTCTAGTCTACACATCTTGAGCGTATATTGTACCAAGCTTTCGAAAACAGGCAAAGGTCAAGCACGTTCTTTGTTTTTACTCCTGTCATGCAACTCATAATAATTATGTGAAATAGTTTTACGAGAACCGCTGGTTTCACTGGTTAAACAATACCAGTCTTATTATTAACTCTACAGTACAAATAAACTCATAATACTAAAAAACTGAAAATCCGAAATTGGTTTGCGCTACCACAATCAGATGTTAATAAAAAAAAGCCAAATTTAATATATTAAAAAATACTTTTGTGATATGTACGTACTACTACCTAGCCGGAAAAGATATTGTAGGTACTTCACTGATGATTCGCATGCGAAATTAGTAATGGTTAGATCTTGTACTCGATTCGTTGCGGATATGTAGTGCATCTCCACATAACACAGCATTTTTGAAAACTATTTCTACCACTCTTCGCGTGGACAGTATAACAAAATTGTAGAGGCAACAACATTGTTGTACTAGCGCTCTCGATTAAGGTTTACTGGAATAAAAATATATAACGATAAAACTCGTTTACAAAATACTGCAGTTTACCGCCAGATTTTTTAAATACACTATAAGGCGTGACATAATGCAGTGGAACATTAAATTCCATGTTGTTTACAAACGCATTTCAAATTTTTGAGTCCTTCTTGCTTAAAAATTGGGACAAAAATGGAAAAAACACATGTCGGTGCCTAATAAAATCGCAGTATTGTACGCAGTAATCACAAGTTCCAGTATTCTACTGTATTCCGATTTGTACTGTGCATGAGTGCAGTAATGGAGTTTTTATTGCGATGTAAGCTGTAAAGCCATCTGATGTTTCTAAATATCTGAAAACTGATTTTGGAAAAGTAAAATTTTACTGGTATTCTGAATGTTTCTTATATCCGAGAGCTTTCTGCGCGCATTGGCCATTCACAGTCACCTAATTGCTAAGAAATGGTAATGCACATTTTATTTTGTATAAAATACTATCAGTCAGTTTTCTAAAATTTACTGATAAAAAAGTAAAATAGCGCCCATAAAGCTATGTTCTGATGGAGGAGTGCCATCCGGCTATTTGCATATATGTTCAAATCAAAAACTCGAAATGTGCATATATACTAAAGTACCTAACATGATACTTCAAGCCAGTGCCAGTCGTAGAAATACATTTTACCTACGATTTATAATTCTGCAAAAGCGGTGCATTTATTGAATTTAAAATTAACATACAGACGGAACATCGTCGTACGAAATCGAAGGAAGACACGGGGTTTCAGAGGCATACGGCGTAGATATATCGATAGCGGTGTGTGGCGTGCGCGTATTATGAGTTAAAATTTATGATATTCCTGATGGGACATGCAGTTGTTATGCGCGGGGAAGTTTATGTCTGGTCATAAATCAACTTTCGCCACTTTGCAGCATATCGTTAAGTTCCTCCCTGGGAGTGAGTTTTAAATTAAATCCATAGCTGACGATTCTCTTGAGAGTTGCAACACAGCGCGGGCCATCTCGCTGGCCCGTTTTCCAAAACTACGTCCACGCCCGCTCCCAGCCATAAACCTATACTTGGGAAACTACGCTAGCTGTGTATAGCTGTATGGCTTTGTTTGGTCCGTGATTTATTTCTCAATATTCATAAACTTATTAGACCATAAACCGCCTTTCATGAGCGTAGTCACGATCCTCATGTTTTTCTGGCCTGTTTTATGTCGCTATAAATCTATGTCCGGGCTATCTGAATATGCTGGCCACTTTTACTGACATATTCACACCGGGTATCTTTACTTATTGTCCGACTGTGCACTTTGCCAACTGTAAGTCTTATGGCCCGTTTGGTGAAGCTCGCAAAAACGGAATTTCCTCAATAAAATCTATTATATACTTTCGTCAACGCTCGTTAGATTTTATTAGATCATTTATGCGTATTTGCTGTAGTCAACCACAAACACGTTAAAGCCCTACTCGTATCGAAGCGTCCAACTTCGCTTATATGATCGGTACAAGTTATAACATTCATCACAATAAATTCGAAGCGAATACGCTTACAAACTGTAGGAATCATCAAAAACTGCAAAAAAATAGCGTTATGATTAAGCGATCTATAATTCTACGGTTACAAAGTGTATCTAAACTTCTTGCACTTGCACAGAAAACGTAAAATGGCTACAATGAAATAAAAAATAAAATACTTGCTATAGCACGCTCATAACGTTGTCAATCGAATTCGAATTTTGGGTGCCAGATACACGGAACAGCGTTAACGAAATAATGTCGGACTTATTTCAATCAGCAGCGTGCTAATGAGTTATATAGCGAAACATGTGAAAGAAGTGACTGCTGACAGTTATACGCGGTGCCGGTTCTTAAAATGCAGGCTTGAACTGAGTAAGTATTTCAACCAAGTGATTAGGTGTATTGCAGTTTTTAAAAACTCGCTTCTAAATTAAACCTACTATATTACAGTTTTAAATAAAGTCAATAATGATTAACAAATGCAAAATTTTTTATTTGTGTCTTAAAAATTCAACTATAGTAATGAAATCAGTACGACATGCATGTACACATTACGATATCTCTTTACGATACAATTCCAGGTCTGTGCTCCAGTTGTCGTTAAAATGCCATCCATCTTTGAGCTTCCTTTCACGTGCCGTGGAAGATCGTTTTATCTTGTAAAGTGGCAGTTTGGCGGACCTAGGCGTAGCGAAAATGTGACGAAGCGAAAATGATCCCTGCATACAGTGGAGTTATTGAGGCGCGCATTTGGTACACAAAGCTGCTTTGATAAGCATCGTTGCATCCGCTTCACTTTGTATTTACCGCTGTGGATCTTATTAATGACGAAAGAGAAACTCCTCCATTTACAGAAGAAAACCGGAAGGCATATTACTGTCTCCTTTTCATGAACCGGTTCTTTTTCGTGCTTATGGCCGTTCGTGGCTTGGCGTGACCATTGGGTAGCGGACAGTATAGGCGCTGTAACTGGCAAATTCGGGCGAATTTTATGTCGGCGTATCCATTTTCTCCTAATTTTGCATTATTGTGTACATATTCTAGTTGTTTTCATATGCAATACGCAACGAATATGTGCCGGTTTATATTTTGAATCGCAAGGGCGGATTTGTATTCAGATTTACTTATTTCTGAAATAATTTAGTAATACATCTCTGACGAGACCAATAAAATAAAGCGAGTGAATAAATATTCAAGAAACGAAACTCGCAAAATATGCAAATAATAAAAGTGCAGAAGCATTCTGTTTTTTGCTGTCATCTGAAAAGTCAACTCTACCTGCAGCAAGTCATTGACTTTCGGCTGCAAAAGCGCACCGTGACAACATACAGCTGACCGGCGACCATTATGAGTGTGTAATTCGTTTGTTTCGGCGCATGCAACGATGTGCCACATGCCGTTACACCGCATATGCCAGCTTCACACATTTCATCATAGGACTCATTTCTGCTTCATTATGTGTCGCGCCATTAGGCGGGGAAGATAGCTGGGCCCTGTATGGTATAAAAAGGTCATCAATCACACACACGACTCTGTCATCATTAGCATGTTGACTCGTCCACTCGGTGCCAATCTCCCAGATACTTCAACAGAGCTACGTGTCACACTGATATCACTGCGCTGTACATCCGTACTCTTGCCGGCCTCCTTCACAGTCCATTTTGGGATGCCGGTTCAAAGGCTCTCCCGGTCGCGATACACAGACAGCTCCGCTTGCCAATCATTTTCCAGCATTACCCCAGTGTTTGTGGTCTGATTATCCACTCAGATGCCTGAAAATAAACAACTAATTTGGAGCTGCGACGTCTCCGATGCGCTTATCTGGCGCAAAGACATGCAGACTTTCCGGCTATTAATTATCTACGCACTACTAAATTGTGGGCTTTAATACATTAAACAGATGCACAGCAGTAAACAATATAGTATAAACCATCGCACATACGTTTCGTTCAGGCAGCTTGGTTTAAAATCTGGCGGGTTTAATTATGGTCGACGCTGAAAAAATATTATTTCGTAAGGTTGACCAAAAGTTCGTGTAAAATCTGACTCAGTTTTATGAATTTCTTGAACTATTGCACATACTCAGGTTAAACTACATGCTGTGATCCTATAATCAACTAGTTTTTAGTGTGTGGCAAAAAACGGTAAACCAAAATTTATTTTACACTGTAAATTAATTTGGAAGTGAGGAAAATTGCAGCTCGATATAAGCTGCAGCTAATATTGTAGTACCATTATTACCATACTACTCTGATAATAAAATTGATTTAGCAAATTATAAAATTGAGAACGCAGAACAACAGCAATCAGAAATCAAAAGTTAACGCAGTACGTCGTGACTTAAGGCTTAAGTCCTTTAACAATAAACAAGTTATACAATGCACATATTGTCATTTATAGTTTCCGGCATTATAACATATCCTTTACCTTTTGTTTTCGGTTGCGCAAAACCCTTAGCTGGCTGCTTCTTAATTACCTGACTTCATATTTGAGCTTCCTATGGTTTTTCAAATAATTATGACTGTAAGTACGAAAACCACAGCTTTTTTACAGAACTAATGTTCAATACTAACTATGGCGAAATAATTATTGTCTGCTCTTCTGAATCACCCTTTGCTGTAAGGATTGTTATCGCCAGATTATGGTACTGTTCTGCTGCTGCCACTGCTGTATTGTAGCAAAACTGGTATTCATTATGAGAAATTTTATCATTGCAAATTAAGTGCTATCAGATGGACGCATACATTTTTACGGTGTGCATATCGTCCAATCTGAGCCGTGTGTGCCTTCACAAATGGAATTTAATTGAACCGGTCAACATCAAAGACGCTTCCATCATCCATCATTGTCAGTTGGACAGATTGACAATGACACTTTACTTGTCACCGACTCTTATGATCGCCCACAAACATACGAACATACGCCACGCACCACTCATCCGTCAATTTGTTTCTTGTGAATGTAGCATTGGAGGCGCTGGCGTACAGTGCCGCATATAGTCTGCGCCGCGTATACCCTGCGCTAGAATCTATACTCGTACTGTATATATACCGGCATCATCCTGTCAAAAGTGTCGGCCAGTGGGTGATGCTGACGGTGTAAAGTCATATACAGGAAGCGCCCCATACCCGGATTACGCGTTCATAACAATATTTAATAAGGCTAAATTGAAACATGACGACCGGATTAGCCGGAGATGCTGAACCAGCGCCTCAGTGCTAAATGCTCCATTGGTCGCAAACACCCGTTTCGCCACGAGAGGAATTGCATATTCCATACACACAATGCTGAAATTAATTTGGATTTGATGCTATAAAAATTGATATGCAGTAACTTGGTACTTTAAACTTTAAAGCAAAGTTAAGTCCAAAGAGCGTTTGCTAAACACCGATTAATTTAAGTATCTTATTGTTTATATGCAAGCAAAAATCCATTAATGACTAATGCAATTAAAAGAATAGACGTTTTTCACGAATTTTTGTTAAAGTAAAATTGGTATACACGCAGGAAATTTTTTGAAACGCTAATTATGATTTTATTGCAGATGCTGACGTGCAGTATAATGAACGCACTTTGCTTGATGAAAATGCTTTGAAACCAGTGTGCTCTCGTCAAGAAAACATTCCTTTGTGATGCTGTTTAAATGCAATTTGGCAATTCTGCTTGATAAGCAGGCACTGACAATAAAGGTAGAGTTAATTTTTGTGAATGTTCCCACCCAGTGTAATTTGTATCTCTTTCATGGCAGCGTGCCTTGCGGACAAAATTCTTGTTTGCGACTTACCGCAAAGTGTGTAATGAAAATTTGAAAATTCCATCATCTTACACAGTATGTGCCGGCATGATGCCCGCCATATGGCCGCATATATTGACAAGAAAATGTACTCTTTTACCGGTTCGTGGAGAAATGTACAAAGACAACAAAAACCTGGAACAGATACGCTTGTCAGACAAGGTATGGATTTACGATCTATTCCATTATGATTGATTTTAATGTATCCTTCACATGCTGCGAGTCTTTTTTTACGACTGAATACCCCGGCTAATTAGGATTGACACGCGTCTCGTCATTTGCGCCAAGAGGGATATTTCAGCCGCTTACTATATTTCCAACATAAATACTGCAGTATAGTGCACGCATGTACATATACTGTACAATACAAACGCACACACTTCACTGCCCCAATGCATAATATAATAGCGCAAATCCACTTAAGAAATAAAAAAAAAACAACCAAATGGGGCTGTGTGGTTTGATTCTACGGTAGGTGTGATTTCAAGCACAAATTGAAGTTCTTAATTAATTAAACCGTTCCCGATGAAACACTCTTTCAGAGGAACAGTAGCCAACAAAATGGAATGCGATTCGCTGACTTAATTACAGAGATTCGCTACCGATGGGCGATTATAAACAAAATCGTTAATCATACAGGTCGTGACCGTACAGTTTCCCTTCAAACTTCAACCGGCGTAAACAGCAGGTGAGGGCGATCGGCTCCACCATTCTTGATTGACCATTAATCAGCTCGTGCTAATGCGATTTCATCTTTTGATATAACATGAGCTAATGTAATAAATCGATCCTTTCCTACTCGATATATTGCGCCGACGTATTGGCATTGTTGTTGTGCATATATAATGGATTCCGCTGCATATAGAGACGGCATTCGGCGACGACGGTGTGCACAACATACACTGACGACAGCTCCGGGACCTGTTTCGAAGATTTGTTATTGTTTGAGAATTTCCTCCATCAGAAACACTCGATCATAATCAAGTACATTTTCGTCCAATACGATTTCCATATCAAGAGTCAGGTTCAATGCCGGCACAGCGGTACACCGAACAAATGGTTCACTGTGTATTAAACACTCAAAACTGGCACTACATCCTTCCTGACTCGACAGCTTTACTGTCTGATATACGATGATGATTTTAATTGATAGCACAAAATTATATTATGTAATTTTTGACTTAACTATCTACGACGCTATTTCTTGCTACAGATCTGGTTTTCTCTGTGATAAAATTTATCGGCAGAGTGCAATAATATTAAATGCACAAAAAAACCGATCATCGAAGTAACAGATACAACATTATGCAAATTACTGTTTAAAAAGCTGCATTTTCATTGAAAAAATGTTGCACAAATACTGCAACTCTTACGTTATTTATGCAGTATCGAATTCGGTTTACTTTATGAAAACTCAAAATGTAACTTTAAATGTTTAGTTGCGTATTAATGATTTTTCTTCTTTAACCGTGACAACGTGGTGCAGTAAACAATATTGCTTAGCCGCAGTGCAGGCGTAACGGTATTCAGTTTTATTAATATAATCATGCACTTAACTAGTCGGCGTCACATCACTCTGGCGGATGTGAATGGGTTTGCAATGAAGTGATTGTTCGTAACCTAAACATACCTAATTAAAACGTTTGTCAGGCTAGTTCATTATTATCATTATAATGAAGCTTTATGTGTCCACCTTTGCATGGCACCTCTTTTGGCGTGCGCAAGTCAATGCAGAGATTAACGAAAATCACTATACAACCGTACGCAAAGGCGCATCATAATAGCTGATGCATAATTCCGAATTTTTCTATGCTGAAGATTGACGTAGAACCAATGCATCGTTTCATTACGCTTATGAATGGCACCGAACACATTATGTTTTGCTTTTAGTCAGTTTTGTTTTTGACCTTCTGTGTAGATGGAACGATAATTCATGATAAAATATGCGTACACCTATAAATTGAATATTGCTTTCTGACTCTAATTAAGCGAGCAGAATTCGCATCACTGCACCTACATGTATAAAGTTGTATCTATTTGTTCGATTGTATGGTAATTAAATTAGTGTGCTAGGCAAAAGTGTTTTGCCATGAGGTTATCAAACTGTTTTGTGCAGAATTTTGTGAAATGAACTCAAATTTATCGACGTCTGCAATATTGAAATGCGTACTGCAGCATCGAAAAATCTAAGCAAATTTATTGTGTTCATAGATAATTATTAATCAAAACGTACTTTGTCATTAAACGAAAATTTAGACTATTTGTGAAATATTTTTTTAAAATTTTTTTTATGCCTTATATTGTACTGTATTTATTGTACTGTATTTGTGAAGAAATATCGTTTAAGTTTTATCAACAGTTAATAATCAACTTATCATTCATTAAGAACTGTCTCTGGATTTTGAACTAAATGCCATGGTCGGCGCCGGAAGTGCAAAGAATTAAAGAACTCTGACGCGCGCGTTTGGTGGACTCTGCCACGGTGAAATTTATGGAATCTGTTGGTACATTCAAAATTAGCCTGGCATGTTTATGGCACCATCTCTGTCGATTTATTGCATCAGGAGCCTGACCCGTTGTGCACTCTACCCTACTGAGACAGCCCAAAAAACACGACCCGCGTATTTTCTTAAAACGAAATTACCCGACAAAGCTCAACAACCATAATATGCTTGTTGAGCTTTGTCGGGTAATGCAGTGAATTCCAGTGAATTATGCATTTATCACCATATGAGCAGCGCGCTGAGCGAGAAAAAATGTTGCATAATTAATTTCACAACGCGTGTAAACGGAAGCTTATTTTTTGTCCTTGTAAATGACGTGGAAAAAAACTGCCAGATTCCAGTGGACGCGCTTCCTTATCGCGCATGTTCATCTGTATAATAACACTCTGTGCGGTATAGTGCGGCTGTGACTACCCCCGATATAGCATACCATAAATAATAATGGAACCAGTTGATAATTTCTCGGAGAAAATATTGCTGTGTGAACAGATAGCGACATGATTGATGGGCTACTTGTGGGGGACATTTCTGGGTTTATTATACATTATCGTTTATGAGCCAGCCAAGATGCGAGATGTGTGTATGGCACATCGGGGTAATAAGGATCACATGAGTTATGATGAGCGTGGTAAAATGTGCATCTATCTCAGCACGGCTAATGACAGTCAAAAATACCGGACACACTCTATAACATGACATCAAAACGTCGACAAACTGAATTAACCAAAGTATTTCTTCTATAATGTAGATCTGCTCATGACATGCACAACAACCTCATTAAATTCTATTTGCATGCGACGTCTGCAAAAAACTGTCGCTGGCAGTGAAACAATATTTCAGTTATTCAGTACAGTAAAAGTTTTTGCCGGCAATAGTGACATGAATGTTTTTCTTGAAATTTACGTCATAAACCTTTTAATTTTCTTTCTAAACTTTTTTGTTCAGTGAATTTGTTCGAACAGTTTGACATCACAAAACTGACGCCACACGCCACACGGCAAGGTCCTAATGTGGTACCAATATTCAATGCAAACTGACTTGGGCAATTAATTCCAGTAACAGGCTAGGTGCACGTGCTTGTAGGCTTGTAGCACTTCGATGCTTAATTTTATTAAGGTTGCTATATACAGTCCGATGAAAAAAAGAATGCGTTTATATTGTATTAGTATTCTGATTATCTAATTCTTTAACAGCAGATACTAATATAGCCTTTTTCCGAAATTACATAATTTTAATTTTAATTTTTTTAAATTTTTTATCGATAGCGATTAAATTTGCAATATTGTGTTTGTGATGATGGGTCGATGCCAGTTGCCGGTACGGGTATAAATGCCTACCCGAGTAAATGCAGTATTCTGCGTTTTTAAGGCAGTATTTATTTAAAGAACCAAGCAGTTAACTTAATTAGTGCCGGAAAAAAATTGCCATATTAGGTCAGTTTTGGATAATATATTTCTTTTATCAAACCATGAAGAGAGCATTTTCATGCATGTGGTCAGCGATCATTGCTATAGCACAAGTAAATGGTTACATTACAGTATCTATATTAATTTATATATCGGCTTACACCTTCGGCAAGTGTCTATTATTATCCAAATTTGAATTTAAATTATCAAAATGGATATGCGCAACGTCGCGGGGCAAAATGGAATATTTTTTTCATCCGGTCAGGACGCGAAACAATTTGGTTATAGCTTTGCGGGCATTTTTTGGCGATCACGTACGTACTACGTACTTTTTTATAAATATTCAGAATTTGTCTCGCCAAAAACTGGAGGCGCATATTAGTGTTCATGTGAAATTACTTATGCAAAATAACTTGAAAACGCGTATCCAACCCATCGAAATGCTTATGTATTTTGGTGTATTGCGCCAGCGCTGCGATAAACTATAGCAAAATATCTGGAAATTAAATGAAAGCCCGAAATGTTATACGCGTGGTCAATCCATAACGGTCAACTTGGCAGCGATTGATGCCTTGGGACAGACAACAGTGCAGTGCATGTTAATACATCGCACAAGGGCGCGCGAATTGATGGACGTGGGAGAGCTGGAAGACCTGTCGGACATATATATCGGCGATTAATGTTCTGTGTAGCAATGATGCTGTTGGGGGCATTCTCTATGGCTGCTGCTGCTGTGTGTGCTGTATGTCATTCTATTACGGCATTTTGCTTTGACATAAATCTCCTAATGATTGACATGATGAATGACTTCCAGTCAAGCGGAGCGTTAATATTTCGGGTTGACACAATCATTTTTGCAGTTGTAGTCTGCACTCTGTGTGTATATATGCCCGGCTGCCGGTTTCCGCCGGTATAAACCCGCCCCGACTGCAACTCGACAGCGCTTCTGTCTTTGATACACAAAAGCTATCCGACGTCTGATATTATCCATCGACAGTCGCTTCGAGAGGGCGGCTACCAAGGCGGATCTACATGTCACAGCTGTTCCAATCAGCCGGCATACTGGCGCGTCAAATATCATACAAATATTTTTTCTTCAATCCCTCGCAAATCCATATATTTATCCGCCCTAATATCCTCACCGTCCGTTACCTGCCAAACATTCCACATTCCACGGGCGTTTGCGTCAGTGGAGCGCACCCTAACCTGCCAACAGGCAATACACAATTAAAATTTATTATTTATTACCGTGGTAAGCAGTTGCTCTGAGCCGGGTTGTGGGACGTGCGCGATGCCGGGCAGTGTCAATGCGTGCGTGATGGATATTCCGGTTACTCTATGGGTTTATTGTCTGGGAATTGTCTGATTGCATGTCACAATGCCTTGTCCTTAACGAGCCGGTGGAGAGGGCACGATCAGAGCCAACACCAGTCAATGTACTGTTGTTCGGGGCCGGGGAATGGCGATGCGGTACATCAGCTTTGATCACTAAGCAGGGGTCTTAGAATGGCAATTGTTGGCATTTATCACATTTTGACTGACGCTTTTGACAGCCGCTTTGAAGGTTCGCATAGGCAGCCTCCTCCTCTGTTGCGATATATTTATGTGCACACTGATATATCGGACAGTACAGCCACAGCTGATGCCGAATTGATATGACAGTTGGCCCAGCCTCCCTGCACCAATCATTGGGTGCCGAAATACATTTCCGTTCCGCCCCCTTCGCTTGTCAGCGCCTGTTCGCAAATCCGTACGGTATATGCACAATCCATAAGTGTGCATTCATAACCGACTGACTGACTTGTATCATTTACACTTTAACTCCACACCGCGCAACGGATATTTTGTACACACCGAGAATCTTGTACATGAAAAATCCATAATCTGACCTTTTGTTTTGCGCCGTGGAAGATCGCTTTTGTCTTGCACACTTTGTATTGTCATCATGATTAGCCACACGGCGTCCACTTCCGCTAATCAATATGTTAGACCGGATTATATATCGCCCCTACCAACACCTGTAAGCATCTTTAACAGTGCAAAGTCTCTAATTACTGCTATGCAAACAATTTTGCTATTTGATTTATATATGTATGCGAAACTCAGGTTTTCACGCTTTAAATCCCGCGGAGTATTTATATTTGTAAATGGTAAATTATGATTATTCTATGTACTGTACACTTGGATTACGTTCCGTTAACTATGCTGTACTTTATTCCCATTCAGCAGTTATAGTACAACTTATACAATCAATACCATAGTAATGCCTACTGTCTGGTATTTTAGCAAACTTAAATAATTGACAGTTGTTTATTTTTATCACGAAGCGTTATTGTGCTTTACCACCTGCTTAACAAGAATTTGTTCTTTTACGAAAGCAGTGCACTGAAGTGTTTTAATTTGTATATTTGCATTTGTTCTCGATGCATAAGAGCTCAAGTATTTAATATAGATATTTGAAGTTTTTTATTCAGTATTACCACAGTCTCATAATATACTCGTACGCTCGGTATTGCAGTTGTCTAACTTTAGTTATCGGTACTATCCGTAATTTTGATTTGATTACAGTACTTTGTTGACTTTTAAGTTAATATTTCCTGTACTCGTTTAGCTCGATGCGCAAAAAAGTCCATTAGCCATGCTGGCTGCCACCTGCAACAGTATCGGCGCACCGGACATGTCGAAGAGCATCAAAGCCGTCGAACTTCCGCCGTCATCTAAAAAATCCCCACCAAACTCCAGTGGCGGTAGTGAGAACAAGCGGCCCCGCCGTAGCCCGGACGCCGTTGAAAAATCTGAGAAGAAAGTAAAAGAATCTCGCGATAAGTCCGACGAGCCACCGAAGGAGTCCAAACCCGACCGCGACACTACGACCAAAGACCGCAAAGACAAAGACAAATCCTCCAAAGCCGACACCGTCGACACTGCCGACACCAAGCCGCCGCCCGAGCGCGATGATCGCAAATCCAAGAGTCCATCGGCCAAGCAGAGCCCCTCACCGGCTAAATCCAGCAGTAATTTACCACTATCCGCCTCCATCCCGGCACCCTATCCCGGGCTCGAGTTCACCGCTGAGTGATCCACTGAACTTCGCCGCGGCGGCACGACTGAAAACGCCCGCCGGCCTGCCCATGCCCGGCATGCTGCCGTATGCTTGCCGTGATCCCTTCTGTTATGGCTGTTCGCCGTCGATGCACTGCGGAACTAATCCCACTGTTCCCATGGATTATAGCGCATTAAGTAAGTACTGCAGTGCCGCTTTTCATGATCACCACACCATGCTCATCATTACTACCCTGTCATAATGTATCAACGCCGGGGAAATAATTTGCTCTTTATGCGCTTCTCTGCACCAGCGACAAGGTTGTGTGTACAACTACCAAAGTGTCTTGTCGAGAACGCGCCTACCGTAACTGAATGCTCATTTCAGCAATTGTGAGATTTTATTATTGACCGTTGTATATAAAAACCCAATGCCCGGGAAAGATGTACAGACCACTCGTTATACATTACCAATCAAAATCTTTTTAAGTGACTATTTTTCCACTCACTTAATGGGCTTGGATTCGTGGCGGAACGGGTTTTTGTTTCCATGCTAGGCCGGTATATTACCACTGGTCTAATCTTTATGTGCCCGTAAAAAGTGGTTGATTAGGACGTAAAAATGCAGATGACTTTGCAGCGGCTGTAAATCTTTTTGGCAGGCCTCTGTCGATATAACTATGTTTTATGTTTATGGCCGCTGTATACGGGCCAAAGTAAAGAACGCCGCGCCGCAAAGCCACAGAAACGTCAATTTTAGTGAGCAGTGTACAACTACCTTAGCTCAACGCATCGAAAAATGTTGCACTTTATGAATGTTGTATTTTATGCTACTAATAATAATATTTCTATTGTTATCCCACACTAAAGGACTGCCATATTATCGATACGTAGTATTGTTGTCGTAATACTTTTATACGAAAGATCTCAAGTGCTGTAAATTGTACCGATCGAAATGAAAAAGTTCTGGGCAGTTACTGTGCATTCTTCTTACTTGTTAACTAAGATTTGCAACAGTTTTTCAACTAAAATTTATCACACAGGGCTTCGAATTTATTAGCAACGTTTTAAAATTGTGTTCTCTCAACTTCACCATGCATAATTTATTTTTTGCGATTTTTGAACATACCTAAATAATGTAATAATGTAAATAACGTAAGTTTGTTTTCCAGCTAATAATAGACTATGTGGATTGCGGCGTAGAGCATATGAAAACAGAGATAAAGAAGTATGTGTGTCTGTCCACTACGATTGTGTCTCGTGCAGTCTTTAATTTGCTGCAGTATTTGTCAGCGAGAATTTCAAACTGACAAATCGTTTTGATATCGTAGGTTCATATTCATCCCTCGCCAATGGACTCCCATCCAACAAGAATCTCGTGTGTGGCTGGGTGACGCCCGGCATGCCGGAGCGTTGCTGCGGAAAGCAGTTTCTGACCAGTGAAGAATTATTTGCTCATCTCCGCACCCATACGAATCTCTCAGTCCCGAGTCTCACGGCGGCCAGCGGCGCTACCGATCCCCTGCAGAGCGCCTACGCCTCCTATGCCTCCTATCTTAGCCGGTTCCCTTCCCTGGCGGGTCTGAACCCGACCGCCGCCGCGGCGGCAGCGGCTGCCGCTTCCCGCTACAATCCTTATAAGCCGACCGCCGTACCCGGCCTGGGCTCACCCTACTCCAGTCTGTGGCCTAACGCCGCCAACGGACCAACACCCGGCTTCTTCTCGCCTTCGCCGTACTCGTACTACCGGCCTCCGTTCTAAGGAGGTTCGGTATCTGCCGGAATTATGGACTGGTGTGTAAAGGAATTCACGCCTGGTTTTCTCGGGGTCACCAGATGGACCGGAGGAAGTATGACAGTTTCGTAGTGGAAATGAGGCTTTTATGGTTTGTGCCACATTAAACGGCATTGCTGTGTGTTTATGTGGCTCACGGTATGAGATTTGTACAACCTACAAACTACTACTGTTATACTAAATTTACTGTTGTCTTGAAGACTGTGAATGCCGAATCAAAAATTTACATGTTGTTTTTTTGTTGCTGTTTGTTTTATGGAACTTATAGTTATGTACAAATGTTGTGGAAAAGGCTGCAGTTGATATCGAATAAGAAATGCAATATAGAACGAGATAAACAGTTGAGAAAACTACTTCCGGTTCGTTTGATGCCGATAGCGACCGTTTGTTATTCTGTAATATTACGACACTTCGCTTGAATTTCTATTTTTCTTTCTGCAGTATTATAAGAAAGACTACGAAGGCAAGAAGCTGAACTATTAAATTAAATTCAGAACATTATAGTTTCAGAAAAAGAGCTTCGAACTCTTCGAGCCATTTTATCTTTAAATTCAACCTCCCGCCTGTAGTTGACGGTTACTGCACCCGGCACCGGTGTTGCATGCCGTGGTCGACGAGAGATAGTGTCGACATTAATTCCCTTGACATTTCTGGATCAACATAACACGCCAGTCTTGGGAATATTGATTTTCAATCAAGGGAATTCTGATCCATTAACAGTCAGTCGATTAGAACAAATTGTATGATTCTCCAAGAATACAAGTAACACTTTTCTTGATAAGTCGATTCATGCGGTGCACAGACTGTCGAGCGATCAAGAGAGAGCTGCCGTCGGCGGCGGCCGGCCAATATCGACTGTGCTTATCTAGCAATTAAAAACAAGCCGTTACCCACACAGATTAATCATTTAACAAATTTACTCGACATTCCGCATTGAACAACTAATGTCGATTGAAGACATCGTGTGCACTGGAATAGCATATCAATATTCTCTTTTAGTGCCCATTGCATTAAGCCAGTTTACCCTAGATAAATACCATCAATTAAATGAGAAATTTCATTAATATCCGATTTAGCCGGCATCTACACTGACCAGTTAAGATAGTCTTAACGTTCCTGAGGCCAGCGTTTTTATATCTGAATGCGCGGCATCAACAAATTAGCAATGATGTATCGTTAGTTCTTGCGTGAACGTCAATAGGAAATTGGTTAATCAGCTGTACACGGATCAAATTAGAAGCCGAGGATAATTTTCGCTATTGGATTATAATTATGCACTTTCGTTAATTGTAAACCGTGTGTCAATTTTTCAAAAAGCGCAAGCGGGTTAGAGGTGAACCTGCGCTGTCCTGCGGTAAACACTCACCAGTCAGCTAAAAGAAAATATATCAAAAGCGTAATTAAAACACCGCGTTCGACATACAGAGTACTGAACAAGTGCAGCGATCATTCCGAATTTACAGAAACCAGGAGAAAAATGCAATCTGGCAAAATGGAACAAGGCAAGTATACATATTGTACATGCCATTAGTTTTTTGGGGTGTTGTACACTAAGACATAAATATTTAAATTAATTGTGGTTCGTTTGTGACTTAAGATTCTGCACATCAGAAAACGAAAGCGCCACTTCCGGTCACCTGACGAACCCAGACAAGCAAATCTTTTATTATTATAACGTGCCGCTTATCATGTAGATGCCTAATATGGTGCTTCTAATGACTGGAAATAAACTTTTAATAAATTCCACAAATATCGGGATAGGTAATCTGACTATTTGTACTTTTACAGACGTTGTAAGGTAATGTTTATAAGAGGATATGATATATGCGATCGCATGTTACAAAGGAAAAATAACATTTGCTGTATAACACGCACGACGAGTTTTCGGCCTTTACTTTTAAGGCAGCTTATGTCATTCTTACTCATAATTACAGTGTAGTAACGGATAAATGTTAAAACTTTTGGTAAGATGTACACTGTAATCAATTCTAAAAATTAAAGATAAATTATCAAATCGGGTTACTGATTGTGAACCCATAATTCAAAAATCGGTGTTGCAGAAAAAGTCATGCATTTAAAATTGAATCCCAAATAAACTTTAATTGATAACACTAATGTAGGTTTCCAGAATATTTCCGATGAACTTGTGGTTGGTGCCCTTGTGGATGTGGAAGTGGAAGCCAGATGCAGAGTGCGTGCTCATTTTTCACTTGTACGCCGGCATTAATAGCGTTACAAGTCCCAGTAACAAAGCTCACGGCCAAGAAACATGACATGATAGCATTTTCAAACTGTCACGAGCGCCGTCATCTCGCCTAACATCCTGTGGGGATGGAGATTGGGAAAAATGAGCAGAAGTTTACAGTAAGATGACAAACGATGCTCAGTTGTCTTTTCACAATAATAAATGGCCAATATGTTCAAGAAAAATCCGGCTCTTCGCTCCTTAATGTCGCATCAATTTATCATGAATTCTTTCACAATGACTCGCTCACATAAAGCATCGAGCCGGCACACAAGGAACGCCGGCCATCATCCGACTGGCAGGCAGTGTGTTTCATATTAAATTTCCCCTCCTCACGATCGACAACGCGCCGATCGACACAGCACTACGATCATCAGTCAGATTTCTGCAGCAGTCAAAGGAAAAACAGTCGCATACATCCGCTTATTACATTATAGACATTTCGCTCATCTATTCTCATCAGCAACCATAAAAGCCATGCTCATAAATCTTCCGTCGGCTGTTGTTTTTTTCCGTCGCCACTAAGCATCGGGATGCTGCGAACGCCGGCAGCCGGCTGCATGCACCACTGCCAATGACGTCTTCAACAGCACATTAAGAATTTGACACGGCTTGTGTTGAGTTCTAATTTGAAATGTGATGGGTCCAGCCGGCAAAAACGCATAGAACGCTGTCATTGTTTGAGTTGCCGGTATGTTTCTGGTTTCTGGTTCGAAAAAGGTCACGTTCACTTTTTATATTCCATGCCTCTGTTTCAAGGCTAACTTTCTCCAAACTGTTTCATGTTTGTTTATACAAACACACTAAATGATCATGATTTTGTTTTCCAGCGTTGAAAGAACTCATTAGCTCTTTATACAGGCGAAGCCAAAACCTATACAGAAAATCAAAAACATGTAAATTTAAGAATGATGTTAAAATTTCTGCTTTTAATGTGGCTTCCATTATCACACCGATAATTCTGAAATTTTCTGTGGAATACATAAAGAACCATCAATACATAAAGATCTACTACATATGTTTGTAGTAGATCTAGAGTTGTAGAGGTAGGTATGTGCATGGACTTCACTTTGTGTTACAGTCTGCGGAACTTTGGATTAATTTTTTGTGTGGATTTAGTATGACCAGCATGTGCTTTTAAAATTTTTGGTAAAACTAATGAACACGTAATAGAGATAATTACTAAACACGTATAGAAATTCTGTGTTTATGTAAACGAAATGCATTTTCCTTAAAATTTACTTTATTAATGTGTGGCTGTGAATGGTGTAACTATGCCAGTTGCACTTTTTAGACTGTCTTTGATATCCCCTTGGTGACGATAAAACACAGCAACTTTTTATGCATAAATAAGTGATATAGACCTACTCTATTCGAGATTAAATATACTGTACTGAATAAGCCTGCCATGAGCCGGCGCCAATATTGGATTGAATTGGAAGACTGTTACCTGTAATCAGCATAAATTTCATGTTTACATCTGACAGCTTTGACATTTGATCGATATATCCTTTTGTTTTTCTCCTCTCACAACTGAAATATCCGACAGATTTTAATTATCACAAGACCGATGATTGATATTTAACCATGACTTGTAGTATAGTTATTTATGCAGTCCTATAGCGTTCGAATATTTAAATCAATAAGCGGTACAGTCGTGGCTGCATTTTTTTGCTCCACTATAATAACTGGTGCATATACACTCTGTATTTAATATTTTCGATAGTTGGCTAAATTGACCGGTCGGGAGTAATGCGAGCTGATTGATTGTATGACTGTGTTCGATAATGCCGCACAAAGAGGCCCGAAAGCGCAAATAGTAAAATAATGCGCGTATAAGACTGCAGTGCGCTCATTTCTTGTAATACCAACGTTGGATGTCCACATAAATTATCATTAAATTTCACCAAAACACTGATCCGTCATAATCTAAAAACTGAAGGGAGCCATTTATCATTTAGTAATCACAAAGCGTTTGTCACCATAAAACTCTCACTTGCCACTGTTTATTTGCCAGACTCACCACACCCTCCAGCACGTGCACTAGGAAATGATATACCTGGCCGCAATTATATTTTGCAGAACGCCGTAAATCATATGCTTGGCCTTTTCGTCGTATAATTATCACTTTAGCAGTAAAAAATATTCCAAGCTCACAATGCGCATCGCAGTCGCATGTGCGTGTTTGTTTCATGCAGTTGTAACCGTAGTGAAAGACGAATATGCACAGTATACTATTCTAGTCTGTTTTGCTCTCCTAAATACTGAATTAATAAACCAAATTGTTTAGCAATGATGCTAAAGCGTTATCCTTTTAGTCCATGCATCCACAATGTCCTTTCAAATTAACCAAGACGGGAGTAACACAGTAACTTATGTCTTATAGTTAGGCAGTAATAACAACTGTTGGCTAAACTACCTACGAGTAGCTAACATCCAAAATTATTTAACCAGCTTTTGTCTAATTTGAATAATTCTAACTGATTTAGAACCGCGGAAAGCAAAATCTGTTTGTTTCATGCAGTTGTTTCCGGCAGCGTTATCACAGCGCCGCTATACGTACGAATCACTTGGCTCAAACCACTTGCTACAGATCTAGAAGCACTTGGCTCAAACCTTTTTAAGCTGGGCAAATTTTGTTGTTCACTTTTTGTAGGTGATACATACGTACCTAAAAGCACTAAGATTAAAATTAAAGACAAAAACAGCTGTATTACATTTATCATATAGATACATTCTGGATGAGAAGTATTTCCGTACTTACTGGATTACTGTACTACTTGATCTACTGAAAAATTTTGGAACTGAAAGATATTTCCGCAAAGATTCTATGTGCTGATTGGTAATTTTAGAAAAACACAACTGACTAAACAATTGTCGCCCGAATCCATCAGCATTTCACGGTAAACAGGATGGCGGGTTGAAGTTACCAGTAGGTTTGTTGAGCGTGGTAATTAGGAGGTATACAGACTATAATGTCATAGTGCATGTGGTACCCGATGGCTCTTGACTGGCATAATTGCCGGCTTGTAACAGCACACCGAATAATAATCCATCCTTTGCGTTTTCCGCTTCGACAACTATGTTGCCTGCCAAATCATCGCGGCTGGCTGGACCACTACGTAATTACGGTCATCATATAGCTATAATTTCGCTTTTGACGTCTGTAATTATCGGATACTGTTATTAAACAGTCAACTAGACACTATAATTTTACTACCGTAAACGCCACCGTGTATAAGTCACACAGAACTGCAGGCTCAAAAAACATTGTCCTGTGGTCGTGCAAACAAAAGCCAGAATGAGATACAGGAAAAAATTAATTCATGTAATTATTCATGGGCGCTATAGTTTCTCGACCATAGGCTATAACAGAATTAAATCAATTGCATCTGACGGTGTAATTGCTAAGCCTACTTGCTGCGAAGCCGGTTCGCGGCGTATAATTTTATTTAAAACATTTGCTATCTTTAGAAAACAGAAGCACAGTCACTTTTGCAGCAGTATACGGTACCTCTGTTGCAACACGACGTTTGAAACGACGTTAATTGCATTCATTAAGAGATTCGTTAAGCTAGTGCCACAGAAATAGTAATCATACCGCCTTACATAATGCTTGTGTTCTGCGTAGGCTTACGCTGTTAGATTTAATTTATTGGTGTAATCATCATAAATCATAATTAGCACCGAAAAGGAATGCTTTCAGCGTATTCGAGAATTGTTAAGCTGCACCGTATCACGAGTTCTACTTACAGTAATTAAAAGTAAATCTCGCCTGGGAAAAGCAAAAATGTGACATGACTGGAAAGAGTAGTTCAAAATATGCAACTGCAAGTTTCTGACCACCTTGGATCTTAATAATTATTTATTCTAAGGTTTCAAACATGAATGTTGCTACGAAATTTAAAAAAAGGTTTTTCGAGCATTTGCATTGCTTAAAGCTTCAGATAGACCCTATATTGTATCCGTAAATATACGACTAACATAATGGCTACTCTAGCGGAAATATTTTATGGGCCGGTGTTTTTATCCTTTAACAGTTGCACATAACTTTAACCCGTACAGGAAGTATGTAAATCAACAGAATCTTGAGAAGCAAGTAGCTAAAGCTTACGCACTTCTTCTTCCTTTACACTTACCGGCGACGTTAGGATTCTGAACATCAATTTTATTTTATTTGTACAGGAAATTTAGTTACAACATTGCGCATGCATATGTAGCTCAGTCATGCAGCATGCATATGATCTTGTGCATGATGGATGTCAACAGCGTGTTGTGAATATTCGCATCATTACCTCGCATGAATGACATCATCCATCATGATCATTATAAGCAACAAAAATTCCCGTAGATGCGGCAATATTTCCCTCATCGATATCCTTTCCGACTGTGTCATCATTGTCTTTTCAGTTTCTCATGCACAGCGGATTGCGCAGCTTGTGAACGTCTGCAATGCGCCACTGCGACCATGCAAAAAACTGACCACAGCTCAGTAAAGTTGACCGTGGATATTTTGTCGTGACCTTGCTGTTATTTTTCAGCTGATTTCTTGTCAATAAATAATTTAATGCTCACAAAATATTAATAAAACAATATACCGTACCAATACCCAATACTGAGCCGCATCTTTTATTTAATGAACGTGGCGCGCAGTTTTCCTTCTACCAATTTTCTTAATGTCTTGCTGCTCTATTTTTTGTACGACAGTCAAATAAAAGTGCACAAATTCATTTTTGTTTTTATTGAAGCACAGTCTACTTATCTGTGCACTGATTTCGTGCTTCATCACATTTAGAACAAGTAACCGCAAGAACTGTATAAAGTATACCTTGACACTGTACGAAGGAATTTCCGCAGCCGTGCTTTTTTGTAACGGCTCGAATGCAGCCATCGTCATGAGCCATGATTCTTGAGGTTTATACGAGTATTATGATGCGATACTGCGAGTATGTTGGCTTGCCCAGCACGGCACTATGCAGTGCTGTTACTATCACTAAAGCTATTATAACCTTGATATTTTAAAATAATGTAACAACCCAAAAATAAAAATCCATCCTCTATTCAAGAGGACAGCGCTGACTGCGCACAAGGTACACAACACAAATAAAGACATGCGGCGCAGCATCTCGCACTTAATATTAAACCTTTGCATTAGATAGTCTAAATTCAAATAAAAATGCACAGTTTCTCGAAATCGATAAACCAGAACTCTAAAATACTTACAACAGCGCTGACAGTATAATACTGAAAGCGGAATTACGTTTCAGAAATCGGAAAAACAAAATAACACTTAAATTTATTCGTAATGCTTGCCAGGATGCTGTCTCGATGGTATTCATACGATGTGTCAGGACAATGCACTGTAAAATCACGATTTGACATTTACTTAATGATATGTAATACATAGTTATGCGTGCCTTCTTGTAACATATTTGGTACCTGACCTATGAAGTCATCTCATCAATCTAAACTATTAAGTTTCAAAAACCTTGGGATTTAACTGTATTTCTACCGATAGAAACACTTTATGCACCACATCACATCTCATGCGGTAAATAATGTTAAGCAAATATCATTTAGCCTCGTAAATAAAATCTTTGTTTGCAGAAAAACGATAACATAACGTGATATGGATGATTGTCGGGTATTTTGGGAGCATGTTGACGGGGCCGGTCATCAGTGTCTGCAGTAGACCTTGTTTCCGGTTAGCCCGATATTAATGATAACTGGCGGAAGCATAGCAAAATAGGAAATTGCTTTTTGAGACCAAACATTCCACGCATTAACACAATCAGCAGTGACAACGGATGATGGAGGATGCTGTTAGACGGACAGATATCGCGGCTAAGAATCGCAGCCGCTCTTTTATCACTGCATGCAGCGTCTTGGCTGGCAGCCATGTTTCAATGCGTCTGACATGCACACTACTGTACATGTGCCGGCAGCGACCTAATCGCACTTCCGTTCTGTAGACCATCCCTGACGACTGGGAGAAGGAAGTCGAGCGTTAACAAGCTGCGACATTATTAACAGGAGCTGCTGATATATATCTCCCATCAACTTTACACCCCTATGAAATCGAGATTGCGGCATATATTTATCTGGTATTCCATACTCTGTACACGAGTTTTACAGTGCGCTTGCGTCCTTTCGTACTTGTACTTGCTTATATCTACATATATACACAAACAGGAGGAATCACTGTGTCATGGTCAAAGGGTCCTATCATAATACTATAATAAAAACGCTATTCGAAATTTTAAGAAAGTCTGGCTGTAAACATGATAAACTTATTTAAAATTATTTGATTATAGCATTTCTAACATTATTCTCGTACCCAGTCTTGATTAATTTTTGTTGTTGAGTAAGCCTATGCTTACTATTACCGGTAAAAATTAGATACCGGGTGTATAGCTTCTAATAACATATTATTTTCCTGCAGTACGGACGAGGCTTTTTCAAAAGGGTGCAGCTTTAATTACCGCTAGATTTTAATTTACTACGGATATCATTTCCATATCGGACGGTAATGATATGTTTACACAAGCATTATAATGGTGCATAAAGCCCGCTCCGTGATTAGCGCGTATTGACCCTTCGAGCCATACGTCGCATAAAACAGGAAGATTTACGCTTTTTACCCGACATACTCAAGTACTCCGGAACTTCTGGCAAAACATTTGGTTGATTACTGCCATAAATAGACGATTTATAGCCGATAAATCTTACAAATCACCGCACAATGCAATGTGAACGATAGAATTCTTATGGGCACTCAATGTACGCATGACACAAGCGCCACTATTCATC
Source organism: Paramacrobiotus metropolitanus (assembly GCF_019649055.1). Classification (NCBI taxonomy): domain Eukaryota; kingdom Metazoa; phylum Tardigrada; class Eutardigrada; order Parachela; family Macrobiotidae; genus Paramacrobiotus; species Paramacrobiotus metropolitanus. The sequence continues at coordinate 436,293 of NW_026570287.1, read as the reverse complement.
ATTACTCATTTAGCTGATTGTGACTTGTAGGCGCTCACCCAAAGTTTCTTTCCAGTTCCATCTAGACATTGTGGTAATAAAATAAAATCTGCATGTTTAACTATGGCACATGATTGTTAATATTCCATGCAAAATTTTTCTGAAAATATCCCCGCATTTTAAAATAAAAGACTATTCTTTGACTCTGGCAACGGTCAACGGACAAATATAACTTCAGTATTTTTTTGAAAATAATAACGTAAACGTCGTGGGTTTTGCGCTAGCTGGTTGAAAACAATTTCCCGCGGTGTATCAATAACGTTACGAATACTGTACGCCATGCAGTTTGTCATCTACATAATTATATGTGAATTCTTTAAGGAAACTGTTTTAATCGAAAATAAGCCATTTTTAGAAAGCAAACTTAACAATTACGCAGAGTGCTACTACAAAAAAACTCCCGCGGGTCTATTGTTTCAGCATGGTCTATTGTTTAACTCCTCGCAAACATTTTTCATGAGAGGAAGCACACAATTCCAGACTTGTCATTTTATTTTTGATTTATCTCCGTGAAGTCTATAAAAATATGGCAGAAACCATGAAAGCACATTTATCAAAAAACGGACAAAACCTGGCGCCAAATCATTAACCATTCCCTTGCAATCACTATACATCCACAAGTAAAAACAAAAAAGATACATTTTTGGCGCACCCAACTGATTAGGGCCAAAAGCGAAATAACGATAATGATAATAAACGTGCACTGGAAATGCCATCATTCGACATTTACCGTCGCGCAGATATATGTGTTTGCGCAACCATTACACGTACTGGCCTCGTCCAGCTGCTGTGAAGCCGTTTTGCGAAGCATGTCGCAGCAGCCATAAATCTTCCATTAAGTAAAAATGAGAAATTACCGTGTTCCGCATATTGACAATAGTGGAATGCTTATTAATGGCTACATGTCGACCGTAACGGCGGCATATACGCGTCAGCCGGATCGGTTCGGGGCATTAAATTAGAAATTGCGAAATGAAATTGATTAAGCCGAGGAGAATTATCAGCAGGTGCGTCCATACGATGGCGTGCGTGGTTTTGCCTTCTTGCCGCAGATACGTCAGATAGACGATGCAGGGCAGAGTGAAGGAGAATGCCAATCCTGCCAAAGATCCCGTCACTCTGTAAAACAGCCATTCATTTTTTTAAAACAAACATTTTATGTGCGTAATATCAAAAAACGGCACATTTCTCTTATATGCATTCAGAGCTTTATGACGCTTTGCGCTCGCATTAAAAATCCCTTATTAACTACAATAATCCAAAAAATTTCTCAAGTGCTTAATGAAAACGACGTCGTTATCTGAGTTGTACTAACATAATCGGCGCCAGAACATTTCGGCGTATGGGTTTCATTTCATGCAAATTTCAAGCTACAAAACAAATTTTATGCATTGGGAAAATTACTTTATTTTCAGTTTTTTATGCATTTTATCGGTTTTATCAGTGCACGATACCTCAACACTGTGCCAATTTTGGGGAAGAATATCGCCATTAACGTTCCAGCGCTGATGAGGGTGACACTGGTGATTAGAATCCATTTGAAACTGGAAATCAGAACATGTTCCACACTGCCACCAATAAATTAAGGAAAGCCCAGTAAGGTCGCGTTTACTTTTGTGGGTCACGTCGCAGGAGTTGACGAACCAGCTGGATACGCGTAACGTACACCAAAAGAGGGAAAATGGAGATCATTTGCAGCAAGAGCAGCGCTCGCGCTACAAGCCCCAAAACGTCACTACTGGCAAAATTCTTCAAAAAATTCTGCAATAACAGCCGGGGTTAAACAAAACGAAATGTCCGGTTAAAAAATTCGGTACGGAAAAGGTCAGTTAATTTCTGCCCGGGTATAAGACCTAATACCAAAGCCCAGTGGTGCTCGCTTACATCTTGAATTGTGCCTTTATTTTCAGGGAATGTAACATAGACGGTGATTCCGATGTAAAGATACGTAATGCACGCCAAAATGTAGGCAATGCCGGTATCTCTGCTGCGCGTGTTAGGATTACTGGCCGTGGTCATGGCCACCACGGTATTATGCAGGAAAAACGCCATAACCATCGTGCCGGTAAGAGCTGGAAACCCCGAACGAAAATCTACAAAAACCAATAAAAATTAATATATACGTATTATTTTTTAATTTAGTGACACGAAACCCTACAGCATCATCATTATGCACACGGGAACTGTGCTTATCAAATAAATTAATATATATCAAAAATTTCAAGTTCATTTTCATTACAACGTTTGAGAAAAGCCTACCTCGTAAAGTGGGATCAGCACAGAAATCAAAATTCAAACCGAGAATGCCGGCCTTGACGCCGACCAAGGCGATGAGGTAAAATACACTTATCACGCCCAACGAACTGATCTTGGTAAAAATGACCGGTGTCCGGATCAAGGTCAGCGGGAAGATCGCCACGACCAGGAACAGTGGAATAAACGACTGCGTCCAAATTTGAGAAAAGATACCGCCTGTAGCGCTCGGTGTGTCTTCAGTCGCTCGGAAATGCTTAACATACATCGGGCCATGGGTCATATACAGATGATGGGATTTCGTGCCGTTGGATGTGGTGTTCAAGAAACCTGCATATTATATATGTTAATTTACTTTTATTTTCATTTCAGTTATCAGTAACGTTTTCTTCGTACCTGCTATTGAATGTCCCATCTCGAAAAGAAAATCCGACATCAAAATCCAATATGCTTTAAAAACATCAACATCCATTAACCTTTTATATTTCTTTTAGCATAACTGCAATATACAGTCGTGAAATATTGTACCAATGCCGGCCGTTATCATGGTGAAGAGGGAAATACACACGGTAATCTGTCCAAAACGACGCCCCACAAAATAGGCGCACACCTCGGAGAAATCCTGAATCGGCACACTGCCGTCCACCTGACGGAAGCGCATCTCATCGGCCATCGAGAGCACCAGAGTGATGGTATAATATGATAATCCCGCAATAAACAGGGTTAGAAATATTCCCAACGTAAATCCAGCCTATGAAAAAAGCAATCCGGTAAATTTGGTTAAGGTGGCATTCGGTAATAACTACTCGAGTAGTGATAATTTTATACTGTGACTAATCACTAAACGTACTTGTTGGATAGCCCATGGTATGGCCAGCATCGTTGTTCCCATCATAGCGTTCCTGCAATGAATTTTGCGCTTTCACATATCTTCATTAAGTGAACGTCCATAAGAACGGGGCTTTTAAGCCTTACCACAGCGAAAACCTGCAACCAGAAAAAGGAAAAAAATCATAAAACAAATGCCAAAAAAGAAACATAATTACTATGGAATGATAGTTTCGTTCACTTACACCGTAGTGACACTTCCGGCTTGCTGTGACTCGGTTCCCATTTCTCCAGTTCTCCGATAAGCGGTCCTAACAGGAAATTTCTATTCTTGAAGGGAAACAAATCTAAGACGCTACAGCACCACACCAACATCTACCGGCTCGGCGACTGATGGAAATTTCATCCTCCGACGCTTAAGGGATTATGTGATCAGCGGCACACTCACGTTTTCGTCATACAGTTTTCAGTGCCAATGTGTTTTCCAGTGTAAAATTTGTTCTGTAATAACATTTTTTTCCAGAACTTTATACATCAACTAAAATTTCTTTATACCCATACACCATATCAGGTACACTGGTACTGTACGGACTGCTTGTCGCCTTGTGCTAATTGTAAACACGGAGGCAATCAATTAGACTCGCCTGTTTTTTGCCTACCAGTAGAGTAGTTAATTTGCAATCATTCTATTAACTCTCATTACGAGAGCTTAGGAGCCGGCTTCACGGTTCGCTTCCTCTGGTTCCATCACTCCACCATTACTCAGATTAAGATTTATTGCATCTTCGTCCTCTTTTCGTAATCTTCACCCTTTCACCCTCTTTTCGTAATAAAAGATATTAGGATACCCAACAAATAAATTTGAACACACGTAATATAATGCCGCAGACGGAATTCAACAAAGAAAAAGTGGGCAAATGTACGCAAAAAATGCCTTAAAGCACATCATACAGATACTTTAAAGAAATTTGCACGTTAAAACCACTTACGGCTCACTCAACCCAACCACCACAAATCAATTGGGTAAAATGTAAAAAAAACATCACTGACTTTGGTAATACAAGCGCATTTACGAAGGCTTATGGTTCAATCCGTAAGCTTCTAGGATATCAATTGCCGTATGCATATCGTGAACTGGGAGGTTATTTCCATCGTGCTAAAGCGAAAGAGAAATACGATTAAACTAAAGAGAAGCATACAGAAGTATAAAAAATCGTCTTCAATGTAAACCATTAACAAACAAATTTTCAATACAAACTGTTTCAAGTTCTCAAACAAACTTTTATCTATTTTCATAAAAGTAAAAAGCACTGTTTTCATATTTATCTCACAAAAAAGATTACGTATTCATAACTTACGTTGACAACATTAGCAAGCATATCCGCCACGCTACGGATGGCTCCTGTGAGGATTTCAGTTCCCGTCGAAACGGTCCCAAAGGTAGCTTTTAATTCTTCGTGTAAACTACTGCGCGCGACCTATGTGCAAACAAAAGGAAATCATTAAAGACAGGTACTGTATTTCCGGCAAGCATTTTTTCCAAACATACTTCATTGTATGTTATTAAATGAGAAAGGAGAATTCCTATGTAGGACATAATGGAAAACTGTTCAAGATTTTCGCCAGCTTTCTCCATCAAATCGGTATCTACAAAAAATATCCATTAAAGTACCTACCACAAAAGTAAGCAGTCACTTTACACGGAGCGACCATGAGATAAATAATTATGTATGCATATATCCAGCAGGCATAGATAGCCCGTTTTTTAATGACGCACAAGGCACCAAAATGAAAATCTTACAGACAGCGGTTGTGTCCATCTTATTTATCAAACGATCGGTACACCGTTCCAGATCGTCTCCCGAACTTTCTGCTGCCTCATGGGTGTTCTTTGCCAGCTAAAATTACAACGAAGGAAATGTTATCTACCACGGCCTCTGGCTCTAACAATGAACTAGACAACGCTCTACGCTTTTCTATAGATTTACAAGACTTTAATAATGTAAGAATACATCATTATTATTTTAATATATCCGTTTCACAATACCCGAACAAATCCGGACACAGACGTTATTTTGTCTTTTCCTTCAGCATTCGCCGGGACAATATCGACAAACCTCTGGCAGTTCGATTCGCAATTATGGGTCAGATTAACCAAGCAGGGAACTGCTTGCAGTAAAATCTCCTGGTATTTTTCCCGAGTAGTCACGGGAGCCAAACTAATGCAGCAATTGACGCTTAATTCAAGAAGACTCGTCTCCGACCCCATCTTATCTCGCCAAAGTTCTGCGAAAAATGAACAAGAGAATACTAACGATTTCTTTACAATAAAACGATAACTGCATACCTGCATGAAAGCTCGCGTTGGCCATGACCAAAAATACTAACTGCAACAGCGACGCCAGAGCTGCTTTAATATCACCGGGGGTCTTTTTCGATAACAGCTGCTTGTTGCAGAATTTTCCGAGCTGTACGAGAGCTTTAAGCCCGGCAGACCGGCATCCCGATACCAAATATTCGGAATTCTCCTTACTTCGATGAGAAATCTGTAAAGAACCCAGATAAGCCCTTTACACTTAAAAAGGATTCGCTGGAGAAGAAGCCAACCGCTACATACCTTAAAGAAAAAATCCATTAAACGAGTAAGAGCATTAATATTTGATAGAGTCATTCTGGCTTCGAGCTCCGGCAATAAAATTCGTAAATGCTTAATCAAATGGTCCAAAAATCCTTGGTGCCGTATTTCATCCATAAACCACGGCCACTGAGAGCCTAATTTCATCCTCATGAGGGCTTCCAGTACGAGACGGGTAGTCTACAAACGGTAATACTAAATGTGTTACTAAAATCACATAATGCACACGAAAGAAAATAAACAAATGGAAAAGAATCACAAAGCATATTAAAGCGGAATCACAACAACAAAAAACTGCAAGTACAAGTCCCCACCGAACAATCTAGGTTTTTCAGAACTTTGCAGTGTACTTCTACCGAAACAACTCTTTCGTGCGTTAGTGGGAGTTACTCCACAGAACTTACTGTTATTTTATTCCTTTCCAAATCATCCTTAAACTTGCTTGTGGCAACCACTGCAGCAACGCCGTTCATAATTTGCGGATCGACTTTCTCACTCTTCTCGTCATCTCTTTTAACAATATCGGACAGGAGTTCCATTCCATTCTGATCAATGTTCATCTTTAAGCTGTCGGTGCTCATCACCAAAACAATAACGGCAGCACAAAGCCGTAGATTAGCGTCACGAGCGGCATCTTTTAACAAATCAAAGATTCTTCCATGCGCCAGCGTGAAAAAATGCACACGGAAAGTGGGATCCAATAATTTTCTGGATAATTTAATGGCAGTCGAACAGCGCACCATTGGGCTGTTTTTACGCAGGTCCAGATTATTCAAAAGATAATCAATTTCGCTTTCAACGTCAGCAAACTGTTGATCCCCAACAGTTTCGGTTGAAATCCGCCCGGCATCACTTTCGTCCTGGATCGGTGCTGGATGATTCTCCACGGGTTTTCTGACAGGTTGTATCACAGCTTTGACTACAGGTTTCGGATTACTAGACGACGCTGACGTTGGACCTCGCGACGACGATGGAACGGGATCTTGAGATTGGTTGGGAATCTGAGGAAAAAATTGTAGAAGTGAAAATGTATCTTTTTTACCCATTCTAAGTATGCAGGTAATCGTTCGGCATTATACTACTTAACAATAAGGTAAACCAAATTTCAGAAATCAACAGAAGCTAGTTTTTTTGTGAATTTACGTTACTACGGTTCGAAAAGCAACTTCGAGAAGAGTGCAATCGGATTCCACTGCAAACGATAAATTAAAAATGGATTAAAATCAGTGTTAATTCGCACTTTGTCTGGAGATATTTTTTTCGGCCGTGCCTCCACTCCGCCTTTCGGAGCAGGCCGCTTGCGGCTGGGAGGAAAGGAATCGCCTTTCGTAACGGGAACCGGTGCTGTTTTACTCTTGCCTGCCGGTTGCAGAGGCTTTCTAAATACCACTTCATCGTCCAGAGAATTGGGCGATACTCGTTTTAACGAGCCCGTGGATTTATTGGATTCCTTAAAAATTTATACATATCAAAATACAACGGAACCAAGCAGGAATTATCTAAAAAATGTAACTTCCTAAATTAAAATTCATCCAAAAAAACCAAACACCAATCAAATTACGAATGGAACTGCAAAGATAAAAAACTGCATTTTGTACCTGAGAGCTGGGATATGAGGAGCTCCCTGACGAAGACTGTGACGAGCGCGGCAGATCGGTTTCCTGATCAAAATCATACGGATTAGAATGCTTCACGGTATCTGCAACGGGCTTTCCAACGAGGTTCATCGCGGTCTTGGAGATGGATAATGAATCAAAATCGTCAAAATCAAAAACATCTTTCTCCATCACCGCGGTCTTCGACGTAGACGGCTGTCCTTCCGAGAGCGATCGCCGAGGAACAGCAGGTTTCGCTAGAGAGGTCTGTTTGAGGAGGACCAGTTCTTCTTTGTCCCCAGGCTGAAAAACGAACGTCATACCCAACTGATTAACAGGGAGATAATCGGAAAAAAAAGTACCTTCGAATTCCAGTTGCTTTTTAATTTATCCCAATCATCTTCTCCCTGCGCGAGCGGTCTACGCACACCAACAGCAGTCATGATGGTCGGGCCTGCACCTTTCCTTCGGTAAATACGTGCATTGGATGGCTCCTTCGCACGTTCAATTGGATCATATTCATCCATGACTGTATATTAGGATGCAATCGGGAAATGCTCATCCAGTAAACAGATATTTCAGATCAGTCGAGGTGCTAGGAAATTTGAGAAGGTAAAAAGCTACTGTGGCATGAACAACTGTAAACAGTAAAGTTGTAAACAAGAAAATTTGCAAAACTAGACTACTAGAGCAGTCACCACTCAGCAGTCAACACTGACAATACGAGTAGTCACAAACTGTGCAAAGGACTCGTGTTGAAAGTGTCACTGATAATCCATAACATTAGGGAAAATTTAAATCTACCGAAGACAAAAGCGCCATACAATACAAACAAAGGTTTCTATAGAAAATCAAAATTTAAATAGGTACGTAGGATTGACACGTTCCAGTTAGTGAATTAGAAGACAAAAATCGAAAAGTGCGTTCCGGTTTCTAAATTTTGTATGCGATGTCTCTTCCAGTGCAACCAGCGTACTGTACGGTCTCGTGCAAGCGCAACGTCTGTCGTGTGCCAGCCTGCTAAGGTCCGATTGTAGTGCAGACAGACGCCAAGGTAACCGCCCAGATAGCGCAGCCAGGGTCAATTGAACAATGCGCTTCCGGAGGTTTGTACAAGTACCGTCTGTCCGTACTGAGGACTTTATTAATAATAGCAATGTAGAGCATTGTAGATACACGAGTCGCTGACCGCTGTTACTATACTTATTATTTTGTGCGCGTTTAAGGAACCGATGAACTTCTGGAACGTTGTGCGAAGCGGTTGGCAACTTTTTAATAAGATAAAAAAGATTTTACCGTATTAGGATGCGAGGATACTAGGGCACCGGTTTCTGTTCAAAGTTCAAATACACAAAATTTGCAATATTTATTACTTAATTATTATGAAGCGATGAGCGTTTTGGAAATATTTGCGATTCACACATGTATATTATTATCCCGAATCACGTCACGCGTGCGTAACATCTGAATGCCCATATTCATGAACAACACGATTCTGCATGGACGGTACTAGCATGATAAAAATCAGATGCAAGGTTAGCCTGGGAAAAACATTTTTCCAGCCATTTTAGCTCTAAACTTTACTTAAAGGGTGCGCGATCGCAGTAAGATATTAGCAAACCCACGACCGGTTCAAGTTGCGCTTTTGCGAACGCTAAAGTGTGGATCGAGAAAGCTGCCATATTCATTTGGGAAATTTAATTAAATACGATATTCAGTTTGTTGCTAAATGCGCAGCATAAATGGAAGCACGTGGCCGAACGAACCCGCGAACGTGCGGTGACATTCATAATTAAAAACTTATTACGTACTAAAATTTTCTCTAAACCGTTTTCTGTACAGGTGCAGAGATTCGGCTTTCATGCATATTATCAAATTCGCAAGAAATTAAGTGTATTTCTTAGCAATGTCTTGTTTTGTTCTAATAAGCTAGCCGGGGTATTAAGCATGGTACAAACAGTACCGGTATCGTACAATTGCACATACTGTATCTGATTGTGAGGCTTTTCTTGCACGTTTATAGCCATACCAGTGTGCATCAAGAGTGAAAATTTTAATTTATCTATAACGTTATTAACGACGTTTTTTGTTCTCTCTGGTATGATTATACTGTTGCAAACTGGAAGTAAAATTAATCAGATGGAAAAGGTGACTCGGTATTTGTTCAGCATACTTTGGGTATTTGTGGCTCTCCTTAGTAAGGATGTTAGCTCAGCAATTTGTGGGCAAGAAAGATCGGCCAAGGACATTTACCATATCAAAGATCAAAAACACTCCCATCATAAACATGCGCTTGGATCGTCGCTACAGACGGCACTGGGCAATCTAGCGATGGACATCCAAAAAGAAAAACGGAAAAAAGGTCAGTGCTAGCTGGGTAAGTGCTTTAATCAGTTTGATGTATTTTAAATTTTGTAAAACAGCGGTCGATAGACGATATACAGCATCACTGTAATCAAGCGCGCACGGTGATCGTATGTTGTTAATTATAACGTGTACGGGTCGGAGTACTTGACTTGCAATAACTATAAGTTTATAGCAATATAAGAACGTGCAATCTGTAACTTGCAAAGGTTACTTAAAGGTATTATAGTTTAATAGATTTGGGTTGCGCTTCATTTGCAGTGGCATGCTACTCTTCGTTTTTTAAGTATCTACAATTATAGCAAACTGGACATGAATTGTAATTAAGATTCTAATAATAACTGAATTTTGCGAGGTAACGGGAAGAGTAACAGAATTGTTGGGGGTTCGGATGTAAACGATCCAACTGGTGGACGATTGTGCTGGCAGGTAATTTTACCGGTTTCGAAGTGTGCGAATCCCTTTAGCCGGTATACAGGATGAAAAACAATATCTTGGTAACAGTTTAAGCAGTTATGGTTTGTCACTGTTTTTGATAAAATCTGATGAAATATACAATTACAGTTCACAGTTTTACCAAGTTCTACATGGTTTCCACAACTGGAAATCTATGGTGCTGATTGAAACAAACCTATGCATAGGTGATGATGCAGCTAAACGGACGCTTGGGATCGGTTCGATGTGGCGGGAGTATTATTGGTTCAAGAACAATTTTAACGGCAGCGCACTGCGTTAGTACCAAGTAATATGCTAATCTCCTCTTATTAATATACGACTTTTTTGTGAATGCCTGTTACAAAGTATTGAATTTATTGCGCACTTTCCTGAGCAGCCGTGGAAGCGGCCCGGGCGGGGCAATATTTCCAGCCAGTATGATGGAAATCATGGTGGGTGCTCTGGATGAGGCGTACAACGGAAGCAATCCGCAGCACGGTGCGGCTAACTGTGCACGCAAATTCGACGTGGCCAAGATTATTCGTCATCCCGATTACAGCAAGACAACACTGAATAATGACATCGCCCTGCTTGTGCTAACGGACGACATTAACCTGGACTCCACCTGTGCCTGCCCGGTTTGTTTGCAACGACGCAATCCGGTGCCGGGAGAATGGTGCATAAACAGTGGTTTCGGACAGGAGTCAGAGTCCGGAGAAGGTTTGTGTGTAATTAAACAGGCCATTGCCGTGATTGCTTCATATACTTATTTGTAGTATATAAAAACAGTTTACAATTACGATGCATTTCTTGCGCGTTTCTCGGTGACCTTAAGCGTGATCCCATAATAAGCCCTGACGAAGTTACTGACAATGAGTATGCAGCTAACTGAGAGTAGATAACGCTGCCAGTAATTATTACTGCTTCTAACACCATATAGCTACGCGTGCGAAATAAAAATACCGAATGCGCATAAAAATTATCCAGCAAATGCATTGTGCAAACGGACTGGGCCCCTTTTTTCATTAGGAGACAACAATCCTTTGCCGTTTAAATACATTTATCAACAAATCCTACAAAATTACGAAGACCCAAGATGTCAGTACGACTCCAGTACGGACGGAAACGATTTCGTGTGCGCCGGCGGTGTGGCCGGAATTGACAACTGCTATGGTAAACACTAAATATTCCTTGTTGCGATAATTATGGTAAAGTCCTACGTAGATGGTGTCAGTTTTCGTATACGGTATTTACAATTACAATGCATATCACTGTGCACTAGATTCGTATTACACAAATGCTAACAAGAGTACCGGTTCCTAATGATAATAACTGGAAACCGAGCCCGAATCATTTGTATTAAAAAGCGCTAAGTTTTTGTAGTTTTTAGGGGATAGTGGAGGTCCTCTTGTTTGTCATAGCCAGACATCAAACACCTATTATCAAGTTGGATTGGTCTCGTACGGGCAATGTGCGTCGGTTTTTTGATGATATATTGTGTTCCTTATTAAAATATAGTGGCGCTACCGACGCTGTCGACGTTTAACTGATCCGTGTAATTGTCTAACTACAGCATTGGTTGCAGTTGAATGCGGAAGTGGGGATGGATCAAGATACACGAACGTAATCCGTTATTTAGACTGGATTGTTGCGAATTCCAACGGGAATGTAGCGATAGCGTGAATCGTCGAACTAATAAATAAATTATGCACATTGCTTTATATACCTTGCTTGCTTTATTCAAACCGATAATGCCTATCGACACGAATTTACAAAAGTTTTAGTGTCGTCAATCAACAGGTGATGAAGGTCTTGCATCCACAGTTTATTAAACCATTTCTAGAAACTTAGCTTTTGCACTTGGGAGCTGGGAGTAGCTTGCTGCACAACATAAGATACATCAGCGCTAAGAAAATCACTGAAAAAAGTAAAAATAATTCCCATCACAACAATCCCGTATCGTGTGAGATTGTGAATAAATGGCCAACCCGCTTTAGATGTATTTAGCAATTCTTATCTTTATTTGGATTTGGTCAAAGGCGGATGATCCACTTGGACAGGTGTTTCCGGTCCAAAGTTAGGATCGTTAGGATCACCGACTACTCCTGCAGTGAAACAAACGCACTCGTACTGTAATGAATCGTGCGACATAAATATATGAATATGTATGTACTAAGCTAGTTTGGTGGCAATTCATTGTGAAAACATCACAACAAAATTAACAAACATGCATAACCTCGGGCAGCTCTAAATTAAGAATGCCGATTATTAATTTTGATGCAATTACATTGATTATCACAGGAGGAGAGGAGGAGAGTATCAAGGTCAAAGAGACATTTTCGGCAGCAAGGAAGTAGAATTAATTTTTGTATGTACTAAACAACTGTTATCGCTGTTTTCTTACCGTCTATTACCGCACACTTGACGAGTCGGCGGAAATCGCAGGTATTCTTTTTAATGTTAAATAACATATTTCCTGGACAGTCAATCTCTGAGTAGGTTCCATTAAAACACTGCAAAATAAGACGAATATATCATCGATAAGATTGCGTAAAGTTGTACAACATCCTACTTGTAAATACGATCCGCAAGCATAAGGATGAGGTGCTATTCCTTTCGTATCGTTTCCGACATTATCGCATGCTCGTCGCATCAGCGGATCCATCTGACTCCCTTGTCGTTTTTGTCTCGAATGATTGACATCCTTTGATAGCGGTAAAGAAAAAACGATAGCTAGAAAAATAAACTGCGTAAACAATCATAACTGCAGTAGACAAGGAAATAATAAGCGCAGTGATTGGGCGTTTTTGCTAGTAAAAATATCGAAGTTATTATCTGTAGAATAACTGTATCACGCACCGGCATATGCAATTTAGATAAACTTACCGAATCCCGTGACGGCTAGAAAACTCCAAAAAAATTTATGCATGTTTAGTTGCTTTTTTCCGCTAATCTGTCGGCAAAGGGATCCACAAAGCGGCTCTTCTCGAGCTTTTCTGGCAAAAGATGCGACTGCAGTATTGGAGCTCATTGTATGCAACATTATTTGGTTTTACTGGCAAGTGGGTTAATGTCAAATTCCTCCAGGGCTTCGTGCTTTCACGGCCAGCCACAACTGTTGCTTATTGTAATCATTTTGGATTGTTTTAGCCAAGTCATTTTCTTCCAGCTTGCAGAACTGCCTAGCATTCATACTGTAAATGCCAGTGAAATCGCTAAACAATAATTACTCTTGAATAGTTTTTATCATGCGGTTTGGAATTTGAAAGCCACGGCATAAAATTCGACTATGAAATGTACCCGTACGTTTTATTCGTACGTTAATTTGCAGATTGTATGTGTGTTACTCATTAGTTTGTCCTGAAGCAATCTGATGCTTATTAAGCGATTAACACAACACATACTTTTCTTGGATTACATACAACCAGCTTGAACTTACTGACTTATATACCCAGATAACTACTTTTCATCTGACAAACAGCACCGGTGTTATTACCGGTTGTTACTTGTTAGCGATTATCTTGACTATAAACACGTTGCTTTCCTGGCTAATAAAATACAGTTTCTTGATGATCCTTTACCAGTTGTAACTGGACAATGGCCAAATTACTTGTTTCATTATGGCTTTCCTTACTAATAATCGCAGCTATTCTACATTCAGGTAAAATATTTTGCAAATAAAACTGAGAAATACTTTAATTTTCTGCTGATTTTGCTAAGGGTTATGACAAAAATAACAATTACTGTAACACGAGCAACATATCTATATACGGTTCCAACGTTTGCTGTACATAAATATGCGATCTTCCCAATAAATATATTTTACATACCGCTTTCGCAATGACTTCTAATGTTACTATCAAATTGCTACCTAGGATTGCATTTGGTAAACAGTCAAACGTAAATAAAATTAGTCAAACAATAATTTTTATTTTTGGTTCAGCTAACATTTACCTTAAAGCAACTACATAATACTTTTTGGAAGCTATAAGAAAAGATTGCAGTTTTTCCTTAGTAAATTCATGAAGTATCCGCGATGAACATCAGTCAATAACGTTTCTTTTCAGCTATTGCATTCCCAAATTCTCTACGAAGCAAGCGTCAGATTAGCGGTAAAGAACTACTATTACGGCAAATTTGTGCAATCGGGGACTACACTTTTCGGCATCCTTTTTCCTGCAGTTCATACCTTATAGTAAGTTCATCAAATCCGAAATCGATATGTTTGTGCCAGCGCTTGGACACTTTTTCTGATAGCAGCTTAATACGCATCTAATTTTGTCCAAGTTTTGTTAGGGATATGAATACGAAAAAATACGATACTGTATCCATAGTATGATTTTGTTTACTGTACTACTGCACGATATAAATTCAGTTCGCGGCCGGTATAGAGCATATCTATATGTTGTACATTTTTTAATGTTGCGGCTTTCTCCACGGCGATTTACCAACTCCTAAAGACATTTGCCTTTTGTTTGAAAAGACTGAACTGTGTTTGGAAATATTCGAATGCTTATTGTTCTCGTAATTTGTTACTAGTGTGACAAAGGCTCATTCACGGAGCTGGATTGCCCAGGAAATATGATCTACGATGTCAAAATCAAGGCATGCAATTTTAAAAGAAAGGTCAAATGTCAGATGATCGATGGTAAGCAATAATACGTACTGAATACTGAAATGAGAGTAAGATATAAAAACTCTGACCGTCCATATTTTTATTTTAAAAAAATTTGTTTTATTTCAGGTATGTCTGATTTTGGTGACAATCCTTTTGATGATACCGTCAGCACTATGAGCGGCTCAACTATTTCGCCCTTTTAATAACACTGGTCTTTAAAAATATGGCCAAAATCAGGATTATTTTGCACTCTGTGAGGAGCACGCGGATAACGCTTTTGCCGGCAAGCTCCAATATAATTTTATTTGGATAATTCAGATCTGCGAACAAAATTTTTTAGTATAATAAAGCAGCTGATCGACGTCGAATGATTTTGTCACCCTGCTTGCAGTTTTGCAAAACTGATTTCGGATTTCCATTCCGCGTGGAAAGCGTAAAATAAACGAACTTCAAATAAACGAATAAACGAAGTGTAAAATAAACGAATTTCTTACTTGTACAACTACAATCTCCTGTGTTTGAACAACAGTAAGTACGGCACTTCATAAAAAGCTTCTGTTGTTTTTCCCAGGATTAACATACCAGCAACCGGCGGGAAGAATTGCATCATCCCGAAAAATAACATTGTTATTTAAATAAAATATTGTTATCTGTACGTGTGCTGAAGTGCACTATATATCGTATCTGTTTTATATTGACTACTGACGATGAGCTAGCATTATTTATCAGCAAGCATTACTTGCAAAAACTTGATTGCAGAATGTGTATTTTGCATAACCGCATGCGATCTCTTTAAAAACGCACTTAATTTGCAAAAATTGTTGGTGCAGACTGTGGATGTGTTGTCACTGTTGTGCGCAGTTAAATATATGCCCCTTACCTATGCCGTGACAGCTTTTTAGCATTTTAAAATCGATGTGCGAAGCAGGTGCGCGCTCGGTTTGCGTGCCGAAGTTGTCGCTATCGCATGCCACCCACGGGTGCTGCGCCAGATTCAAAAATCTTGCTGTTCGCTTCACTCTTTGCAATTTTAAAGAATTTTTTTACTGTAATACTACTGCCCTCTAGAAAGCCTTTAGTTACGTCCAATCTGTAGAGGCTATAGCTTAAAAATGCAGGAAAAAATAATAGGAAAATAGAAAGTTTGTAAAACGTTTTCGGAGAAGCGAGATATCAACGATTAACGCTTTTTGCGTTTAACATACGCCTCTACGGGGCAGTTTGCCATAGACTTGTAATTTGTATGCTAACTGCAATTTATTTAAGACGTTGATATCTCGTTTCTCCGAAAACTTTTTACTTTCAAACTTTTTATTTTCCATAATAAAAGTATTTTCTGCATTTTTTTAGCTATAGGTTGAACAGATTGAATGAAACTGAAGGCTTCGAAAAATACCGAACCTGCAGGGGTTGCCCAGTGCGCAGGACATTTGGCACACACATTTTCCGCACCCGAAAAGCTATCGGGGCATATAGTAAGGGGCATATGTTAAAACTTAAATGTCTTCTGTTTGTATGAAATTTTCGGAGCATGCACGCGTTAGCAGCTTATGGTTAGCATGGGCTTCGTAGCTGCTTGAATTCAGCAGCTCTTAATTCTTATCATACCGCACACTGGCGCATCGAGTCCTTTCTCTGCTTGCAATACCACTAGCACACATGTCTACCGCAGCATCCATTCCTGCAGCTAAGCGCATGCGTTTACTAAACTGCCTCCTGCCATCCCACTCCAAGATCGCCCTCATCGTCCTCCACACGGTCTATTCACCCGAAGACCAATCCACACAGAAATCCGCCATCCATTCCCTACTGCGCAACTCCGTGCTGCGTTGCGCCGCCGATAGCGGCGCCAATTTCTTCTACGATCTCACGACATCATCACTCAGCGCCGGCGACCACAGCCAGCCCACTGACGCCATCCATCCCGATATTGTCTCGGGGGATTTCGATTCGATCCGGCCCGAGGTGCTGGCCTTCTACCGCGCGCATCCCCCCACCCGCGTGATCTACACGGAAGACCAGAATGAGACGGATTTCACCAAAGCCCTGCGCATCGCCGCCAAAGAGATCACGGCCCGCAGTCTGCCTGCTGAGGCCATCGTGGCGTTCTACAGCGGAACGGGTCGGTTTGATCATCTGATGGCCGGGGTGAATACTCTGATCCGGGCGCAGACCATCACCAATCTGCCGGTGTTTATGGTCTCCGGAGCGGATATGCAGTGTGTGGTGCAGCCGGGACGCTGTGAACTGATGGTGGATGTCGGGTTGGAGGGGCCGTACTGTGGACTCATTCCACTGAGTGGACCGACACGCGTCACCACGAAGGGCTTGAAGTGGGATTTGTCGGACCAGATTATGGAGTTTGGTGAACTGATCAGTACCAGCAATGAAATTGTGGCGGATGTCGTGTTTATCGAAACGGATAAGCCACTGCTATGGACCATGACGCTGAAGAAGCCTGCTACCGATTCGATGTGATTTGTTTTGAGCACTGCTTTTTTCATTAAAAGCGCGAGTAGTTTGTATTTGGAAAGCTTGCTACTCGAATTTTTAGACTCCGGTGAAATAATTGTAAGCGATTTTTTTACTAAATGTTATTATGATTGCATTTATTATAATTTCTTTTTCTGGCCTTAAATATTTTGCATTGTTGTGATCTTCTACTGTGATCTTTTAGATTATCGATTACCACTCTGCATTTACTAGTTGGAAATGCATAAGATTGCCTTTTGGTAAATTCACCATAATTTTCTTTCGTTAATTGTCTTCAGCTCGGATAGCATTACATCAAATTCAGTACAGTAACATCGCAGAAAGATCACAATGTGGCACAGCAATGATCCTCAGTCCAATCATACCGGTACAAAGAGGGCTGGTACACAACTGAAGCACTCACAATTATAAACTACTGCAAAAAATTGCATAAAAAACCCCAAACTTTCATTATTACACCCAATCATGCAAATTGGGCAAGCTTCACATATTTTCCATGAGACCAGAGACTGTCTCCACCAACGCTCGCGCTTCGGCATTCATCACCTCCGTCCGAGCAGGAGATTCAAAAATATGCAGCAAGACATCATGGAACGCTGTTTTCAGTTCGCATAAAAGCTCGAACGTTTCCTGATTGGTTTTGCCTATTTCCAATCGCTCGTCGATGACTACCGTCATATCGTTCGCATCCCTTTTCTGAAAAAAAAACACCAGGCTTAAATTTAGTGGCACTACGCCGAATTACAGTTTGCTCTACTTTCATCCAGATTAAATACGCACCTCACGTGCTACCAAAAGTACAGCTTTGGCGAAGAGAAAGGCTGCCACAGGCGACACCACACTCAAATCGTAAGCGAAGAGTGATGTTGTTTTCATCTTTTCAAAGAAGACTGCCGGTCCATAAACTCCATTGGCGACTCCTCCAGGGGAAAAACAACTTTTTGGATGTACGCTAACGATTTCCTCCTCCGACACCATAATCCGTGGTCTGAAAAAGATGAACAATCAAAAGGGAAGATATCATTTCTACTGATTACACTCCCGGGCCCCGGCCATGGAGTAACAGCTCCACTTATACAGTCATATTCAATATCCTCCGTTTAACTTACGTCTGCTTCTTATGTTTAACTGGTCGGAGCCTACCCAGATTGGGATACAGTCCACCGGCAATGACAGAACGAACAACCGCATAGTTATCTAAAAAAAGAAACGCTTTGCCTCGAAATTTTACGAATCAGTTACAAAAAAAGGGTTACACTTAACCACAGAGCTTTCGACCTTAAATAGTTCTGAAAAGTTCTGCAGCTCACCAGAATTTCGATTGGCGTGCGGATCGTACAAATCAAATGACCGCAAAAATCCCGACTCATGGAGAATGCGGGCGAACTGGCCTTTCATTTTTAAAATTTGCTAAAACAACATACGAACACTGAAGATCTGATTACACAAATTGATTCAAATACTAATACCCTGCAGGTTGATGGAAACATATAATTATCCCAGCAAAAATCCCGCAAATCCTCTCTTCGATCCACTGCCGCCTTATAAGCCTGAAGGTAAAACTCGCTTGCTGTCAAAAGGCATGAAATAAAAACCGGCTATTTCCAAAGGTGGAAACTTACCTCCAAAGCATTGTGCACTAATAGATGATCGCCGTTACAATTTTCACCGAATGCATTCTTTGCCGCTTGAGCCTCTTGTTCCTTCCCCAAAGGAGCAGTAAATGGATCACGATAGCTCAATGCCGCACAGATATTCAACACCGGATTAAGACACCCAAAAATGCACGCCAAGTACATCATTTTTCCCAACTGCGGAGGAACCGGCATGCGCGCCAAAAGATTTCCAAGTGATGTTAATTGTTCTTTGTCATCCAAAGCTTCCTGGTAACAAGACGAAGGCATAACTACAAGTTAACAAATCAGTAAAATATGCGCGCATACAATGTGCATCAGTAGATCCAGGGCGTTCTGAATGGCCTGTTCAGACGGAGGTTCCATCGCCTTCTGCAGAAATGGGCTAACCTTACCCAAGCGAAGGAGCTGCAAAATGTAATTTGATGACCACAGTACATACCAGCACATATGTTGGAGGTATACGAGCATATCCAATGTAAAATTAAAACTTGTAAAATCTGCTAATTAGTAACATTCATGTTTCAAACCTTCAATTGAAGACACAGCTCTTCCAATGGTGTGCGCTGAATTTCCGGAAGAGGATAGGGCGAAAACTTCCCAAATTGGTGAGAAGTGTACAGCCGATAGCAATGGCCACTCGTCACTCTGTGAAACACATTTTTAGTAATATTCAACAGAAATCTCGCACAACGGAAAAAAGAAAAAGAACACTAATGGTATTTACGTAATTATTTTAACGTAAAAGCAAAACATGAGTACGTACCTTCCCGCTCTCCCTTTTCGTTGTCTGGCATTAGATACAGACACCCACTGAGGGGTCAATGTGCTGATATTTTTCTCCACGTCGAAATGCTTCGCTTTTATTTTTCCAGTGTCAATCACATGTACGACATCATCGATCGTGATACTAAAATAGGAACCGGTAGGAAAAGGGCGCACAGAAAGTTTCGAAAATTTACGATACCTAGTTTCCGCAATGGATGTAGCCACAACGACCTTTCGACGACCAACTGGGCGGTCAAATACGACTCGCTGATCAACCGTGGGAATCATCGAATGCAGCGGAATAATCAGCATTGAGTTAGCACTAAAACAGCTTTCCAGCAAAGTATTCATTTTCCGAATATCTTCCCAGCCGGGTAGAAAAATCAAAACTGCTTCATCCTGAAAAATAAAAGTTAATGCTAAAAACCAGTAAGTATTAAAGGGACCATAATCTTCATTAAAATTTAGCGCCGTTCTTCATAAAAAGAAAATGCATACTGAATGCACTGGCGAACGGAAGCTCGACTTGATAAAAGTTCGACAGTCACCAAAAAAATAAAAAAAAACTAGGACGAAAAACTGGATCTATCAATAGGCAAGCAACGTTGCACGTATTATCATACCAAAGGAAACTTGCGATGGATGTGCCGCACAAGAGTGTTGATTAACTCGTAGTCGATTTGGCGATCCGAAAAATCCTGTATGGCGTCGTAAACATGTCGGGGGTGCGTTTGTCTAAAACGGTCGTTTTCCGTTGAATGCAACTACCATTTAACTACCGTACATGTAAGATTTTTCTCACCTTATTTTACACAAAAATTCCTCCTTAGTGTGGTCATAATTCGCATGCCGACGACGATAATCTCTTCTGTCCTGAGGGGGGTGATAACTAGAATGAAAAATAGTGAACACCGTTTTAAAATGAAGTTTTCTTTGACACAGACTTCGTCAGAGCCAGCACATCTTCCAGAAAATGTTCTTGAACCGGAAAAATTCGCCCAGGAATCTCTACCAATGGGCATCCGCCTATAGAATAACAATAAAAATGAATTCAACACCAGATACGCACTTCGGTTCGAATGTGATTTAGTATTTACCAAAGTAATCGCTGAATTTTTGAGCGTTAATAGTAGCAGACATCAGAATAATTTTCAAGGTAGGCCGGATCGGAAGGAGATCTTTCAAAATGATCAGCAAAAAATCAGACAGAACGTCCTGCTCGTGGATTTCATCGACAATGATGTGGGAAATCCCTTCGAGATTTCTGTTTGCAAGATTTGAGAATAACTAACGACTTTAATAAAGTCGAACCAAGAAAAAATATTTACGAACCGATTACTGCTCAGCCACTGCAACAGTATCCCCGTGGTACACATCAAAATGGATCCACGCTCCCGAGATAATCTCCTAATTATTAGTAAAATTTACATGACATTCTTGGAACAATGGGAATGAATTTAAAGAGCCGCAAAAATTCAAAACCTTACTTTTCTAAGCGAATCTGGTAGCCAACTGACTCGCCAAGATTCTCTGCACGCTCTTTGGCAATACGCTCCGATACCTGAAAATCAAATTCATGACCTGAAAGTCTAGCTTATGTGCTCTTCCCCAACAATTCTGAATTGTCATAGTAAGACCAGTTCGACAGTACCAAAATCACACCAGCCTAATTCAAAAATAATAAATCCCAGTATTAATATGAGGAACAAGATTTAAACTTAAATTTTGAGTTACTGTTTTGAGTTTTGAGTTACCGAAATCGCACTGATTCGCCGCGGTTGCGTACATACAACCCTGCATGAAGCCCCCTCATGGCGCGAGATATAATCATCCAATATTAACTGAGGCAGCTGTAAACAATATTCAAAAGGATTGTGGAGGTTATTGGTTGTAGCAGGCAGATCAAATAGATTGAAGAACTTACTTGCGTAGTTTTCCCACATCCCGTTTCCCCACTTACAACGCAGACCTGGTTATCCTGAACAGTCTTCAGCAAATGCTATAAGGCACAACGCACAAACAAATATTACTTACTTCGCTCAACAGCATTATGTACTGGTCAGCCGTGATCATCAGAAAACAAAATTTTTAGTTATACTTATTTAGAAAGCAAGAGATAAACGACGTACCTCTTTCGCTATATAAGCTGGTAGCTTTTTTCGGAAGCTCAGCATATTATGATACGCATCAGTGCGCTGCTTTTTCTGCCAGTCGTGATAGATATCCGCGCTGAGGCTACTGAGAACTTCAGCAGAAAGGGGTGTCACAGAATTCAAATTTTCTTCTTCGCCTTTAGCATCGGCAATATCAAAAATTTCTTCCAGTTCTTCGACCTCCTCTTCTTGCCAGCTGGTAATAACGTCTCCGTCGTCCGTTTCGTCAATTGTTATGCATGCAGGCTTTGGTTTAGGTTGCATCTTTGGTTTGTTTAGAACGGGTAAAGGATTTTCACGAAAAGCTTTCAAAATTCGCTTCAGACTCCCTACATCCTTGCTAGGAATTTGCATTCGAAGAAGCTACAGATATGGTAAGCCAACATCAGTGAATTCAGTGAGCTACAGCCTACAGTCACTTAATTAAATACAGCCTGCAACATTCGAGGCTCACTACAACAAACCCTACAACAACCTAGAAATACTGTACTTGTAGTCACAATGCTCGACAAAATTTTGAAAGTAAGGTTTTCCCCAAATCAACAAATTACACAAGTAAGTAACCATGCATTTTCACAGCACTTCAGCAATCCTGCCTTCAACACTTACTTCAGCACTCCTGTCCTTTTTCGGATTTTTCGTACATGTCCCATTGGCAATTTTTTCAGCCTTCTTCATGCGACCATAGTTTCTCCAGTAATCAGCGGCAGCTTTGCCACGCAGCCCTTTTGGATGCTGCGGAGCATGGCCACGTTCTTGATGCCCAGATGTCGAAGGAGAAGAAAAGTCGCTTCCACCAGACGGTCCATACTCGAATACCTATCCATAGAGCAACATATAACACCAAACGTACATAATGACACAAACATGCATAAAAATGTCAGTGTGCAAAAAGTAAACAAGTTTAACAAGGTAATATCTATATGCATTTGTATCCTCTAAGTTGACAATCAGTACCAAATTTACAGAATATCCTACCAAACAAGCAAAGTTTACTACGAGTATAAACAAGATTATTGAAATAAAAATAATAAACAAGATCGTGCTAATGGTAAGTATAGCTAACTAAAAGTAAGAAAGAAGTGCAATTTATGTTGTACCAGAGTAACTAACAGTCAATGACTCAGTTTGAACCATTTAACGTACATTGCTTGAGCCTCCACGGTGGCTTCCTCCAAATCTCGGCTGTCCGTAGTTGTGAGAATAGTGATCACCAGCCGCAGATCTCCGTGAATCTCCTGGAAATGCCTGGTTTGGCTGCGTATGAGATCTTCCGAAATGTTGGTTAGACGAAGCACTGCTAGCTGCTCGCCGGTTGCCTCGCTGGCCAGCAAATCGAAAATTCACTCGCATCCGGTCGTCCTCCGGGCTAATGGCGCGATACATTTTTTCTGAAAAGTGTTTGAAACAAATCCAAAAACCAAATGATGCAAGCAAAAACCATAACTTTATTCCTGCAAAGGCTTGCAGCATGCTCACCTGATTTTTTTGCTTTTAAAGGAATAACATCGATGCCAACGCTAAGCCCGTTCAGACCTTCAATAGTGGCTTCCGCGAATTTTTGGCCGAAAGTTTTGGCATAATCACGAAAAATCGTGGAACCATGCTTCCATGGGTTACCTGGCATTACAATAGATCACAATAAAATGAAACGATTTGTGTTTCCGTTTAGAAAACAAAACATGCGCGGAAGCGCAAGAAGATTTCAAAATCAATAGAGACGATACCGCCCGTGAGAAGATCTGATTGGTTGATGGTGATTAAGCCGGTGACAAGCCAAAGGCGGGCTAGACTTGCCTTATTGGCTACCAGCGCTGTTCAGCGTTCATTCGCCGTTCATTGATCTCAGTCTGACTCAAAAGATTCCGGCCCGTGTTTTTAACGACGTCATTTTACGGGCATTTTGGATCGTTGATTCATAGCGGAAAATCCGAGGAGACCTTGAGTTTTTGTCGTTTGAAGAGGTACTTTTTAGGTTTACACTTTTAGGTATCATTTACCAGATTTCTTCGTTTCCATTTTTGCCCACTATAACTCAGGTATGATGTTTTGAATAAGCTGTAGCACAGGATTGATGGGAATCACTGGAAATCACACCGTTTAATATTGATGTTTAAGTTTGGTAGTTGTTAGCGGGTACCAGGTTTTCCAGCTTTCACTGTGAGACTCCATGGGTTTGATTTTCGTTGTTTGAGCCTGACAGTTCTTAAAACATTTTTGTTACAAACGAGTTTCACGTGAAGAATCAGTATGTCTATCGATCAAAATGATTCAGGATAAAAGTCTACAGACCGTGAAATGTTACAGTGACGTGCGATAATATGAGTATTACGATTATATCACAAGGTACTTTTAAATCTACAGCAGAAATCTTGTGTGTGTAGAAATGGCTGATGAAAATGTGGAGCTTCTCGATTACGATGAGGAAGTGGAGGAGGTGACCGACACTGGCGCCCAGGCCACCGAGGAAGATGTAACAGTGGACGTCAAGAAGGCTGGCGCTCGACCGACCCAGGGATACGTTAGTATCCATTCCTCGGGATTTAAAGATTTCCTGCTGAAGCCTGAGCTCCTGAAGGCTATTTTCGATGCTGGCTTCGAGCATCCTTCAGGTACGCATATGTTCCGCTAGCTATTTTAAAGAGTTCTTAGTTCTTACGTAATATGGAAAACCTCTAAGTTCTAACGCTATGCAGTTAGTGTAAGTGGCGGTCTATTGCTAGTTTAGCGTTATTTTTGATTTTCATTTCATTTTACTATCTTGACTTTCATTTTTACTATTTTACCTCTCCTCCTTTTGCCTAAGACCTGCAAAAATATGAGACGCAATCATGATTTTTCTGTTTACAGAGGTTCAACACGAATGTATTCCGCAGGCCAATTTAGGTATGGACGTCTTGTGCCAGGCCAAATCTGGAATGGGAAAGACTGGTAAGCACATTTTTTGAAAATTCAGATTCAGAAGTACATTTCTGAGAATTTTATTCTGGTGCGTTATGCTTCGTATATCAATGTAGCGGTCTTCGTGCTCTCCACGCTGCAACAAATCGACCCTGTCGACAATCAAGTTTCGGTCCTGGTGCTGTGCCACACACGGGAGCTGGCCTACCAGATTGCCAAAGAATACGAGCGTTTCAAGAAGTACATGCGCACCGTGAAGCTGGGCGTGTACTTCGGCGGATTGCCCATCACTACGGATAAGGATAACATCAAGAAAGCCTATCCTCACATCGTCGTGGGCACACCGGGCAGAATTTTAGCGCTGATCCGTGAAAAAGCTTTGAACCTCAATCACGTGAAGCACTTCATTTTGGATGAGTGCGACAAAGTGTTGTCACAGTTGGACATGCGCAAAGACATTCAGGAAATCTTCAAGCTGACACCGCGTGAGAAACAGGTGATGATGTTCAGCGCCACGCTGCCCAAAGACATTCGTCCAGTGTGCCGGAAATTCATGCAGGTTCGTATTAGTCACAAGCACGAACATGCCGTAGCGCCGTTCTTCCAGTGCAGACCTGCTGTCCAGAGACTGAATGGAGCGGTGCTTCCATTGTGTGGTGGTGTGATCGCTTGAGAGGGGGTTTTGAGAGAGAGAATCACCAAAATGTGCGCAAGCGTCGTTACTGAAGTGTGGGGGAGAACATTCGGTTCCATCTTTGACTTTGCACCGTCCCTGTAGTCCGATATGCCTTGTTACACTGTACGTGAATAAGCGTATACGGATTATATGGATCCATTATCTGGATGCAAAGCGATGGGTTCTGCTGCATCGCCTCTTATCGGGGTTTAAATTTCTGTAAGTTAAAGTGGTGTTTTGCCGTTTGTATGTCAGCGGCTAACATTGAATTTTCCTTCCACAGGAATGTTTCCACGCAGACGTTTTCACGATCGGGCCTAGGCTAAAAGAAAGATGCTTCTTTTTTTCCAAATTAAAAGATTTTTGCGTAGAAAATTTTGATTATTAGAACTCCGGCTAGATTTTTTCATTTAGAATGTAAGATGCATAAGTGTAAGTTCGGTATTCGTATGTGCTGTGCGGAAGACTGTATTTTGAAGCATGAAACTCGAGAGCCAATATTCCCAAACTTCAAGTGAGACGCGAGCGAAAACTGGACTGCCAGCAGTGTCAGCACCGGTGTTGTTCGTTCATGTTAAGGAAAATCGCGTTATTTTCATCAGGATCCCCTGGAAGTGATGGTGGACGATGATACCAAGCTCACACTCCATGGCCTTCAGCAGCACTACCTGAAACTGAAGGAGAGCGAGAAGAGCAAACGGTTGTTTGAGTTGTTGGATCTGTTGGAATTCAACCAAGTGTAAGAGTTTTAGTACTCATTTACTCCGATTTACTTACCATACATGTCACTGAATTAACTATTTTTGTTTCTGTAGTATCATCTTCACAAAATCCGTACAACGGTGTATGGGTTTGTCTGCTTTACTGGTTGAGCAAAATTTCCCCGCCATTGCCATCCATTCCGCGATGACCCAGGAAGAGCGTCTCAGCCGTTATCAACAGTTCAAAGATTTCGAGAAGCGCTTGCTTGTGGCCACCGATCTCTTTGGAAGAGGTCTGTTTCTTTGTTTATCTGCTTTAATTGCGTCGTTAGTTTGGGCTTCTGTTATCGTTTGAAGAGTGTGGAAATACCATAAGTCAGCCTTTTCTTTGAAGGTATGGACATTGAGCGTGTCAACATCGTCATAAACTACGATTGTCCTCCGGATTCGGATACGTATCTGCATCGTGTGGCCCGTGCGGGTCGTTTCGGAACCAAAGGTCTGGCCATCACTTTCGTCAGCGATGACAGCGATTCTAAAGTAATGAATCAAGTTCAAGATCGTTTCGACATCAGCGTATCTGAACTTCCGGATGAGTTGGACCTCAGCCTGTATATCGAGAAGAAATGAGCATTGATTGGGGGAATTACCAGCCATTGGGTTTTTGTCGTCGTAACCTATGTATCTAAGTGCATCGGTTTTCATTCATATATTATATCTCTGGTATGACCTCGTTTTCTGGATCGCCTGGTATACTTATTTGCTGTTTGCTACGAGTTCGACTTGTGGTGTTTGTTATTATTATAAATAGCTGCTTTTATATACCTACATGACGCGCATTGATTATCCCTTATTGTATTTTATCGTCGACGACAGCAATTGGGATTGATTGTTGAGTACTACTTTGATAAATTTTGATAAATTCCCAAACCAACGTTGTGAAGTTGTGTCACTTGCGGGCGACTCAGATGTCAGCACTCAGCAGAGGCGCTGATCCGTCCATAGATTTGAACCCTTCAGTACTTAAATGAACACCTGGCAATAGTGAGCAGCGATTTTTCATTAGCTGAAAAAAGACTTCAGACAGATCGAGGCTCGGCCTCAGGTCAATATAACTCCAGAATTTTAACATTAATTTAATGTAATGGTTCTGTTATGTATACAGAAGAAAGTATACATTTGATGATTTTGTTGTGAACTCAGTTATTCATCGCAAACAACAATCTGTAATTTTTGGCTGGGCACGGCCGAACTGTTTCGTTTGTTGAGACTTGAGACCGAACGGCAAAAACCTTTCAACATTTTGACATTAGCCTTCGGATAGGCATTTAAAATTAGTGAGTGATAGCTAGCTGTAAAGACAGATGCCAATTAACCATTTTCTTGCTATATCTGTCCGGTAGTTAGTATCCGGTAGTTTTACTTCAAGCACCGTCAGTATTTGTACAAATTACACTGCAAAATTTCAAAAGAAAATCACATAAGAATCCCAAATGCCAAATGAAAATTATTCCACAAAATGACATACTGTAAAAAAAATAAAATTAATCAACCAGGAGCATTCAGATTCACAAAAAATGACCATCACAATTCATTCGACTATCCGATTGTGATCCCAAATTTAATAGTACAATTACAAGGAATTTCAGCTCGGCGATGTGTATTTAAACTGCATAGCTTTCACAATTCTTTCAAACAGTGCTTCCGCTTCGGGATCGTCCGTATCGCTCTTGGCCAGGCCGTGAATGTAAATACCACTGAGCATTTCTTCCAAAACATTCCGCAACTCTTTAATGATTTCATAGGATTTATCCGGACATTTCAGATTGAGCCATTTGTCAACCGCAACGCACTGCACGTGATCCCTCTAAAAACGGCAAATTTAGACATAAAACTTAAAAGTTCCCATTTTAAAAGATATGTCGTGACTAGTAACGTAACTCACTGCACTTCAAAGCTAAAGAACTGATGATTTATCAGTGGTTCGCTGGTAACGACGTGACTTTTTCAACAAATCTTAACGATACAGCAATTTAGTTTGAACATCCAAATATAAAGAAAACTATCGCAAAAAGGGAGAACGACTAATTAACAATAACGACAAATTCCCTCACTCGATTTTTCACTTGTCGTGGTCGCTTAGTGCACATAATTAGTTCTGAACACGTTCTGTAAATGCGACGACCACTTCTTACTTCAAACTTGCGAAGACTTTTGCAGAACAATACAACTGGCAGGTTATTGTTCATCAGTGTGATGTCGTGAACGAAGACTTGGCTGGTTTTCACGACAGTAAAAAATGCCACAATGCCTCTTTCGGTACACCCTCGTCCAAAGTAACTTTTCGGGTGCACCGCCAACTTCTCGTTTTCACTTTGTACGTTTGCTCTGAAAAACAGCAAGTACCAAAAATCAAAATCAGAACTAGTAATTACTTCATACTACATATCTCAAATCAATGAAGAATTGGCTATTTACCCTAATTTTCCTTTGGATCGTCCCATTACTCCCAAACTGGGATAAAGACCTCCGCAAATGACCGCTTTGATGAGGTCAACGTCATCTAAATCAGCATAACTTTTTTTTTAAAACAGACTGCTAACTATTATACTGCGTGCGGGAGAACGGTTCTGCAAACCACGTGTACGAGTAACACGACTGCGAACAAAACAAATAATGCACACCTTTGTTTTTATTTGCATCACCATGCATATAATCAAACGTCTTGAGAAAGCCGGTGCTATGAAGGATTTGGACAAACTGTTTCTTCATTTTGGAAATTTGCTGCAGATATAGCAAGTGCCGCGTCAAGTGCGGTTAAATATTGTACTAAATATATACGATGAGCGTTGAACCTACGATGCACGTGTTGTTCGACATGTAATGATCCCAACAAAACTGAAGCCTATCCGTTGCCTTCATGTAATCCTAAGACACAAGAATATTTCTGTAAAATGTACAGGATATCAAAGGTAAAGAAAATAATCTTGCTACCAAGCTGACCTCTATAGCATCATGGCACAGAATATGGTCGCTCTTCGATCGTACAGCAAAATTAAGACGCTGAGCTCGGGCCTCGTTTTCCTTCCCCAGCGGCGTGCAGAACGGATCACGGTAGCTCAGCATCGCCACGATGTTGAGGATAGGCTGGATACATTTGAAAATGCAACCCAAATACAGCATTTTTCCTAGCTGTGGAGGGACGGGAGTGCGCGCCAGCAGGTGACCAAGCGGAGTTAACTCTTCTTTATCATCTAACGCACCCTGCGATAACACAACAATAAATAACATATACTGCAGTTTATGTTGTAATGGCACTATAGAAAATCAAGGATATCAGGATATGTAATCATAAATATGCAGGAAAAAAGTTTATTCGGTGTTTCTTGAACAGCAAGCAATAAAATTTTAACTGGCACTAACAATCATATTGAGTAACCCAATGGCCTGATCCACCGCTTCTGGACTGGGTGGTTCCATAGCCTTTTCCACGAACGGAGCAACCAAGCCAAGTTTCAGCAGCTAAATTAAAAACAGCAATGTTTTATCTGAAAAATTTGTCGTAGGATTACAAAACAAGGACATACTTTCACTTGCAGACAAAGCTCATCCAAGCGCGTACGTTGCATTTCCGGAAGCGGATACATTTGCAGCTTACTGAACTGGAAGGATGTGTACAGATAATAGCACACTCCGCTCTTTACCCTACAATCACACTGACACTCTTTAATTTACGCTGAACATAACAAAACGAAATCATCGATGAGTTAACCCGAGAGGAGAATTCAAAAGTTAGAGTTAACTGATTTCAAGCAAAGTTCCAGCGAACGATAAGGTGACTCATGTCATTTGCAGAACAAAATCATTTTCATGATCATGAAAAACAAGAAGTAATATAACTCAAAAACCTCGTACGGCGCTTGCTATTTAACTAGAGGTGGATATGTTTTAAATACTATAGTATGTAGAATTACGTACCGGCCAGCTCTTCCTCTGCGCTGCCGGGCGTTGGACACGGATACCCACTGCGCTGTGAGGGTACTTAAGTTACGCTTGACATCGAAGTCTTTCATTTTGATCTTTCCCGAATCGATCACGTGCACGATATCGTCGATGGTTATACTATCAAAAAAATAAAAAATTGGAATGGATTCGGTGCTATCACTGCGGTCTGCGGGTACAGGATAACACTAGCGAAGACAAAAAGCCCACCTTGTCTCGGCAATCGATGTTGCAATAACGATCTTCCGCTTATTAGGAGAACGCTCAAATACTTGTCGCTGATTAATCGTCGGCATCATCGAATGCAGCGGGATGAGATTTATATCATCTCTTCGAAATCCCGAGCTCAGCAAATTGTTGAGTTTCTTAATATCATCCCATCCCGGCAGAAAAATCAATATTGCTTCGTCCTAAAAATTTCGTACGCATTATCAATAACTGCAAGCAGGCTCAGACCGAGATAAAGCAAACAGAGATGTCAAGGATATAAATATAACGAAAAATAAATAGTTAGTTTGAAGACAAATTACAAACATCACCTCAAAGTCAGCAACGATTACCTGTGGGGTGATATCAGATCAAATCAAAATCATGGATATATCACAACAAAACAGTCAGATACACATCAGAATTATCAGATACATAAACAAAATCAGCAAATCAAACGTAGCACCATACTGAACTTTACCTTAATTTCGTACAGTATTTTTCCCATTCAAATCCCGCTTCTTTGTCACGAAAAGATTTCTTTGACGGCGTTTTTGGCGGTCGTGGCTTATAGCTGTTTGATACAACGCATCAAAAGCGAATCGCATTTATGAAACTAGAACCTTTCAGTTCTACTTACTGAGTTACGGACAAAATGTCTTCCAAAAACATTTCTCGCACCGGAAATGTGAAACCCGGTATAGTCATCAAAGGGCAACCACCTACAACCGATTCAACATGAATTATGCAACTAAGTAACTGCAAACAGCAATTATTGATATTCCATATACTGACGCACCAAAATACCAGCTAAATTTCTCAGCATTGATAGTGGCGGACATCAAGATCACTCGTAAATCGGGACGGACGTTAAGCAAGTCCTTCAGAATAATCAAAAGAAAGTCAGAGAGAATGTCCTGCTCGTGGATTTCGTCCACGATAACATGGGAAACCCCTTCCAAACATCTGGAATTAAAATCACGAGTGGGTGGAAGAGAATGTTAAGCTGCATCAAGACAAGAAGATTTTCATTCAACAAACCGAGAAACATTAAGTCAAACGGCCCGGTTTTCATATTAATGTAACCAAGGCCTAAATGAGGTACTTGAAAAGATGAGATTTATTACCGGTTAGAATTCAGCCACTGCAACAACACTCCCGTTGTGCACATCAAGATAGAGCAATGCGACCTGGGCAGTTTCCTGAAAAAGAGGAGCTTTTTCGGTACAAACAAGATATGATAATTTATTGTCCCTGAAACACACTTTTCTAATCGAATTTGGTATCCCACGGAAATGCCCAATTCCTCAGCACGCTCTCTGGCAATTCTTTCAGACACCTATTAAAATTAAAAGCAATTAATCCATTAGAAGAGTTTGTATTCATAACACATGCAGGCTTACCGATATAGCGCTAATTCGACGCGGCTGGGTAACAATAATACTGCACCGCGCTCCTTCGCCTCGTTCTATCCAGTCATCCAGAATGAACTGAGGCAACTGAGAACGAACAAACCTTTCAACTGCTGTTCGTGAAGGATATTTAAGTTGTTTTCCTCAGTTACCTGAGTTGTTTTTCCGCAACCGGTCTCACCACTCACCACGCAAACCTGGCTACTGTTAACCATTTCCAACAGATCCTATATAAGACGTAAAAAGAATAGTTTAAGTGTACCCGCAGTCGCACCGCAAAAATAAATAAAGGTTACAAAAACTCTGATGTCAACTGTTGAAATAAACCAGTTCCACATTTTTACCTAGAATGTTTGTTTATTAAAACTAATGAACTGCACCGCACAAAACTTTAACAGAAGAAGATGTCAAAAAACAATTTCACTTTCCACAAAATCTCGTGATAAATGAAACAGTTACGAGTATTATCTTTCCGAACTGCGTTACGCATAAAACTTACCTTTCTAGCGGCCCACGCTGGTAACTTCTGCCTGAACGCCAGCATTTCTTTGTACAGCGGTTTTTGTCGTTTTTGGGAGAATTCGTCGACGAACTGCAGACTCAGACTATCCAGGCGAATCTGCACGCCGGGATCCAAGTTCAACGCCGGCGCAGAAGCGGTATCCGTTTCCACTATTTCTTGCCATTCCTCCGTTTCATGATCACCCCTGTCTAACATCTCGCTTCCGTCGGCCTCCGTCACACCCGCCGTATTTTCAGTGACACTGTTTTCACTGGCAGTAGGCATCGCAGCAGGGACGGATGTTTCGTGGCCGTTGCCAGCGCGATTTCGGGAGTTTCTGTAGTCAGCTATAAGGCGCTCCAATGCACTCTGCTCACTCGGCTTCACATATACCGATGGATACTGAAATAAAAAATAAACACCAGTCGAGACCACGCAAAGTGTAGTCACAAATCCCAATTACAAACAGAAAAAAAAGAAAAAGCTCATGAAGAATAAGGACAAAGAACAAATCGAAATTTTTCCCTTGAAATCATGTAAGAAAACAAATACTCCAAAAACGAGGTCATAACTAACTATAAATTGTAGTAAAATTTAAGTAGGTAAGTGTTTCAGTTCGTTTTGACTGATTCGAAATGAAACAAAAAAAAACCAGCATCTACAGATTTTAAATCACACGACCAACCTTTAACGGCGAAATTTTTAAACAGACAAACATCAAAACGCGATTTAGTACAAATTTTTTTTTCGAATGTTACAAGAAAGAAATTTACTCCAAAAACGAGATAAAAAAAATGTAAATTATAGTGAATTTAGGTAATCGTTTTCAGTCCTTTGTGATTCGAACTTGTTCACCGAACCGTTAACTTTAACGAACCTTTTCACTGATACATCTTAATACTTTATTATTACTGTTTATTTAACCTTAACAACTCACATCCTTTGGATCTTTCTTAACAGCTTTTTCCTGGCGTTTCCGTTCTTTCCGGTCTTTGCGTTTCTCGCGTTCTTCTGGCGTTTTCTGTAAGGTCTTCTTCAGTCTCGACTGGGTGCGCAGGAACTCTTGGAGTGCTTTCCCTCGTAAATGCTTAGCGGGTTGCAGGTTTAATGCACCACTGGCATGCGCACGCCCATGCGATGGTCCCGCGGACGAGTGCGAGCCGTGAGACCCATGACTGGTACTGGGAACTGCCACTGTCTGCAAATCCTCCACCAGTCCGTTCTTCAACGAGTAATTCTTCAACATCAACGCGATGTCTTCTTCGTCAGGCTCTGCAAAATCGTGAAATTCTGGGATTAAGCTCGCCAGGATTACGAACTTCAAGATTTGGAATCAGTAAGCACCAAACGACAGCTTAACACTGGAGAAAACTCAGAAAAGAAGAATGTTCAACGAGCGCGTTACATAAAACCAGAAACCTTCAAAATCATCTTCCTCGTCATCGGATTCGCTTTCACTTTCATCGCTTTCATCGTTGTCGTTATATTCTTCCCAATCAATCGGTCCTTTAGCTTTTCTGCTAGCCATCAGAAAACAGATTACCGAAAGAACAGCAGCCAAAACAAGGACTTCGAACACCAGGAAATCAAAACACTCACTAAAAAAACGCCTTGTGCAAATGCTGGACTAACAACAGTTGACTAACTTGACTTCCTTCCAAATCCAAACATTTCCTATCGGAAGAGTTTGGCTGCGCGCAGCGGGCGGGTAGCGAATACACACAACTTTGAGCACTACTTTATACGTAGGCAGTAAACACACTTTGCGCCTCTGGATCATCGGACTACGAAAAATTTTGAACCTAGAATTTTATTGAGGACTGATATGAGTGATTAATGTCGCAGAATCTTTGATAATTCTTTACTTTTCGTTACTGAATCAAAACGAGGTTTACTACCAGTACTGTGTGAAAGCATGCGCAGTTCCTTCCTTTTTAATTAGATTTCCCAGAAAAGCCAACTTCTAAGCCTGTCATCACATATCTATACTTCAGTACTCGTATGCATGTGCAAAACTAGTAATTAATTTATCACAATAAAAGTACAGAATTGAATAAACAATTACCTATTTTACGTATTTAAGCACCGGCTCGCAATTAGGCTAGTTCAATATATAAAGCTAGAACGGGGTACTAGTCTTTTGCGTCTTCTGCCGGAATAAATAATGAAACAAAAGAGGCATCTATCAAGCAGATGTGAGGTCGTCATTAAAGTAAACGTGCAAGACTGGTATGTATTCGTCGGCATTTATATCGAGCGCTTTTAGTTCTTCCTCATCATCGTCAATACCGTTATCTTCCAAAGTTTTATCCATATCTAGAACGCGACCTTCGTATTTCCACGTGTAGCTTCCCGCGTGACGATTGTAGTGGAGATATCGGTAAAGTATTTCTTTCAGTGTCTCCTCCGAGCAAACCTGTGTCAAGTTTGTTAATTCAGACACTGGTCGATCATTGTACTGTAAGCAATTTAAATAAGAAATAATATGCAAACGAAGTTTAAAAACACTTTGTGATTGTGACTTGCAATACTGATTCCGTGTAAACTGAATTTCAATTACAATACACTAGCGGTACTGTGCCATATGTATTTACGTAAAATATATGTATACCGAATAATGCCGGTAATTGTAGATTAGACAATACACTAGACAGTCTGCGACGGAAGCGCGCTTGGCATGAAACCAAACTTAAATTACTAGAGTAGTAAGAGTGAAAGTCTGCTTTACACTAATTTTTAATCTAGTAGTGTAAATTTAATGTGGGTATAATTTTTTCTAGATCTGTATGTTACACACAATATTTTATACGAATTCACAAATTTGCACTGAAAAATTCTATATTCGAATATTTATGTATATACGTATTGACATAATCTGGTATACGAGTATTTGTAGAGTTCCTTCTCTGCTGACTGCGGTCAGGTTGGTAGTAGTACATGCAATGCGTGTATTATGTCAGTATATTGTGCAATTAAATACTACAGTGCACTGATGACCTTTAGTTGCTGTGGCGCCGCATTATGTGGCTCGGACGCAAAAAAGCATGTTGACAACCCATATTTTCCTGGTCTTCTTCGTGAGTTTACCAATCTCTCGCCTGGCTTCATTCCACCAGAAGGTTTTCCTTCGACCGGGCCGCGGCACCGAATAATTAGTCACCGGCGCGAAGGGCAACACATCGGGAATCGGTCCCTGTGGCAAGAAATACTCCTGCATTCCATTATGCTTCCAATTGCTGAATTCTCTCAACTCCAAGGGGAACCTGTTGGCTTTAAACCAGTGCGTGACGTTGGTGCCCGCATAGCGTGCTAAGGTGGCACGCGCCCGTCGTTCCGCCGGCGTAATGCCGTGCGAACGGGCGGTCAGATCGCTGACGTTGAGGACGCGATCCTGAACGGACAGCCACGCATCGACAGTGGTGCGGTGCCGAGCAACTTCGTCTTTTGTGTAATAATGAGAGCGCTGAATGCCAGTAACCTTTGACAAGTATGATGGTATAAAATCATGCTGCGGAACAAGGGGTAGGCCTTCTTCCGGGGGATCGCTTTCGGGGCCGTTATTCGATTGCATCGTGCTCGGTGTAGATGATTACTGACTAATTTTTAGTGCAGATTAATTTATACGATCAATATCGTTTTGCATCTTCGTCTGTGTTTTACTTGACCTTGTGGATTTGACATTTCCCTTAATGTCATCAACAATGCTCAAATTGCTGTACTTAATTAATTACGTACCCTTACCCGTTACCCTTACTTACTACCCTGATTACTTACTTCTTTACACTCCCAGTCTTTGATTAAAAAGTGAAGGACTACCGGTCACTTGCTTCAAAACAAAACGGAGCGAACACAACCTTAAACTAACGGTATCACTAACCGTAAGTGAAAATTAATCGTCGCAGCAGATCGAGCTTTATTTGCAAGTACCAACAATACTAATGCCAGTTTGCAAAACTAAAAAGACAGCAAAAAATGTCCAGTTACTCAGTCAGTATCAAGTACCAACCGCATCCAACAGCATTTACGGTTTGGACCGTTTGGTTGCTCTTGTCGGTTTACATTTTATTGTCATATACTGCAGATAGGCATAAACTTCACATTTTTGGTTTAGTGTAAAACACTATTTCACTTCTGCGAATGAGATAACATCATTATCATTTCAACAGCGTTAACCATAAAAACACATACTTCTATTGAAGGACAATGACTAACAATAAGTGTATCAAATTTATCAAGTCTGCACGGCTAATACAGTACTAGTCGCAAAACTTATCATTCTGTTGGCCATCCAAAAATCCAAATCCTACTTGAAGTATGTATTAGAAGTGATCGAGCAGAAGTACTTGTGTTGTCAGCATATTTGGCAGGTAAATACACAACACGCTGTGCAGCATGGCTATATGTTATTTCTCAATCCGATTCGTTTCAAAATTCATGATTTCCATCCAGATCATGCCTATACAACAAACACCGCATGACCTTTATTTAATCAGGATTAATTAGGTCAGCGCGCAACACCATATTTTACTAGCAAATAATAAGCATATTTATACGCATTGAGAAAAGCACACGTACTTTTCCATGCCTCCATAGGTAAAACTAGACCTTCGTACGGCTCATCCACAATGTGGCCAAACTCTGGCTCGTCGTCTGGATCGTGATAGTCGGCGAAATACTCGTGGCTCAGCGCCTCGGTAGCCGTAATACGCCTGTCGGGATCAATATCCAGCATCCGTTTGAGCAAATCAACGCCTTAAATTGTGAAGTTGTTACACACTAACGACAAAATATCTACAACATAAAACAGTAAGTACTTCGTATATGAATTGTCTACCTTTCTCGCTTAAAGTGGGAAATGTCTGGCGAAAATCTTTCGCTTCGTACTTGTGGGAGACCAGATGGTCTCGAGTCTGCAAAGGTCAGGTCAGAATACTTGATTTTCCATCCCTGGTCAATCCAGTAAAACTTCTCCAGCAAGTATTTACAGATATACTGTATTACAAACTGAATAATAGTTGCAAACGTGGTGCAGTTACAGGTAACGCAGTATTAACACAAGTACATTGAAGTTACTATACCTCTAGTAATAACAATAATTAATTTCACCTACATCTGGGCATTCGACTTTTTCCAAAAACTCTTGATTTGGGCTGCCGAGTAACTGGAGAATTTTTCGAAGATGATTCAAAGCTGAACAACAAATATTTCGAGTAATTAGAACAACTTCGTAAAGCACCACGTCTGGACTTTGCATGTGTTACATACCATTATCACTTTTGAACAATGGCTCTTTGTTTACCATTTCACCCATTATGCATCCAACTGACCATACATCCACTACAAAAATTAATATCGTAATTAGTATTCCGTAATACAAGAACGGGTTTGCACTATCAATTACTCTCTGGACAGGTCTCTAAGCCATTTTTCAATTTTTACGTGTTTGCAGTTGTTTAAAAAACATAGCTAGCAACCTAGCATAGGTAGTGTATAATGTGCAATATTATTCTGTAGTGTTCAAATTACCCAACCGAGCAGACCATTCATTGAAAAAAAAACTTAAACTTGCATTAACACTTACCAGTTTGCGTATAATGAGTCCACTTGTAGATCACTTCCGGTGCGCGCCACCTAAAGCGAGTACACAGCCGAGCGTTAATGAAAACACTCGTTTAGTCGTTAATTTTCGTTTTGGTTTGCAAGCGACCAACAAGATATTATACAAAACATGCTCCATTACCATTTGGTCATCACATATCCTGCAACCAGCAATAACTGTTATTAGCTGGGAAGCTCAACACGCATTTTGATTCATTACAAGTTAAGGATTACCAGTCATTTCGCAGCTGGTCTTCCTTGCCAAACCAAAATCCAGAATGCATACTTCGTTGTCCTCTGTTACGGAGATATTTTGTGGCTTCAAATCCTGTTTTAATTTAAAAAAATATTTTCAGAAATCAGCGCTGATTATCAATAAAATCCCAACTACGAAGTTGGTTTAGCGTACCCGATGAATCACGCCAGCCGAATGGATATACTGAAACGAAAAAATTTCAACAGTCAGCGACAAATTAAAAATTTATTTGGTAAAGGGCTGTCATGCAGTTACGTTCCTATGTGCGAATAAGGAAGCTAAAGACCGCACGTAGAAACAATACTTGATTCATACAAAACATGATTTTCCATGCGAGGTATGTGGTAGCTCACTTTTAATCCGCGCAGGATTTGGTAGATTATAAACTGAATGTCAGCATTGTCTAAAGGTCGCTGCTTCGAAACATCCAAGTGAATAATATCCATTAGATTATGTCCGGCGTAAGGCATGACCTTAACCGAACACAGGTAAATAATTAACAGATATCCGAAAACTGAAACGAAATCAGACAGTACGGGATTCGTGCAGTTTAAACTTAAGAGCATTATTAGTAGTGTTTTGTCACTGTTTTGGTTAACAAACCATGTAGATATCTTGGAAATCTTTGTACGTCCGTTGCGGGGTAAACACGTCGAGTAAAGAAATTATCTATTAACAGAATTCCACTTCAGTTGTTGAGTTGCAAGGGTAAATAATCTGAAAAATTCAAGTTTTTCCCATTTACATTGTCATGCTTCAGACCCTTATGCTTCAGAACATCCAGAAGACGCATCTCTCGTAACGCGCGTTGAGCATCTATTTCGGTCTGGAAAGGGCGTCCTAGCTTCTTGATTGCAACCAACTGGTTCGTGATATTATCCCGCGCCTTTCTGCAATTTTTAACAAATAAATTTAGTGTAATTATAAGGCAGCAAAACAAAATTTAAACTTGACTTGGATACGCCGTCGAAAATCAAATTATATTTTTAAAATCTAATAATCCTGCACTTAAACCGAAAACGCTTCGCCTCATATAAAGTCAATGTACCAACACAAATTTTGCACCATGGCGATTGTGACGTGCTTTATGCTTTACGCTTTATGCTTTGTATACAAAGATTTCCTGGCGCTTACGGGTATAAATTTTACCGGCATTCAAAATGCTGTACCTTTTACTTTTTTCTACGTGGCAAACTAGAATAACCTTAACATACATAACGAATCCGAAGGAGCCATGTCCAATTGTTTCGATGAACTGATACCGCTCCGGTAAACACCAAGTAACATGATCTCTTTTGGTTGTGAACGCGACGAAAGCATCTTTTTCTGCTCGAGAATTGCGTTGAAATTTGGAAAAATCTGCCAACAGCGCATTTTTTATAAATTCGTGACAACCTAACGCTAAAAAATGGTGAAGACCATACACAGCGTTACAAAAAAGATAAAAGCGGAGTGCACTAGATTCTGACCAATTCGTTTGGTCAGCCGAATTGTATTAATGGTAAGCATACTTTTACAAATACAAACGTCTAATTAAGCGCTGTTCGTTCGGTCGTGTTTTAACTGGTGCAACAATGCTATCGCTGTCGTAAACAAATTCTCATGATCATGGTTATCACAAAAAAGTAAAGAAGTCCTATAGATATAAAAATTTTAATTTTGTTTCTCAAAAATCACGTTTCTACCTATTCGTGGATGATTGTCCACGGGAAGAACAGCAGCGGTATCCGTATGGGTTACTTGCTGCTGTACGACTACTTTTCTTGTTTCTTTGATGACGCTGCTGCGAGCGGCTGCTTGTAAGCGATCGGCTTCATCCCGCTCCACACTGGATTTTCGCTTTGCTCCTCGCAGGCTTTCCCCGGGCACGGCCATGGAAACTACTCGTAGAGATTCTGTGTTTTGGAGTGGAGATGTTTTTAGGGTCCTGTCAGCCGGCATGGATGTATAGGCGATCTTGATTACAGTCGCTGCTTCCGCTGTGAGTAATATTTCATGACATCATTGCTTTCAGACGTCTGTAACTCTGTATACTATTGGTGTCTGCTGGTGTTTACGAGAGATTTATCGTTTTCTCTTAAATCTCAGCTATTAAATAAAAAACTAACGGTATCTATGTTTGAATTATGTCAGGTTGTTACTTGCAACAAAATCTGAGGTCGTACAAATTTCAAGACTAATTTTACTAATTGCAGTACCCATGTTCCACGGCTCACAAACTATGCTGGAAACATCGACTAAACAAACGTGAGCGAGATGCACAAAGGATATCCAAGTTTCCAAGGAAAGATGAAGCTAACACTTAGCGAGCGATTGATTCATTCCGCTGAACTTCTGAATCTAAAATTTAATGTAAAACCTTCCTTGATAAATGCTTTTTACAACCTGATTTTCAATAGTCAATTAGGGATTTGAAAACATATGGGCAAAGCAGAACTGGCAGCATAATATGGGACTGCTAAGCACCGTACAACATGTTTGCTACAGGCGCAACTTGTGCAAACTTCATCTATGACGAACCTGATTTTCGTACGCTTCTTGATAGCGAACTTTGGAACTGCTACAGTGCAGTACCGTGCATCTTTTAATATACCTATACTCGAGTAGTAGTAGTACAGTATTTCCTTCCACACTACTACATTATACATATATCGGTATTTGACTATCAGAACATTATGCGTAACGAGAGCACAGTATCACTATGCTCTCGCGTAACATCGTAAAGAAAACCATAATTATTAGATTAATCAACCACACTGCCGTACGAAAATATTGTATACTAACTCACTGTCCAGTGGGATAAGGTTAATTTTGTGTGGCACAAAAATCTTGTGCATTTTACAAAATTATTGTGCTATAAATTAGTATCGTATAGAAGCTAGAAAGGATGAGTAATCCTAAATACAGTATGTTTTAATCTTGCAGTTGCACATGCATATCGGCCTGTCAGTACAGTGATAAGCACACCTATTGGTGTACCCCATTTTTTGACATACAAATAAACAAACATCTCGTGCCAATAAACCAGTATACAAATCGTAGTAGCTCTTTATCGTACTACACAGTAGATGATTATTCGGTTTTTAAGCAGCTGATAAGCAAGATAACCTAAAGGGTTACGAGCTAATAATAAAATATCTGTTGTACGGTATAAGTGCAATGCAACCGATAAATGTTTACGGTATGTACCATAGGCAGCTCTCCTGAATGCATTTCTGTGATTTTATTAAGGCATCGGTTGCCTCCAACAAAATTTCGTGATCTTTTTGTACAGTAAAGTCGCTGTCTGCTGATAAACTATTAAACTCTGACATTTCATTTGCCTTAGCGAGTAGAACATTTCTTGCATCGGGTTCTGGTTGGAATCCAAATTTAAAACGACACAAAACAGAATCAAATGATTCAAACGTTAACATAAAAATATCTTGCCATTCTTGCGGCAAAAACCTCCCAAAAGCACGCATTTCAGCTTTTAACGACGTATAGTACCGATCACGAATATACTCGGATTCCACAGCCGTTACGATAGTGTCCACGGCTTGACCAATATTATCGCTAAGGGACGATAATCTTTTGATGTGAGCATTACGGAAAGCGGTAAAATATTCTTCGCCGTACTCTTCCTGTACGCATTTGGATGCCATCTTCCAGTTATTGTCCATATCGTGCTTTACTTTTTGTGAATTGACCATTGCAGTACGGTAGCCGGCAGATTCGATCGTTGTCACTGAAACAGCCATTGTTGTGTATAATAATGTATACTAGTGGTGGGTACACGTTAGCAAATTAATCACTTCTGCTGAATAAATAGTTACCAAAAAGGCTGCAGAGGATAGTTAAGTTATTTACTGATAATATTGTCCGTCCGGGAAAACATCCTTGATAAAAGTAAATGTTTTGCATCGCAGAGGAATGCTTATTGTACAGCCCTGCTCCGCCACACGCGGGCAGTTGCACAAAATAAATTTAAAAATACTTCTGTGCGCCGTTTCGTTTTCTTCTTTGCACTTTTCTGGTGTAACTTTTTGTTGCGGATTCAGAAATACTAAAACTGAGATCTTTTGAAGTGTCAGTAGCGAGCCAAGCCGTATTTAAGGGGAGAAGGTAGCGGTTATTTTTTAGATGTTTATACTAGCCTTCATAGCAATTTCAACAACCGATTTTTTTGAGTTGACCTTTTTGTAAATTATTGACACACCCAAAAGGTATCTGCTACTGGTTAACAAAAGCACCTTGCGCTATCAGCGCTCGAGGTGAACCTAAAACAAGATCTATTTCCCATAGACTTGTATGGTTAACGGTACCTTCCGAAGAATGAGGATGCCAAGAGAACTAAGAGTTGTAGAGATAATGTTAAGGATTAAACGGAACTTGGGAAGGGACCAATAGAAAGCTACGTTGCCATTTGATCGCTTTCATTCGTCTAGGATTTTTAAAATATTATTGATCAGACACAGTTATTTCTTGATAAGCAACCTGATTTTTTCGAAAAAAGTTAAAGTAAAACTTTTGCTCTCATTCCCTGCTCTTTCGCTTCTTGCCTAGAAACATATTTTAGAAAGTTGCTATAGACCAAGGACTATCATGCAAAAATAAAGTATAAATGGTACACTTCAACATTCGAAGTCAGGAGGTTTTTATTACTGCCCGCGTGTGGCGGAGCAGGGCTGTATATTGTATGTTAAAATGTATTTTATTATTTTGGTATGCGTTTTCATACAAATGCGGTAGTCAAAATATTAAATTGTGGGATGACGGGTCCGATACATATCCTGGACATCGATTTTTTGTGTCGCTGAATGTAAGACGTATCTAAGCGCCACTAAGGGCAGAATAGAATTTAAATCTGGTTTCCTTAAAGCAACGCATCGGCTTACGGCATTATTCACTTCCGCTTCCGGAAGTAAAAAAATTGTAAAACGGACTAGTCCGATACTTAAACCATTTCCGGTTGGTTAATTACAGACTGTCGGTGTTAATAATCCACTCCGGCTATTTTGCCGCGACACGCTCTGCACCGGCGAAAATGTTCAACCGGATTCGATTACGGGCTATTGCAAAGCAGTTCTATACCATTAAATTTTGATAGGCGCCGATTAAAATAGGACTACATTTGTCATGCAGGGAAGCGTGATCGTGATCACGAAAATGTCATGACACAATCAGTCCTAATGATTTTAATTGTTATTAATTAGATGTCCAACATTTGTTGACATGTTAAAATTTTTTATACATGGTGATTATTGCCGATAATTACCGCCCCGTACGCTACGCTGTGCGTAATAAAGCGTACCTGAAATATTCCATTTGGAAAATTCTTTACGTAAACCATCCGCCAATGCAGCAATCGCGTGTTTACTCATACAATATGCAGTCAATCCCGGATAACTAAGGAGACCTGTTTAGGCGGGATAAAATAATGACAAGCATTATCAGTATGTCGGTTATTTTAAACCGTAATATGACTGAATGGTAAAATACACAACTGATACTCACAAATTCACAATCAGTAGAAGACTTCTTCTGCTTTTACTACATTTATATTAGGTACAAGGTTTGATATAACTGCTATAATAGCAGCTGCTACACTATGCATTTATATTTTGCTGCAACCTACCTGCGAGACTGGAAACCATAATCAGACGACCTTGAAATTGTTTCAGTAGCGGCAAAAATGTTTTTGTAACGCGCACTGCTCCAAGGGTATTTGTATTTAACACTTTCTGAAAGCGAAAACAAAATTATATAAGTATAATTGCCAATTTTTAAAAGAGATGATTAAGGTTGTTCTTCTAAACAACCTGGTAAGTCTCCGTCGAACAAAACTCCAGCTCGCTCCACGAGCACACCCCGGCATTATTGACGATAGCCCATAAACCTGTATAGTCAAAAATGCTGGCGATGGATCCACATAATCATACGTATCATACAGAAGTCATTTTTATAAGAATTTCAATATACACACTGAGATTTTTGGCTTCTAGATGGCTGGAGATGAACTGGTAGGCGTTGTCCACTTGTTCCGCGTTGGTCACATCCATCGTCAAAGTTACCAGCCGGTTGTTCTTGTCCACAGAGGACAATGTGAGACCGCCGTTAATTTTTGGGTCCAAGCAGCCTGCGTATACTTGGAATCCCATGCAGTAAAGTCTCAAGGCTGTCTCGAACCTAATTAGTTATTACAAGTTAATGGTTGCGGTTTGGCATATTGTACGGACGAGTCAGTTAATGCATTAGCGCAATACGAGTGCTAGTTTCGATAATCAGTTTTACTGTGTAATTAATTCCGTAATTACAAGCTGTAGTCAAGAAATATAGATACTTATATCATTTGTCTGATACAGTTTTTAGCATAAAACTAAAATACGCAACAAGGTAGTATACCATAAATACCACCCTAAAAATATGCCCTATGTTGACGCATGCGCACTGTTTGCATTAACCCGAAGAAATTCATCCAAACTGTAACATTGAGAGAAACGTCAGGCTTGCGCAGTTTTATGCTATTTTCGTATAAAGAAACACAAAGGTTTTGCATTACGGTAGTACAACAATGCTTATAATAATAATGCTTTGCTGGTAAAAAGGTAAACTGCAGTTATTTTGTTAGGTGTAATCCTTATTCTTAAAATGTAGTTTTTATAACTATTACGCACTTTTTACAGTTACTGCCCAGCGCGCATATTAGGAGAAATTTTTCTTAAAACTATAAGTATCAAACTTTTTGTTTAATTTTTTATTTCTGTTTTTGAAGCTTGCAATTTAGGTCACCAATGTTCCAAAAACATTTTAACTTTAGCTTGTATTACATCTCAACCATTTATTAATGGAATTGAAAATCTGCATTCCCAAGAAAACCTGACAAAGA
This sequence comes from Paramacrobiotus metropolitanus, assembly GCF_019649055.1. Lineage (NCBI taxonomy): Eukaryota > Metazoa > Tardigrada > Eutardigrada > Parachela > Macrobiotidae > Paramacrobiotus > Paramacrobiotus metropolitanus. Next base: position 391,355 of record NW_026570287.1, on the reverse strand, counting down.
CATTGGTAGTGTATGAGCAGCTTACCCAAATCCCGTGTCACATCCGGTGATAAGAACGGCTTTTCCTTGAGGATGCACTGTTTTCGATTTTTGTGACCGCTCATAAAAATAATCAATGTATTTCAATACCGCTACTGTAAACACAAAGGTAAAGAAACATCGACCCAGTGTTAAGATAACGTATTCAAAAATTTCCACTCGCATAATAACGGCCAGCAGTTTATAGGCGAAGTATAACGTCAACCAGCCGCAGATGACCTTAACAATACTGTTTCGCATTGGTTGCATTTGGGCGATAATTGTTACGAATAGGGATAAATGTAAGGACAATACGTGGAATGGCAGAATGGAAACATTTTTATATATGCAGATGCAGGCTCAGAAAATCCCACAATCGCTGATGCTCTTAACGACTACTATTACGTCACGAAAAGTGTTGTGATAAATTATGTCAGAAAAGTTTCATGTGAATATAATATGTATTTATGGGCACAACACCGACTGGTACTGTACATGCTATTGACCTGCCGTTTTTGTGGAACGAATGAAAAACAGCACTCTCGTGCAACAAAAGGGGCGTAACGGTTTATCCTGTGAGATACTGTATACATATAGGTTAGTTTTGCCAGCAGAAGTATTGTACAAACACTACACACATTAATGCTTCTGGGTTTGCATTGATTGACAAACTAGAACTATCTTTAAGTTATGATGCAAACTTCCGTTGCCTGCTACGTTTGCACATATGTCAGTAACGACGACTGCGTAGTTTGTTGACATGGCCGGAAAATTTACGCTAATCGTAAAGGCCGGCATGAATCACTTTGGGAGTAAAATACCGATCGCGAAGTGCTTGTATTGATTTGGCTTAAGTTTCTTGTTTCAAATTTAAGTGTTTGCGGCTGTAACTTTAACCATCCGTCCATCATCAGAATTTTTACACCGAACCCCGCTATTCCTAATTAAAATTAACAATCAGCTGCAACACCATCAAGGAACCTTAAAACAGAACCTAAGAAACGTTCTGTTAAACCAAAAACTCAGAAAGCATTTGTTTAAAGCCTTCTGAATATTTTACACGGAGGGCTGAACAAACAAGGCTCAGAAAAATTATTATTATTCTATATACAGTAAAGCGTATATGGTAAGTGTCCTGATACATTAAGGGTACGCACATATAAATAGGTAGATATCAAATATGTGGTAATCTTACTTCATGCACTTTTGGAAAATTTTTACAGTAAAACCTTTGCCATAAACTGTGAAAAAGGTACAACAATTATTTATGGCTTTTATATAGAGCTAACCAAAAGCAACAGTACTGTACTACATACGGGGTAAGAAGCACTATGTTCAGTTCACAACAAATTAACTGATACCAGAACTGTCAGTAACGTACACGAAATCCACTGTGTTAAATGAGATTCTATTTAATTAGTCCCAGACTAGTAACGTTACATCAGCATTTTTTTCGGACATGGTTACAAAAGATTCAGGTCATATCAGCAATTTTTTCTAATACATAGTTACTTTACGAAATGGATATAATAATTTGATCTCTGACCCAGTGCGTCAGAAAACCACAGCTACGTAATTAGTACGAGTATATACGACGTCCGTTCGCAGTTGACGTCGCTGCAGTGATTTGATTACAAGCTGCCGGAATAGCGCTATGATACGATGCGCACTTTTTATCGTACAAATGTGACACAAACAGATTGAAGATATAAGAACAATTCACATTGCTTATCCCGTCAGTAAATTTTCATTTACACGTGTCCTTCTTTCACGGATATGACGTTTTCCCTAGATCCAGACCTTTACGTAATTAAGAAACCAATAAACTCGAGCAATAATTTTAATATGAATGGTGTTCTGTGCTGGTTGGTCATGCAGTATTGTCTGTCTGTTATACCATACAGCCTTATCTGTTTCCCCACTCTATTTCAATTATTATTTAGTAGCTAGGAAAATATTGGTTATTATTGATATTGCTTTTCGTGGATTTCAGTCTCACAATCAGCGATCTCGATTTACGGAAAAGGTTAAAAAAGCACACATCCGGCGCAGACCGGCGCCATGGAATCTTTCTGTCGAACGTGAAAGCGCAGGCGTGTCGTTCTGAGTGAAAATGATGTAGCTGAAACGGGCTGTTTTAAGGTTACTTTCACGAACGGCGTGTGTTATTGGCGACGGAAATTAACGACAAACAAGCAGCTGTTTTGTCCCCTCGGTAATTAGTGTTATGCAAACAACCCGCCATTCCTAAACTAAACGTCAAACGCCACAGCTATTTATATACTGTATCGGCAATATGCTACAGTCGACAGCTTTTGCAACATTCACCCTTCATGTACAGTATGAATAGAGTGACCGGATAGAGTGCCGAAGAAAAAACTGTCGAAATTTAAAAACGATATTTGCATCTACCGATACAAGGAGCATCAGGTGGATGTCGACGGTATTAAATGTTATTAAAATTACAAAACTGCACAAAAATATGAAAATTTACAAGAGTGGACCGATTAACTAAACAGTGAACCGATTTTGCGAAGCAGTGCAGTGCAAACTAACCTCTCACCGTTCTCGTTATGGAACTTCCGTTACTATTAATATTCACTCCATTATCAAGTAACGACCACCATCGCCTTCCTTGCTGAATTTTGGCTACCATCCAGTGACAGTGTACATATTGCAAGTTCTTAAAACACAGGACACTACATGTACACCAGGAAATATGTTCTTGACCTTTATGTTGCCCTTCCATTTGTGGCAACAGAATCAAGCACAATATAACGAACAAACTGCAAAATGAAGGCCGCCACGGTGAACGGCTAAAAAACAGCGTATGAGGCGGCTGACTCGTGAAAATATGCGAAAGCGGCTACCGACCACGGGCTGCAAGCTATCAACTGTTTTAATTTTGGCCTGCCGCTGCCAGCTGCCACCAGCAACAAATCTTGAAATCTACAAGCAGTGCCAGTGTCAGTCTACTTTGTAGTTGTCCCTTTTTTTATGTTTTGAACTAATTTGAGAAGAACAAATAAGGTTTTAGCCTCTCTCTTCTTCCTCTTGTACGGTAGAATAATTTTATAACAGACCATTCCGAAGGTTCTGGCGTGATATCTGGTAGTGTCGCGACTCGGGAAACACTGTGACATTTGTCGCGCCAGCTGCATTTATCATTTATGCAACAGGTTTTATTGCTTTCAGAATCGCAGCAAAAATGGCCGAATCAGCAGAATTCCTATTCCCTTTGGACAAGCTGAAGGATCTCCTTAACAGCAATAACAGCAAGTACGATATTCACGAATCGGATCTCTTATCGCGCAATCTCCGTCTGCGACCCCTGCACAAGGAGGACTTCAGCAAAGGCTACCTGGATCTGCTGGCCCAGCACACGAAGGTGGGCGACGTATCCGCAGCCAAATTCGCCGAGCAGTTCCAAACGATGCAAGCCTACAAGGATATCTACTACATTGTCGTCATCGAAGATCTGGCAGCGCACAAGATTGTCGCTACGGGCACGCTGGAGATTGAGCATAAATTCATCCATTCCGCAGCGCTGCGTGGACGTATTGAGGATGTGGTAGTGGATCGGGAAGCCAGCATCAAAGATTATCGCTATTCTCAGGGAAATTTGGCTGCGGTGATTATGGATGTGGTAACCACTATGGGGAAAGTGTTGGGCTGCTATAAAATTTCCCTGGAATCGGAGGACAATATTATCAAGTTCTACGAAAAGTTTGGGTATAAAGTGGAGCCAGGACAGAACTACATGGCTGTGCGATACCGAAGCTGAATGGCTGCCGATGCTTACGTTGGATCTGGCATTATTTTTTTAGCGTCGTCACTACACGTCCCGGTGTGTGCGTATAATGATTCGTTTTCCCGGTTTTTATAAATCGTTCAAGAATACAACTATGAATTGCTACCCAGTGTTAATTTTTAATACATTCCAAAAATAATTTTCTTGAATTCTTTCCGCATTCTTTTTTGGTTTCGTCGGAGGTGAAACTTGACAGACTTGGTTTTTTTATTTGCTTTAGTGTGCTGTTTTATGGAACGCCTATCGAGTTGACCGTGGCAGTGTTGAGAAACAGATGATATGATATTTAGTGCGTCTTTTATTCAGAAAGAAATTAAAAACTTTAGCATCACCCATTGTTATATGCTCCAGCTGCTCTTATGCTGAAAGTGACAAAAAGTTAGCTTTAATAAAGGGATGTTGAAAAGTGTTCTTAAACTGTATTATTGAAAGTTTTTTTGAAAAGATTGTTACTAATGCTTAATTTTTGTGAACGGATTGTGCAGTGCAATTGCACGGTAGAACACCAATGGCTGCAGGGCGGCGCCAACAGGTTTGGTAATTCCTCGACTTGTACTGTTCGGTTCTTTTCTTGATTAATGAACGAAATCCTAATTATGCGATTACTTACCATTGTTGCCCAAACAAGTTATCCACGTCGTCCACTGAGGACGTCATGTGGTTGAGAAAAGTGTTTATTTATCTACTGACTTGTGACTTAATGCTTGTGAACTGCCTACAGTAGCTTTTTAGGCATAATTTTTATTTGCTCCAAACAATACATCTGCCGTATGGTTTCAGTTTTCAACATCGAGTTAGTTCGATAGTTTTCGCCTTCGTCGACGATACATTTTCTTGGTTTTTTGATGAACTATTTTTCTGGATACAGATAATCATCATGAGGAACATAACCATATGTGTGCCACACCATATGTGTGTAAATCAAAGGATTAATGATCGCATTATACTCAAAAAGTACTGAAATATTCCGGTTGCTAATGACCAGCGTTTTATTATCCTTATACCGGAAGTATTGCTGCGATCCCCAGCCGGTGACCAGAGGTCATGCTGTGAAACTATTCTCGTACATATGCGGTGAAGTCGTATCATACTTTTTATCTTTATATATTTGTCTAAAAGTGACCATCATCAGTTTTTATGCGAGAAATGCGCCAACGTCGTCAAAACAGTACACTGGCAATGTGACGTCGCCGGATAATCATCAAAATAATTGCGGTATTATCAGGACTTTGCCGTCTTAATCTTTTTCACTATCAGCCGATTATCACTGCTGCGCGTATGCCGGCAACCGATGCCCTTATACGAGTCAACCACATTATGCTATCACTGATCGAACCGGAAGACAAAGTGTAGCACGCAACACCCTATCATCAGCGGAACAATTCTACGTCGTTCGGTTTGCGGATGAAGTGTTGTTAGTTCGGAATTAATTGCACTCCTTCGCTCACTCGACGATGAGCATCAGCAGCAGTATGGACGCCTTTTCGCCAACTTTGCGGGGTCCTGCGGTGTTTGTCGCATTGTTTCTCTGCGTAACATTATGCACTGTGTACTCGCCACTGATATCCTGCATTGTAGCGTACGTTGGCAAGTCGGTGGTGGCGCTGAGTCTGGGCGCCTTCATCAGCATTGTCTTCAACAGCTATCTGGAGAAATTATTTGGCAGTGCCAAGGGGAAGACCGTTGATCCACAGGGACGAGCAGTATTCGTAACGGGATGTGATACGGGATTTGGGTGCGTAAGTATCGTGGCGATGCATTTTTCCTGCTCATCTGCTCTCTCAGAATTTTTCCATCTGCCGAAAACTTATTTTTACGAAACATTAATTTTGGAGTTGCTGCAAATTTACATATGTTGGATCTACTAAAAAAATATTGCATAAAATAAGGTGATACGATGCACAATTCTGCTTGCTGTATCGTATAGGTATACGCAAATCTTCAGTATGGTACAGAAAATTTGGCTTACTCCTTTTTTTAAGTAAGCATTTTGTCCGGTAGTTTATCTGTCCGGTAGTTTATCTTTTCTGAAAATGATTGGAGCACCATTTTAAATTAGAATGTGAGGATTGTAATTATTCTTGCAATTTTGCAGCCAGGAATTAGCTCACCGTTTGCACAAACTGGGGTTTTATGTATTTGCCGGGTGCTTATCGGAGTCATCTCCAGGTGCTGAGACGCTGCGGGCCAAAGGCAAAGCGGAAGATCGCATCGAGGTTGTGGAATGTGATGTGACAAAAAATCAGCAGGTTATCGACTGTGCGGCAAAAATCAAGGAACAGTTGCGCGCGAAAAAGCTTGGCAAGTAATGATGCCAATATGAACTATGCAATAAATGTACTTTAGCGGCAAATTAAATTTAATACTGGTCAAATATTATCGTATACATGTGTGTGTACGAGTACTATACCCTATACCAGCCATCTTAATCTAAATTAATACTCTTCGATTATTGCTTTTATTGTAGAAGCATATACTTTGTACATATATACAAGTGATTATGCTGGCGGCTCGTATGATACGAGTATTATTTTAATATGCAAGTCATTTGTTCAGAACAGTGCGAAAATTACAATCTCCAGTTTTTGTTTTTATGCCATTTTTGTTTTGCAGAGTTATTTGCTCTGGTAAACAATGCCGGAATTGTGAGTTATTGTGAGTTCGAATGGGTGCCAGTGGAGGATTACGAGGTGCAAATATAAAAAAAAGTTAAAAATTAAAGCTACTTACTTCTTATCTGCTTGCGCACATTGACCAGTACTGTGCGCATGTCCTGTAAAATATAGGAAGTCTATACACAACTAATTTGCAGAAATTGATGGATGTGAACACTTTGGGCACTGTCCGCGTGATGAAGGCCTTTTTGCCACTTTTACGCGAATCAGCTGGCCGCATTGTGATTGTGGCTAGTCTTTCCGGTTAGCAAGTTAATTCCCTTGAATGACTATGGGTAGCTTAACCGCCAAAAGGCTTTGTACATGTTGTGGTGCTTTTACAGGACGCTATGCGATTCCCGGTATGGTGGGATACAGTATGACCAAACACGCTCAGATTGCCTTGGCTGACGGATTACGCCGCGAACTGAAAAAATTTGGAATTAAAGGTCAGCGTACAGAATGTCGGCTTGGACAACCGAAATACGTTACGTAACAATCTATGTATGATTTTTAGTATCCCTTGTTGAGCCCGGTGCATACAAAACAACCATGAACGATGCCGCAGTGGGCCTTTCCGCCGTTGACAAACACTGGCAGAACTCTTCAGAGGAAATGCGGACATTTTACGGTGAAGCTTATTACGCGGCCTTCAAGAAACACCTGGAAAAGGTTTCAGCTAGTTCCTGCGCACGCTTATCGGAGCCGGTCGACTGTATGGAGGATGCGGTGATATCGGAGCATCCTAAACTGCGCTATGTACCGGGGAGTACGGGAGCCAGATTGCGTGGGTTTATTCTACCGTTTTTGCCGTACTGCGTACAGGACTATCTAATGAAAATGGCCGCAGCGCCGGCTGTGCCTTTATGTCGAAATGCTTGATAATTTTCTTGCTGTCCATACGAAATTTTTGTAACGCTTTAGTAACATAAACATCATTTTATAATTTAAGAATTTTTGGAATAGGCAGTATTACTGCTCTTGAATTTACAATACGAGTATACTTTTGCTGTTATTTACGAGTAGTAGATTGTTGACCGGACGCTGTGGTGGTAAAGACTACGCCGGTGGATGTTCGTTTCTCCTTCACTTTAAAGCTTCAGTATTTTACTAGTGTCGCCTATCGTTAGGGCAATCGTTAGGGCAAGTAGCGCAGGCTAAAAAATTTCCTGAAAAGCTTCCATTCTTGGGATCTTTTACTATTTCCCAATATTTTTCGCAGTGATTTTTCACGAATCACAATCTCTAAGAAAGAAATCAAATGTCAAAGGAAAAAATAAATCTGTGCAGATATCATGTACAAACGCGCAATAAAAGGAACCTTTTTGTAAAAGAAATTGCAAAAACAATAAAAATCATACTGTCGAGAATCATACAACCTCGTTGCACTTGCTTTGAGCAGCACTGACATATTTCATTTGGGCATTTGAAGGAACACAACGTCCAGGATTTTCCGCTTCTGTTGGTCCGTAACCATATCTTTAGACATCCACACGTAATCGACTCCCCTACAATGCACAACAAATATATGTAGCAGAGAAGTTCCTTTACGCATGGTTACATCTGCAACAACTACCAGATATTCTGTGTCTTTCGAAACAACCAACTGATCAGTGCGTAGGCAAGACGGCTTTCGATTTACATTACCATGCAATTATAAAGCTTCGAATGCACCCTTTATCTTGGAAAATACCAAAAATGATTCGCAACATAAGCTGCATACGGTCTCTATAGTTTCGCTACATAAATCAAACAGAAAACAACTAAATTAATTTTAATACAGGCGGCAAACGAAAGGCTGCAAAATCAACAGTCACTCATACAGGTTTATCATAATTACTGTGCTTACGATTCGTTTTTACAGGCAACATAATAACGGCATTCGCCTTGTAACCCATCCGGTGTGAGATAGGCGATGCCACAAATCTCGTCCTCGTCTGCATTACATCTGCAACAACTACCAGATATTCTGTGTCTTTCGAAACTACCAACTGATCAGTGCGTAGGCAAGACAGGCTTTCGATTTACATTACCATGCAATTATAAAGCTTCGAATGCACCCTTTATCTTGGAAAATACCAAAAATGATTCGCAACATAAGCTGCATACGGTCTCTATAGTTTCGCTACATAAATCAAACAGAAAACAACTAAATTAATTTTAATACAGGCGGCAAACGAAAGGCTGCAAAATCAACAGTCACTCATACAGGTTTATCATAATTACTGTGCTTACGATTCGTTTTTACAGGCAACATAATAACGGCATTCGCCTTGTAACCCTTCTGGTGTGAGGTAAGCGATGCCACAAATCTCGTCCTCCTCCACATCAACTTGCGGAGAAGCAACATCCACTTGAGGGAATTCCGGCACGCAAGAATAAGTACTTTCTTCGTCGTCAATACTGGAAAAGCTAGGAATTTCCGGTGAATGAGAGGGACTCGAACTTGGTAAGCCGCAATCCTCGCTAGTCTTCGGCTGCACACAATTTTCCGCAAGTGCAGCGTGTTCCCGCCGCTTCACCAGTCTCCACGAACTGCGGGTAGGTTGCGGATTGGGTGACAACTTTTTGATAACATTTTCTAAAAAAGAAAAAATAAATTACTTTTAATCTTCAGTACACAAATCGTTAACGTACCAGGCTCTCTCGATCTTTTCTTCCGCTTGCATTCAGGAGGACTTTGGTTCTGATAGGAGGGTAATGGAACGCAATCTTTGCTATCTGCAAAACGAAAGTGCAAACTAATTGTTTATGCAGCCCCACAGGCACATGGATTAATTTCGCTAAACTGCGCCGCTACTGAATTTTCAGGTGTTGAAACTGAAAAGTTCTTTACTTTCAATCAATTAAAAATATCGGTCCAACAAAAAGATTACCGGGATGACAGCGAGAGATATGGGTTTGGCAGTTGATGGACTGGAACGCCCGAAACTTGCATCCCTCGACCGGACAAAGAAATTCTTTTTCCTCTGCAGGTAACAAAATACGTCGTTTTTCGTTAAGCTGGATTTACAAACGATTAGAACAATATTATATTTAGAAGACAACTTCACATGTTATACAAAGTATACAATTATTCATAAAACGCGAATGTTAAAATATGAACCTCTAATTGTTAGTTTCTGACTTACTAGTATGAATCAACTGGTGATGATTCAGATTTGCCTGCTGCGAGAATGATTTGTTGCATATCGAACACTGGTACGGCTTTTCCCCTGGCATCATACAAAACACCATCAGCAGAACTATACTGCATAGACAGAATATAGTCTACCGCTAGAAAATTACGCTGTCGAAAAATATTCTACGATTGTGAAATAACAGCCAACGATTAAAAGCAATAACAATTTACCCGTATGGATGCGGTAATGCGTCTTCAGGTTGATTTTCTGATGAGACGAGAATTCACAGCCTTCGTGTTCACATTTGAAACGACGACGATCTGCAGGCAAAGGAAATAAATCAGACCTTCTCAATCACAAAGTACTCCTACATAAATCGAGCAATCTGCTGTAACTACCTGCGCAAATTCCGGGCGGACATCGGTCAGAAAATTATTAGACAGCAGCGCACATCATGTAAGCATTGCCAAAAGCTCGCCGTGCAACATTACCTTCATGTGTTTTCCGGTGCTGTGATAGACCGCCGCAGGAACTGAACACCTTCCCACATCCTGTAACAAAATATCTAATGTAATACCATCGTACTAACGGGAGTATCAGTGTATTACTCTATTAAACCAATTTCAACACTTCACCGAGACAGCAAAACCAAAATACTAATCACCAACGCCGGAAGAAAACTTTCCTAATACGCTTCGTTCTTTGACGGCAAGCCTCTATATCGTAGCAAACTAAGACGGATGTAAAAAGTACGCGAGAAAGGCCCACAATGGAATATTTGTAATGCTGGCATATGATAACAAGAATTCGTCAGCAGTTCCATCCTTACCCTCGACTTTGCAGAGGTATTCTTTCTTTCCCATGTCCTCCGATTTTCCAAATGTATCAAAGTAGCACCACTACGTAGATTCCTTTCGAACTGCTGCAAACTGAAAGAACAGCAGCGTTTTGTGGAATCGTTGGATAAGAGCAAGCGCGCGGACCTGCAAGCCAAATCGACATCTGACAGTTTCTTGAACCTTGAAATTTTCACACCTTCAGTCGGCTCGAGTCTCCCGATCAAAGGGCCAGAATAACCTAAGACAACTGAAAAATTTCATGAAAAAACTCATGGTAACTATAAGCAAACAGAAAACATATTACTACATACACAACAAAGAGTTTCAACAGCTGACAGTGTGACTGCAGCGAACTTGCTGCGATGTGCGAACACAGACAAATGCAAAAATCCAAGTAGAGGCGGGCGACCACCCGAGGTTGGCAGCATTGTACTTACTCGTAGACCGCCACCGGCGCCGTCATCCGGTGACTCTTTGTGATAAAAATCTTCAAAAAATTTTATTGGTTTAATTTTATGAGATAAATCCGTAAAATGTTTATCACATTAAGTATGCAGAGCAGGATCGCAAGAAAATTTAATTATAACAGTCAACAGTCGGTCTATCTTGATTTTTGCCTTTTTTGGCCCCTTATTTTCCGGATAGCAATTGCATTTTACTATCTGCGATGTCCAGCTTCGCATTTCACCGTTTCTTTTGCTATTTAGTGTTTCACCGTTCACGGTTATTTCGTAAGTACTTGTGACCGTTCCTATCCTACAAATTTTAGTACGCGTACAATGCGCGTAAGAAATCGTGCTGCTACCAGGAGCCAATTTACTGCACACATTTACGGATACGGGAAGTAGAAGACATCATCGTCGAACTCGGATCCTACATTGCTAACAATAAGCTGCAGCACGAAACCTGAAGAAGGAACAGCGACAAACAAACCGCACAGATTTAATTATTTCCAGCATTGGTTAATTCTTCCCCACATGATCACAAAACGTATAAAACTTAACAGCTATGGTACAGGCAAAACAACACCACGAAACAAGTACGTAACATTCCGGATTGCGAAAATATCTTTCTATATAAAATTATATCCAATATATGAGCAAAGTAGCCATATTTATCACCAGTTCATCAACAAACAACCGCACAATACGATAATAAAATGATGAGAGATAAAAGTAAAATATTTTGTACAGCCTCTCACTGACGGACGGGTTTCTTATCCAGGGCGCTGGTGTACACGGAAACAAATGAGTCGGTACAGCCGACAGCCAACGTGGTCTGCAAAAGAACTGTGTGAATTTCAACTGATTAACGGTTGCCTGCTTAAGAAAAATTAATAAGTATCTGCTGTGCCGCAAAATAATTACAAACAAGCTCTAACCTTAGAACTCAAATCGGTAACCAGAAAATTAAACAAAAATATGTGGAAAAAATAATAACGTTAATGGTAATTTATATAAGTAATGGTAAATAAATAAGCAAGACACAATAAATCTCGACCTACCCTTAAAGGATGAAAAGCAACAGCGCTGACTGGTCCAATGCGCTGCCCCATGAAGCCTTCGTAATACTTCACCGAGGACAGCTGTGATCCCAAGAAATTGTACACATTTAAACTCTGACCGTTCGATCCGCTAAAAAAATAAAGGTCACTCAAAGAAGGTTCAGCGTACATATTAAATTTAAACGAAAACTTTTGTCCTCACCAGGCAAACACTTCGGCCTTCTCGTGCACATCCATGGCTGTCATTCCCGGTATTGTCTTATTGGACGACACCTGATTCGGTACACGGGCATCCCACACTTTCACATCCCCATCAGCACTGCCCGAATAAATCTTGTGGAACAGTACATTCTCCGGCATCTTCGTAGATACAACCGACGACGCATGTCCATCGAAGATCATAACCTGTGCGTCGTATGCAGGGCACCGGCGATCGTATAACCGCACCGAACCGTCTTGGTAACCCGCCGCGAATATCCCCGTAGAAGTCGAATCGCTGCAGATACTACTGGCACTGCTGTCCAACCGGGTGGGAATGTCGACAATCCTGGTCTCGCTTTCCAGGTTCCAGACGCGGAGTAATTTCGCATCGCCACCCACGATCAAATGCTGACTCATGGGCTCCCAGTCAATCACGGTACCCACTGCTCGGTGTGAAGAAATAATCTCAGGCAGCGCCTGCCAGGCGGTAACGAGATCTTCCTGCTTCCGTTCACCAGGAAATGCAATGTTCTTCCAGACTTTTACCGTTCCGTCATCTGTAAACATGAAATCTTATGTGCAACATGTGGTTTCAGTTTTGCCGCAAAACATCCAGTTTTTTTGGCGTAATTTGACATAAATTTTTTCCTCAATCTGAAACCCCGTTATAGTAATTTATGTAGGTTGTACGATATGCGACTGTTTAATCAGAAAAAGCTTTAGTTTAATTACTAAAGAAAATTTTAAACGAACCCACGGCAACCAGAATAAACGGGCTGTAGTGTCTGTTCAAAAGAGCCACATCCGATATCCTGTTATGCCTGCTGTGGCCGTTAGGAAAACTCGCAACGCGGAAGTTTTTTTCGTAATTCCATGTGCTGAAACGAAACAACTTTTCCCCATTAAATTTCAACAAACAGTACCGTATAAAAAAGATCAACATACCTTATGTGACTGCGGCCAGCCACGTAAAGCAACGGTTCACATAAATCGAATTGCACTCGAATGGGTATTTCGTGGTTTCTGTTCATAAACGCCTGGACGTCGTAGCGAGCCACTCCTGCAAAATAATACTATTTAACACATCGTTCTTATAATACAACATCATCAGGCAATTAAAAGAGCTGAAAATTCTTTGTATAGGAGCGGAATTACCGGCAGTTTGTATTTCGCTGGCACAGTTTGCTCTAAGCACTTTGTTTCTGATGTACTTCCATTCTTTCTGGAAGTGGCGTGCCGCTGCCGGATCCTGATCCTCCCTGGGCTTCATCAACGGCAAAGCAAAAGCCTTCCCGCACCACGACACAAAACTGGTGGTGAAAATCGCTTCGGTCTTCACTTTATGATCCTCATCCAGCTCCTCATCTTCACTGGGACCAGGGTCGAACATTCCCCGTTTTCGCGTATACTTTTGCGAATAGGTCAGTTGTGTGGGTTCATGCGATGATTTCTTCGATTCGATGGAAACTTGCCGTACTGTATTTATCCTTAGGCTGGTTTCCAGTTCCCTCGGGACAGAATCCAGGAGGTCTGACGAGCTTTTTGGACTAGAATGTTGGGAATGGTCGTGGGAATCCAACCGGCTGATAGAAGCCAGGAGTGAGGGCTGTCGATACCGGTCACTAATCACTTGCAGGACAGCGATCGCTGCGTGGGTGACGTCAGGAAACGGATCCCGAGCGTAATTCATTAACACTTTAACGACGTTGCGAAAGAGATTTCCATGGAACACCGGGCCACCAAACGAATGCATTCCGACATTCGGAGCTGCTTTGCGCATCTGCTGGGATGTGGTTAGGTGATTCTCAGGAGAGCGTTTATCGGTTGTGTCTGCGTCTATAATACAAAACAATACGACACGCAATTACACACTGCTCGTTTATGTCCACTCGCTCCGCGATAAAAAAAGCGATATCTTACGTTTTCAGCATTAAATTTAACCGCTTTCTGTTTTCAAAATACACCGTGAAGAAAAAAGGCGGTTAAATATAGTTTAAAAAAACATGAAATAAGTAAAGCCGAAATGAAAAGAAGAAACTGTCGGTCTAACAACAGAAAAATGTGCTGCAGTTAACTGGCAAGAAACTGGGTCTTCGACTTGAATGCAAAACTTTGCAAAAATTGAGTAAACACGTTTACTTCACTCAGTCACTTAATTCACCTTTTTGTGCAGCGATATTGATGCCACTCTGCTCCACAGATCGCTCCTCTTCTTCCATCTGGGCGGCAATGGATGTGAACTGTGCCTCAAAATGCAGCACCAACCACTGCAGCGCTCCTACCAGTTCCATGCGGACAAGTGGACTGGCATCACTGGCGCAGGCATTGACTAACTGCATTCCAATGGCCGAATCGATGGCGTTAGCGTGCTCACTCCTATCTTCATCGTTGCCCATGAAAGTTCCCAAGGCAAACACAGCCGCTATTCGGACTTCCGGGACGGGATCATGCAGCAGCGGGAAAAGTTTATCGTACACAACGTAGCGGACACCCGCCCACCGGGAATTCGCATGTTTTGTCCAAAATATTCCCAGACAGATGGCCACCCATTGGCGGAGGTTCCCGCGCGACTCCAGGATCTGTTCTTCACAGATGGGAATCAGATTATCCTTGAGAGCAATCTCTTTACCGGGGATGTTGTCCGAGACAGTTCGGGATATGACGAAGGCCGCCATTGTACGGTGTTCCACGGGTAAGTAGGAATCCGATAGAATATCGAAAAAATACTTATGAGCACCCTCGCGTATCACTTCGCCTTGGCAAGTCTATAAAAGAAAATTCCAGGTCGGTAAACAACCACTAAACACACTGCGCACAGCCACTATGACAAACTTACATCATCCACAGCGAGGATTTTGGCCCAGATAAAAACCAGTAAAGGCCGAAGCTCTCTCGCAGAACTTTGCAGGAGCTTTAACACATACGGAAATATTCCAACGGAAAGCGCTTGGTTTACAGCCCACGGTCCAAGATCGACGAAGCGGCCCAACAAATCGAGAGCTCGCAATCGATGGCTTTGACTCAATAAAACCTGCGGTCCGAGAATTACATGTAACGCTCTAATAAAAGTTTATGATTGTTAACATAAACTTGTTTTTGCCTTGTAAACACCTCTCATTTTAAAATATTTATCTGCGAAATCAAAACGGAATATATTTTAAGAAATACATCATGTTGCACTGCAAATCAACGCACTTGTAAAACTATCGGTAACTGTTCAGGAGGAGACCGCTCTTCGCTGCCGTACGTCAACCACACTTGAAAAGCAGTCAGCTGCTCAGTAAAGAAAGCTGACGGCATATACTGGCCGCCTTCCAGCACCGCTGGAAGTTGGCAGAGACAGGCATCCAGCGCAAAATCCCAGGTCTCCCTAAACAAAATGAGAACTAACAGCCAACTGCACATGCCACTGCGCATTAGACATCGAAGATTATTGTCAACTATTTGTCAGACAGTTCCATCAAAATTCCTAATTTACTCTCGCGTAAACAACGAAAATTTTACCGTACCACATCGAATGTTGCGCCGTGGAGTGTGGCATATTTGGAAACGATATCGGCGAGCAGTTATAACTTCGCATGACTCGCTCAGCCAAGAGGAAATTTCGAAATAAACTGGCTACGAGTAAATCTTGCCGGAAAAGTCGGTGGAATAAATCTGCATAACCCAAAATTCACGGTCACGCAACGTTACGCAAGTCGCAACAAGTGCAAGCTACCTCTTGAAACAGAATTCCAGGCGATTGTGTCGGTCACGGCAGTGAAAATCCAGTTTAGTTCACCTAACATGGTTCGCCGATCATTCATCTGGCCCGGAATTCTGCAACAGGAACATTTGCAATTTGGAAATTAGTGCAGGTAAAATGATATGATCGTACTTGTCAATCATGTCCAACGTAATCTCAGGGAGGAGTCGGGTTTTATTTTGCAGGGTGTACCAGCGCAGCGCCATTTTGATCGGCGTCGTTAGGCATGCAGTGAACAGATCAGCCGGAAGGTCTGGGTTGGTCGGCAGCTCCTCTCCACCCGCACATGCCGCAAGGTGGATGCACTGTCGATACTGCGGGGGTGTTTCCCTCATCTCGTCGCTGTCGGGATAGCTTTTCCGTTGAAACTAATAAAAGATGTACTGGTAGACGATATGTGATACACACAAGTGACACAACAAACACATAACATGTATCAGTTTCCGCTTACCTATTTTAGCAGAACGAATTCACGCCATATTAGAATAAGTAATTACTGCTAAATTTAAAAAGAAATTAATTTATACTACTGTAGCAAAAAATGTTTACCTCGTATTCTTCTTCTTGAGAATCGGCGAACGTCAAAAAACTCTGCACAATGGTCCCCGCATTACAGCAATCGTACACGTAGATGGAAGGAACACCCATCCAAGTTTGCAGGTCAAAAACGGAAAGAGGGAGATACTGGGTGTAATTCTTATTGAACACCCAAATTTCTCCATTGGCGGTTGGTTTCGGCACTCCGTGGCCGTTGTAATGGAACAGTATCCGTTCATCCTATTGCAATAACAGCAACAACATAAATGCCAGTTCTCCAGAAATAACCCTTAAGGTATACCTTTGAACTTTTACGTGAGGAGATACAGAGCTTCTTGACATCTTCAATGGTCGGATCCAGGGACTGCTTGTACCGTGCCCGAGGCTGCCAGCGTTCGTACTGCTTCTGAAGAGCATTCCCTATGGTTTCCACAGCTTTCTGCGATCCCAACGCCGATGGATCTGAGATATACCATAACAGTGATAACATATTTAATAATTATTCTTCTTTACGAAAACCAGCAACATTTACATAAAAATAAATCAAGGCATTTTGTAGCCGTTCGCATAACACAACCCCATTACGCAAAATCAAAATAAAATTAAAAATATAAAAAAAATATGTATAATGCAAAATGTATGCAACAAAATAAATCGAAAGACATTTTGTAAGCTTAGGGAAAATAAAATATTCAAAGTCGATCGAGGCAATTTATATGAATAGTAATAGAAAACAATCAAGTTTGTGCAGTAATGATATTAACACAAAACTCGACTAAACAAAAAAATAATCCAACATTAGCACCACAAAATCAAAATAAATCCAAATCTGGTAGGCGCCGATAAAAGAAACAAAATACCTAATAACTTTTCGGTACATATTTCAAAATTATAGAACAGCAAAAGATAAAAAGCAGATCAGTATAATCACAGGATATTAAAGGCACTGACGAGCATGTAAAAAACTGAAGAAAAGCGACCGCGAGGATTCAGTAAACGCACTTACCTAGCCAGCATTCTTGTCGGGCACAGGGATTTGGTTTGAAGACATCGGGTGGATCAACACCAACATTCAGGCACAGCACCAGCGCCACACTGACGGTTTTCATCTAGTAGGCGAACAGAATTGTGCATCCCCCGCTCCCCATCACAGTGCGAGCAGAGAGAAGTCAGAGAACCCTACCCGATCTTTGACGCGCCACGACTCTACCGAATTCTCGTAACCCTCGATGGGCTCCGTATGGCGCAGTTGAGTGAAGGCCAGCGGTGTATGCCAGTCGGTCGGGTCGGTCTGGCCCTCGTTGACCAGGAGATTGATGCGCTTCTGAATGGCGGATTCGGAGGAGGGTGTACAGGAGAAGTCCACGGGAGGAGGATGCAGGCTGACGGGAATACCGCCGGGGATGAGGAAAGGACCGTTTGGGGCCATGGTGATGATGGGGAAGTCCGGCAGCATTCCGTTGATCATCTAATTAGAACAGTGAGGGAGATCCAGACAGAAGATCACATGCAGATCACAGATGTGATTGAGCGCTCGTTACGTGATTTTACCTGGGCCGGTTGGCCTACGCCTGCAGTCACAGGCTGCAGATCGTGGTTCCCGTTAATCATTTCACTGGTTATCACTCAGGGCTAAGATTTCAATAACAAAATGCGAAATAATCTTGCTGTTGAAGTCCATACAATATCATTAAAGCCTTAGACATCTAGCAAATCGCCATGAAGAGCGATTTTTAATTTCTCGAACAGCTGATTTGGTTAGGATCTCGTATAAATATTTGGAAAAAATTAAAACAGCAACAAAATTTATAAGCTGGGTGCTGCTCAATCCCCACACTGCCAGCAGCGGGCTCGAGCTTATTCCGCAGAGATTCACTTTCAGGCGCAAGTTTGACTGTTTCACCAGAATTCGATGACATTGTGGTCAAGTGGCGGAAATATGTTTAGAGATGCAAGATGGGGATTTTTATTCGAAACTTCCATTAATTGTAAGTGCTAATGTGGTCAGTTGCAGGAACAACTCTGAAAGCTCGCATAGGAATAATTCTAACTGCAAGCCGATAACTTCTGAAAATCTGATTTGCTATGCACGCAGCGTAAGAATATTAACGACAACATGATTTAATATCGTTGGCGATCGAACATTTCGGCACCTGGAACTGCTGGAAGTGGCATAATTATGATAGTACTCGTAGTCGTATCGATCAACTACGTCGAGTAAATTTGTTTATGATTAGGATTATTGGTAGTAAAATTGTACAATATCGTGCCTCCCAGTATCGGCTATTGTTATAGCAGTACAAATCGTAGCTCAGGCTTTTAAATTATACGTTCTCTGTTTTCACGGGAATGTGTCGAATGGCAATTGTGCAAACGCATGGAGAACGATGTACCAAGCCGGCATATGATTTTTGCAGAGATGGAAAACATACTTTTTCGAAATAACCTTCCAGTAATATAAGAAATTTGCCATGAAGCCGTCAATTAAATATCCGATTCAACCAAATATCCGTAGCGTTTGTCAGCCTCAGTTGTACTATTGTACGACAAGTATAACTGACAAGACAGCGAAATACAGTATAAAAAGGACATGGAAACTGCATTATTAAGGACCGTAACGTTAACCGTCGACGTCCGTTCTGTTTGGTCGGGGTAGCTGTTAGTTCGCGACTACCTAGTCTGCGTACCTGGAACCGAGTATAAAAAATTTATCACGGATATTGATTTTGGCGCCACCGTTGGTTGCAGGCTTGCAGCGCACCGTGATACACGCCTGGAAGTAGGCGACTACTGGGGTGCGGCTTCCCTGGCGCAGGTGAACGTAATACACAAGTCCCGGTGGAACAACCCAAGTCACGCGACCCATCCACATAATCAATTGTTTTAATACCGACTTGAGTAGACAGAACGAGTGCAGTTGTACTAATGTTTGTAGTACTCTAATATACAATACTTTGTATTATAGGTATATGCTGATAAATTTGCAATGGGTACCGTGACTATATATTTATAGGTAATTACGACTTACATGTATTGTACTCTACGGTTGGTCATCCTTATATACATATATAAGAGTACGTAATACTACAACGTATAAGCCACGATAGTTAATGTGTTAAGCCCTTCTTAATAATGACAAAATACTTATATTGTGAGATTTCTAAACCAGAAATATCGCAGCGATTCGCAGGGAATGACATTCTAGGCATTTTCCCAAGCTGCATGTCTTTATGGCCGTTTACGGTGCAGGCGATCACAAGGTAAAACACTCTCAATAAACCATCTGCCATATACGTATAATGAATTTTTTCGAAGCACGCAGAGTCAAAGACTGGCAGTTAATTAATAAATTAAATACCATGACCTTTCATAAGTACATGGTTGTTGGGTGGTCTTTTAGCTTTTGAATCGGTTCGATCAGCAAATGATGGCATTTTTGCTGGTCCCCTAAAGCAGAGACTGGTCTGCCTCTTAATACAAAGCAGGTATTTTAAAGGTCAACGAATTTATTCGATTTACAGTTAATGTTGAGAGCGTTATAGTGGTAAGGATAATCCAGAATTGCGCAACGGACCAGTGACATTTTCGCCAACCATATGCATTATTATTACGTTCGGTCCTTTATGCAAAATCATCGACGTAATAACACTTATTAATTTCTCATTTAATTAGGACGCACAAACAACGTTTAACCTATCGTCTTGCATGAAATACGTCTATCCGATAAAACTGGTAGACCGCGCTGGTCACTGTATTAATATTAATCCAAGGATTATAAATTTTACCGTTATTCATTTCCCAATTATGGAAAAAAAGCTGGCATATACGGAATTACGCATTTAAATTAATAAGTAAAAAGGTCGTCATGCATCATTTCTCAAAAGATTCATAGGAAACGCTTAGCAGACATTTCGATGACTTTGTTTTCCGCCGTCGAAGGACGCCTTTCGGCTAATGTAGCAGAAAATGACCTTTATACACTGCCTACACATTGATATGCCACTTCATGGAATTATTTTGTCGAATAAATGAGTCGAATAGGTTTGCTTCCAAGTACTGCAAAAGAATACCTAGAAGACAGCAAACAGATGATATTGTGTTTACGGGCTTACGATGCTCTTCCTGACGCCAGTACTGATATGGCCCAAGAAAATGCAAATAAGCAGGGAGTAACATAATAAACCTATGCATATTTTTGGCAGTGACCGCCTTGACTGCCGCTTATCGTGATTTATTTTGAATAAAGAATAAAATGGCACAATTAGGCAATTAAGGTTTGCAATTTGCAACCAGACTTGAAGTCCCCTTGGGGTTGTCTGCTTTTGTGCCGTAATAATAATAATAATAATTAAGCGCTGTCTCATAAACATCATGGAAGGTACCTGCATTTTTTTGTAAACGTAAACATCAAGACTAATAATGCTTGGTGTCTGTTGTAGCATTCGCACGTTACCGTGCCGACTACTGGGTAGCATGGGGAGGCAGTTTCACTACTATTATGGGCAATTATACGGAAAACAATACTTCTATATTCAACATTTTGTGTCTGAAATGCCTACGTCAGCGGCTAGGCAATTTGGCTACAGGCACGAGAAAATACTTATCCAAAGAAATCTAAATTATTCTGACGTTAAACACCTTCCTGGCCTTATTTTCAGCAAATTACCATGTATTACAACCGCAAACGCTACCTTTAATTATAATGGATTAAAAACGTACGACTGCTTCTGCAAGTTCGAATCAATATTTTTGGAAACAGGAGCGTACCGGTTATCACGATCAAACAACAAAGAAAGATATTAAAGCGGTTGTCAACGTTCATCCGCTTTAATATAGAAGTATACGTAAAACGTTAATAAAATATTTGCATACTTGTATAATTATACCGGGATAGTTTACAATAAGGTCGTGACCAGACCAGTATTTAGCTGGAGCGGGACGGAGCTAACTGCATAATTGATGTGCATACGTCCTGCACTAAAGACAGGAATGCAACTATGCGATGTCTATATAAGGTTATTTATGAGGTTTCGACAGTTTAGTATAAAAAGAAGTTCTTAGGTCTTACGTCCCGATTCCGTGTCTGTTAGTGCAGTACGGATATGCGCCATACACGCCGTCATACTACCGGATGTGT
Source organism: Paramacrobiotus metropolitanus (assembly GCF_019649055.1). NCBI lineage: Eukaryota > Metazoa > Tardigrada > Eutardigrada > Parachela > Macrobiotidae > Paramacrobiotus > Paramacrobiotus metropolitanus. The sequence continues at coordinate 369,787 of NW_026570287.1, read as the reverse complement.
GTGGTACACGGTACACGGGTGGTCTATACAAGAGGGATGCCTCGGCTATAATTATGAGAAGCTACATCCGGATCCTGTTGGCGCTCCACATTATTGGGATATATTCATCCACTTATCAACAATTAAATTAACGCCTAACTCTGTATCGTGATCATATTTCAGTGCTATACATAAGCATCCGGAAGTTGTGTCTTCTGCTTTTATCTTGCTTTACTTTAAACCTACGCTCTTGTGTTTAAAGATTGCATTTCACTCGGCAAATCCCAAATATTACTGTTTCTGGTCTATCTATACACCGTTTTCTGCAACAATGTTTTATCCTAAAAGTTACATGCTGACCGGAATATGTTAAAAAAGTGAACCGCACTAGGAGGCGCTTTTCTTTAAGGAATACATGACGCTTCCTCTGTACCGCTTCCCACGCGATGCTCCTACTGTACATTGCTAATTTAATAATGCATCACCTTAGGCATAGCTAGAACGCTATATAATGGCGTCTCTCTGGGTGCTCCGGCATTACCTATTATTCAATTTGCGGCGTTATAAAACTGCGATATTACTTCAATGAGTTCCATATTTTAATTGGCTTGGATAAGAGGATTATGATCTGGCTAATAACTACTGGGATTAACATCCTGCAAAGCAGGCTAATTTTTATTATTGCTCTCCAATCGTCTTAATGTGTGAAGCGTTTTTGTTATCGTTTACATTCTATTAACATACAAGGATTAATTTTTAACTAATTGTAAAGTAAATCCTAATTACCTATTGTCCACAGAGAACCGATGCATCCACGATGATGGTGATTGAAATTATCTGTTCACCTGCATCTCGGCGAATTTCCTTGGCTTTTCTCTTAGCACTTTTTATGGTTATTCCGAGTCGTGTCGATACAAAGACACCAACCGGCACGAGTACTACCGGTAAAACCCATCCGCTGTGCAACTGTCACAAATCCTGTCAACCGAAATGTGGCCACCGGGATTACTTCAAATGCTGCATAAGCCCTTTAACCAGTTGAGTGATCCTACATATATGGACAGTGTTACTTTTTAATTAGTAATTTATGTGTAATTAATTAATAAGGAAACGCACTTTGCGTGCACTGGTAGACCGGAACGCAGCTACTGGTCAACAGAACCCTTATACACAGGTGTACTCTACCGCGGACTGTATGATGCAGAATGGCAGACTTCTGTATTATGCAGACTAACTAATTGCTAGTTAGCTGTAGTCCATATTAATTTTGCGTGAACGGTGTGCTACTTATTTTTTATAAAAGTATGATTTATGCTAATTAATTTATTTATATGTAATTGTTTACTTTTATATTAACAAATAAATAAAAGACGGGCATGCGGAAACTTTTACCTTGTTTTTAATCAGAGAACTTTTACTGCGTTCCGGTTGATAAGTTCGGTATAAGTTCAAGCTAGTTAAGCGCGAATCATAAGTTGTCATACTTAGTGCAGAAAATTCTAAATCTATATATAGCCTTAATTAGCATGTTAAGTATTTTATTTTGTTTAACGTTTGTCTGCTTTTTATTTAGAGCGAAGTGTTCTATCATCGCTAATCGAGAAATATTCGTTGGAATCATTAGAAAACATGGATGCCAATAGTCCCTTCGAAGGGGCCATGTAACACTCGCTCCCCAGCCTCTAGTATTATCCTCGTTTTTGGATATTTTGTTGTATCTATTCAGCAAAATTGCGGTTGATGATTTTCTACCATACCGGTGAATTTTGCGCTAAGGAGCTTGAACTGAATGACGAAGCGCCTTATTGTGATGATGCACGCCCAAGTGCCAGAATCCGCACAGCAAAAGAGATAATAATATAAAGACAGTGTCGGCAAGACCCGCCACGCATCGACTGTGATATTGCCAATCAATACTTACGCAATTCCTGGATATTGTACCTCCTGTCCGTTCCGCTGCCTGCTGGTGGTCATTACACCAATTTGCTGCTGTTTTTAGACTCTCGAACGTGGTGTACAAATATGTTTAATTACTCTATAATTATTTCTAGCCTTTTTGCTATCGCAGATACTGTGAGTATTTTGTTCGATACCATGGTGGCAGTTTATACTAAATTTGCGGCATCTCTTGTCGGCACAGTTAATAAAGTAACATGTAGTTGAGTAAGAATGAAAGATGAGCACATAAATCTCACAGAATATGAATATGATTGGTTTCTTCGCGGAAAAGAGCTCAGGATTCTTACAGGTCGTTTGAGGTCGGAATAAAAAATGTCAGGCTGTTTCCACCTGCGAGCGTGGCAATATTAATGAACAATTCGTTCGCAAGTCTTCGGACGTGAAAATGCAAACATAGAAAAAGTTTTCGTAGTCCCACCGTGTCTGTAAGTACTTTTGAGCCCTTTTTATATGCAGTTTATGAAAGGGCCACATGGTCGATGGAACTATATAATTATATAGATATATGAATATACAGTATGTCTTTATCTAAAACTTATACGTACGCTATTTAGTCTAAAACTGGTTGTAATACTTATAAGCTAGGGTGGAGGGAAATCTTCAAACGTAACTCACAGAAACTCCTCTAAGCAAACACTCCACAGGAATTACTTACACATGAGTGGATGCCGAACTTGTCCTCTCCGCTTGATTAAGCAATTTAGTTTTAGTCTGTACAAATTATAAAGCCTGTGATATTTAAGTAATTTAATTCTAATTTCGAACGCAAATGAAGGCGCGCAGCTATATGGTCGGATAGAGATGGCATAGAACCTATATTCAAAGCCAAATAAAACTCTTATGTGACTACAATAGAACCAAACCGCTATTAGGCGGAAAAGGTTACTTGTTTAGCCTACAGGAAGTTGACCTTTACTGCCTCTACGCTGACGCCAAGCTGTGCCGTGCCATTAGCCACTGTAATCGTGATATGCCGCTGTCCACGTAGACTCGTAGCAGAGAAAAATCCGCGGTGGAAGTAATTCTGTAAACAATTGACGTCAACTGAACAATCAACGTGCAGTAGGTTAGAGGGCGATTCATATGGTACATCTGGGGATACTACAGGTGTTATTTACGTGTTACTCGGAATCACGAAAGTCTGGAAGGGTCTCCTATGTGGAATGTCGCCCGGCGCTCACGTGAATGACGCGCGGCTTTGTGAAACTTGACTGTTACTGTCGCGATGTCGCAGTGGGTTTTCTTTCATTCCGGAAATGGTAGATGATCATTCATATCGCGAGATGCAGCATAGTAAAAACTCAAAGCCGGGCGCCGAGCACGTTCAAAAAGACAACGATACTTTTAGTTGCACTGAGCTGACAAACACTTATCATGTGTTCATATATTTGGTATACGTATACATTTTGTAAGAAGTATAGTACTTATCTGAAGAGTTTATGCCATTTATGTCCTCCCAGAGGCAGAGAGATTATACAATTTAATTTTGGCCACAATAATTTTGACATTATAATGGCATTCGAATTCCGGATGCGCACCTGTAACCTGCTTAAATTATATATATATTGTACTCGAAACATTTGAAAGATTTGAAAGCAGGGACACTACGCAAATGAAATAAAAATCCAGTCCGTTGCGGTATATAGCAATGACCCCGTGCCTTTTAGTTGGTTTGACAATGGTTAACGATAACCCCACAGCGGGGTACTAACAAGTATAGACTATAAATACGTTACCAATAATGATTCATGCTGCGACATACTTCGACCAAGTTCAAAAGACACTAGCAGGAAGGCAGAAATCACAGAACTATTTGAGACCGGGATTTTTTAATGATTTCTTACGATTTGTAGCGCAAAAGCAATGAACCACGGCCCACGCTTGCGCCTGTAAAGGATTTGCCTGCATAAAACTACTAACAGTTCAAAATTTTTTTACATAACTTTTGCTCAGAGGTAATTAGCCACGCAACTCAGGCGCTGCACTGTAGCACTATTAAATACTCTCGCACAATAGTATATTTAATTTCCGGTACATACTACATACAGAATTTTTCGAACTTTCGCTACGATCGTCAGAAACTGGAATGACAGCGTACAAGCGAAATATGCATTTACAGAGCCCAGTATTAGGTCCTTTCGACCCTTTAATTTCCTGAACCATGTAGGGCACACCATATCCCGAACTCTGACAAACCATATAGTACGGTTTATCACAAAAATCATAAATTAAAGTACAATATTATAACTGATGTTAAATAAAATAGTTGCTTCTTCTGATTTGGCCTCGGCAGGCGCGTGGAGCTGCTGGAGCAAAGCAAACGCGGTGGATGCTACCAATATGTACATTGTACGTACATTTGTGTTGTGAGCGGATGGCAATTTCGTTGATTTGCATCTTGAAAGCCACCAACGGGCAGTGGTTAAAAATTAGTGAGTTACATGTGCTTGCCCTACTGCAGCTAATTTGTCGTCTCTGTGATATAAATCTATACATTTTGTTTTCTTTTTTGATCTACTCAGCCTGACAGCCTCCCCGTATTGTTCTAAAGATCACCTGACATTACCGTGTAATAGAAATGGCGAAACGGTCCCGCAAGAAGACTTCGGAGCGAAAGGATTTCCAGAAGATCAAATTCAAAGTAGGGAAACAGAAGCCGAAGGGACTCAACGTGACTGACACTACCTTCAAGAGCCGTGCCATCAACATCGTCGAGCAGTTTCAGTGTCAAACCGAAAATGAGACATCCAGTCGCGGACGCGATATAAAGGTACTGTAATAATTTTACAAAATCACAACATTAACAGCTTAACTGCCAGTTGTGCTCTCCCTCCAACAGCAAATCTGCTCGCTCCTGTCCCACCACACGACGACCAAACGCGTCTTCGCCATCGCAGAACTGTCCGACTATGTTCTCCAGTACCCGTCCTCCATCCGCACATATCTATCCGACATCCTGAACGCCGTCCTCCCGCGGTTAATGGATGATGAACCGCGAATTCATACCCGCATGCGTACGGTGCTGCAGAGTATCTTTGACGCGCTCGGCGAACCCTCGCTGAATTTACTCGAACCCTTCGCCACGCTCATCATCAGCTACGTGATCTGCGGGCTGACGCACATTAATAACGGTGTGGCCTGCAATGCGCTGACCGTGGTGGATATCCTCCCCAATTATTTAGACCTACGGGCGGCGCGGGAAGATTCGGGGAAATTGTTGAATGCCTTAATTTCCATGATCGTTACCGTCCAAAATCAACGACATCAGAATGTTCAGCTGAATTCTGTCGGATTTTTTGCGACAGCAAATTCGAGGGTGCTGGTCTGTATCAGGATTTTGCACGTACTGGAAGGGATCTGTGCTTCGGAGGAAAAAGAAAAAACGGCAGAAATAATTAGCTGGGACATTCGAAAACCAACCCATTTCTTTTTCCGGCATCCTTTGGTGATTGATCTGGCCCCACGTGCCGTCGCACTGTCATTCACCGTTGAAAATTCTGGGTAAGTTGAAAAGTTGCGATAAGAGAGAGCAGATTTAATATAATAATATAAAATCGCTACAATTACATAATGAAGTAAACGACCACGGTTTGCGTCCATTTTTGCGTTAATCTATTTGCGATTAATTTTTTTATTGATGGTTTCTTGTTCGAACTAGGCAAAATGGAGCTGAACGAGAGGAGAACATTATTCTGATCATGCGAAGGTTGATTAATCTTGTGCGAATCTACTGGCCGACGGTGGCAGAGCGCGTCGAAGACGGTTAGTTGCGCTTTTTGCCGTGACTGAATGAAATAATTACAATTACAAATAATTTCCAATTAAAAATTACATTTGTTATTGAAAATTGCATTGGGACAATTATATTTTCGTATTGGAGTTATAACTACCTACATGTTTTTGTAATCGTAGATGAATGTGATAAGAAATCATCCTTTAATGATTTGGCCGGAAGACGATGCTGCATTGATATTGTGCTAGCGATTGTGCGCAAGTTGATCAATTTACATCGCTGCGAAGAGCTTATCATGGTGGGTATTCCAGATTATATCAGTAGCACGGAGTTCATTATATAAAACCTATTCGGATGTATAAAACCTGCAGTCTTGAACTTTTTGTGGTTTCAGGAAAGCGAAATGGGGAATGACCTTATGAAAGTCATCAGACTTTTAATAGAAGATTATGCCGTGCACAATAAAGGCCCTGTAACGAAGTATCCCAAAGATGATTTCAAATGCTTGAAAGGGTTTGTGGAGCGCGTAATTTCTAGCTATCCTCTGATCAGAAACGTGCGGATTCCTTTCCTGTTCCATCAAAGTCTGTATGATCTCTTGAAAGATTATTCGGAATTTGTCAGTTTAACTGGCACGGAAGAGTTAGCGCAGAAGATTCACCAAGAACTGAATGCAGCTGAGAAGCGTCGAGATACATGGGCGCACAGACTTTCTGCCGCTGAAACCCACCTGAACAAAGCCGCTTCGCAAGTGGCTGCCGATCATAATGGAATAACTCAAATGCATGCGCCAGCTGAGCTTCTGGTTGTGGATCACGACCATTGCTATCATCTAATGAATGATCAAAAGACGGTGGCTGTCGATGTTATAGAGGAGAATCCCGAGAATGTGATATCGTAGAAACTTGTTTTGCTCACGGTTGGTTTCAAAATGGGAGTTTCATATCTTGCTGGAATGCCAAGATGCAGTTGTTGTTCAAAATCGTATTTCTTAATCGGGTTTGGGGTTTTTGCTGTTTTTCAACCGCACTGGTGGTTACGTACAGAAGCGGAAAACAGAAGCTGCTTCCGGTGGCTGAAGTGTGCACTAGTAAATTTTAAATACATACTAGAGCTTTTCGTGATTTTTACTTTTAGCTATACATTCGAAATAATTAGATCTAAGATCTGCACCGCTGTATGTACCAGTTCAATGGTGCATGGCCATGCGCTCCTTAGTTTGGGTACTGCTTTCCTGTGCCCTGGAAGTCATTCACGGGAGTCGTGAGCGACGGCCACCGAGTGCCCCGTCGGGTCCTACATACTTCTCACTGTACTATTTATTCTGTATGCATTTAGAACGCAACCCCTTCGTTGACAGCCTTTCGACTCAGAAACTCGTTTTGTTATGATAATGGTCTGCAAGCCGCCAACATGCTTCCGGTCAACCGTGTGCGTGCTTGCCATACACCGTGGAACTGTGGATCAGTCGTGTGGATAGTATTACTGGACACTGGAAACCTGATTCCGACTGCCTCTAGATTAACCTGGTCACAGCTGCGTATGCGAGCTCATGTTTGCATAATTCTTGATGAATTCTGTCACCTTGGCGCGCATAAGGAATGTGGCGATAGTTGTAATCGTAGGTTCACACAGCGAGTTTTTATCGTTTTGGTGTCTACGATTTCGTTTGTTCAGCCGGGTGGATTCGGTAAGCATTATCATGAACTTGTTTTTATCATAATATTGTACAGCTGAATCTGGGCTGATCATGAGAGTTGAACGCTTCCCCCGATGCTCTTGCAAGTTGCAAAACATCCCCACGAAGGAATCTGTCCATTATTGGCCGGCGGCGCATCTAACTCCACGTGCACCCCCTTGGAGATCGGCCAGCGGTCAGCTTCTGGACGAGAAATATATACAACGGCTGAGCTCGTTGCTCATAAGTACATTCCCAGTTAGCTAAGAAAATTCTTTTTGGCCAGCTTATTGCAGATAGTCCTTTGCAGCCTTCTAACTATTCCAGATAGATAAAAGATTTCCCTTTCCAACGCGTCATTATACGTTGTAATAACTTGTTTGCTTCCGCAACAACAAATTAAGTAAACAATCATTCCTACAATGGTTTCCAAAAATGAACTGAAGAAACTGAGAGTTCCGGAGCTCAAGGCAGCCTGTCGCGACGCTGGCTTGGATGATACCGGCGTCAGGAAAGTTCTGCTGACTCGCCTGTATGCTCACAACAATCTTCCTGCACCATCACGCGCAGCAGGGGTTGTGAAAGCTGACGGCATGGTCGCACAGAACGATCATCTTACTGGACCTTTTGCCGACTTAGCTTCCGTCTGCAGTCTTGCGCCCACTACGTTGCTGAGTCTGAAGGAAGCCGGCTTCACTAACATGGACAAACTTCTCCGTCTTCGTCAAAGCTTTACGTACCCGAAGAATCTCGACTTTATCAAGATTGCCGGCGATCGCAACGAAATCGAAGTTTTCATTAATCAACGAGCGCCTTCCGCCGTCTGCGATCCTCGCCAGTTACTGCGTTCGGGTAATAGCGGCAGCGAAAACAACGGACGGAGGACCATCAACCACCCGCAACCAATTCCGTCGATCATAGCGGCAGTCGGCTACCGTAAAGGGGCTCGCTCTCGTGGCAGCTCAGTAAACCGCTCGCATCCTTACTACGGCCACCAACAGTCAACCAGTACGAATTCCTGTGAGTCAACAGATAGCAAAAATTCTCCTTTTTCTCGATTGTTAAGCAAAGTGACCAAAGGTCACTTTGCTGCTTGCTTAACGGTAAACGGAACCGACCAACTGCTATCGATTTATACCTTGATGAGTTTGTGTTCTGTACGAGTAGTGTTCGTACCGCGGTCAAATTAGCTCTACTGAATGCGGCAAGTACCAACAGTCAAGTCATTCTAAGAATACCTTGAGTATCTAAAGTTTTTGTCAATACGACGCCGTGACTGCGCAGAGAAAGCGGTTCTCATCTTTGTTCTCGCTCTTTATCTAACATACGTAGTTGTTGATTCCGATCTCCGGTCTCGATGCGCTTTGGCGCATTCACAGCTGGCAGAAAGAATCAATAACTATTAATTTCGCCAGATAGCTAATTTATATTAGCTGGTATAACGACTGGCTTTTGCATTCTTGATGAGATTACTTAATAACACTATACCGCCATCAGACTGTCCCAATTACTGTTCAGCTTTGCTCAACCTGTCAAGCCGATGCTTGACAGACTGTTCAAAGAGGAACTGGACAGTGGGAAGATTTCTCTTCAGTGTAATAAACCATGGTGTGCAAATTCTACTGGAACAGTGCCGAAAAAAGGCAGCAGTAGTCTGCGGCCGACCACAGACTGTAGCCGACCTACCGGCACTTATTAAACGATTTCATCAATTCCAATACATTGAACTTAAAATTCTGGAGCTGGCTGGAATATAACGGGTATCTAGCGTGGTGGATGAGACAATAGTCACAGTATTAGTTTTAACCAACTAAAATTCCAACCGTCCCGTCTCATGTTAATTGGAAGGGATTCTTTATTTAGATGATGTGAATGCAAGGCGTTGCCTTTTTCGTAAACATACTCAATAAAGTTTTAGTAGACTAAAATTGATAATTTGATACAATTACTTACGTATTGTCACTATTGTGAACGGTTGGTAGTCTTGGGACACCTCCCACGGGCGGAAGCACTGTTCATTTGTGATATATCAGCTTACAGTAACGACGGACTTTCTGCTCTCTCAAACCGTCAAACGTAAAATTTTTCATCTTTTTCGAATTGTTCCGGATTGCTCTGGTTTCCAATTTTGCTAGCTTAGTTTCAAGTTTCAACTTTCAGGCTGTTATATGTAAAAATTAATACTATTAATGAGTGCCGCGGTCATATTAATTGTTGATTGATTCCTGACAATTTCCTGTGTTGATATGCACTGCGGAAGCACTGCCAAACTTGTTTCTAAATTCTAAATGATCTAATACAGTACCAATTGGCAGTTTGCGACTCTCAACGAACCAGAATGGCGAGATCCGGAGATGTTTCCCACATGACCGATGAGATGGCGCGAAGTTATCGCGTCGCCAAAGTTTTTCGCGACAATACGGACTCGATTAATGGAATGGATTTTTCGCCACATGGTGATGTATTTGTAACGAGCTCCGTGGATGAATCTCTCACCGTATACGATGTCGAGAAGCCAGGGTAAAAACACCAGTTTTCAGTCAGTAATGATTAGAGCTCTGGAAGCTCTCCAGTTCGTCATGAATGTATTTCGTCCGTACTCAATATTTGCTTTTGCAGAATAAAAGCCACCGTCAACAGTAAAAAATATGGCGTGGAGAATGTTACGTTTACTCGCAATAACAATCTCGTGGTGCATGGATCCACCAAGGTTGACAGTGAGTATTCTGTTATTATTTCTCGTTAGCACGGCACATAACTGTTCAGTTTGGATGCGGTATTTTTTGGAGTTTACAGTGATTACTGAAGTAATTAGCCGTTGACTGGTTTTTTGATAGTTTTTATAATTTATAGACGCTATCCGATTGTTATCCCTCAAAGACAACAAGTATCTGCGATATTTCCCGGGACATACCGAAACGTAAGCACGTTTTATTTCGTGTAGCACGTATTATTTCTTGCATTGTGTGTAGTATTTGTTTGATAGTCGTATCAAGTGTGTTCATGGCTTGATGAGAAAATACTTTGTTGTTTTGCATCGAGGCATGGGAATACGACTTGTGAATAAATCAAAAATAATCACAAGAATAAAAAATTATTTGCTAACCCTAACCACTTTGAAACAGAAACTCTGTGTATAATTTTTTTAGGGAATTGCAACACCGATACTCTGTTATTATTTTTACGAAATTACGTGATGACTTTTACTTTTTGGTTATGACGGTGCAGACTGATGTTCGGTTGAGTATCCTGTACATGACGGCTTTTCCAGGGTAACGACAATTGCGACACATCCGACCGAAGACCAGTTTTTATCCGGATCAATGGACGGCACGGTGCGTCTCTGGGATTTCAACATGTCCAATTCGTGGGCCAGCATCCCCTTCGGCACGGGTCGACCGGTGGCTAATTATGATCCCGAAGGTCTAGTTATGGCGATTGGTGTGGGATCCGAGGAGATCAAACTGTTTGATATCAGGAAAATTGGCGCGGTAGGTTTTGGAATAGGATTTCTGTCCTACAGTTTTGTGAATTATTTTGTTGCTTTATAGCCGTTCAACACGCTTAAACCCAGGGTACAGAATGCTGCTCAATGGACCTCTCTGAAGTTCAGTCCTAACGGCACGTACATGTTGATTGGAACGAACGGAAGTGCTTGTTATGTTGTTGATGCTTTTCTTGGATCTCTTGTTACGACATTTGGGGTACGAAGGAAATACTTCGCAATTATTTTGCTTTATTTCTCCTAAAATTTATCCGTTGCTGCTCGTCCCATGGGCAAGCTTCGTTTTCGCTCATGTTGATTTTCTTATAATTTCATTTTTTTTACAGGGTTATCAAAACACATCTAATGGAAAAAGTGTCTCCATTGAGCCCTGCTTTTCTCCTGATGCTCAGTTTGTGTTCCTTGGCTCGACGGATCAGCGACTGCATTTGTACAATATTAACACAAAGGCAAGGATTGGAATTTTGAAATCCGACCACACTGGGCCCATTTTATATACAAAATTTAACCCGCGCTACTCGATGATCGCAACGACATGTTCCCTGAGCTGTTTTTGGATATCCACGGTTTCTGTAGCTTCCACACGAAATTGAACATCGGTGCTTGGTTCCAGTTCCTGTTTTTATTTTTGTTCAAAATGGTTTCAGGCTGCTCTTTTCAGTATTTGCTCTGAATCATCAACGGCGTTACCTTTTTGTGAAAGAACATTTTGTTTTCAGACATTGTCTAACTTGAGCACTCTTGCTTTTGCCGACAGACCCAGCTACAATTATACCGGTTTCACGGTTAAGTTTTGTAGTTGAATATTTTTATAATTGAAGAATGTTGTGCTGAATGCTACAGTCAGACTGGCGATTCTGTAGCCGCTTCCACTTCAGAAGTTTCTTCAGGACAGGAAAACCACCACGAGGCGGTCGGCTTGGGATATCCATCTTCCACGGCGAATTTTGCGTCATTGAATTTATAATAGTTCTTCCCGGCGAAGAAATATGTTCGACCATCACGCCACATAACCGCAGCATCGATGTGGCCGGGTAGCTTCTTCCACTCGGATAGATTTTTCGGATAGCCGTCTGCCACTCTTCTTTCCGTTCCCGCTTCGAATCGATAATACTGGCCGCCTGATAACCAACGATGGAAATAAATTATTGATAAACTGAGCAGTAAATATTTCGGGAATCGATAACACTGACGCTAATAAAGCAAATTTACGTAACGATATTAGTACCTTTGATAAAGTAGATCTTTCTGTTTGGTAAATAAAAGAATACGGCATCCAGATTACTGGGAACGCCGGGGAATGCTTGGCTTATTGGCCGTGGATAGCCGGATTGCATTTGCCGGTTTTTGAACCTGTATACTTGATCACCCTGAGCCAAGAACAAAATAGCGAAAGTTTAATTATTTGTTATTCAAAATATTGCATATGGCAATGACAGTGTTTTTGACTTCAAGAACTCTGGAGTTTACCTTGAAAAAGAATGTATATCCTTCCGGTCCAGTGAACACGGTGTCAATCGTTTCCGGTAGCCCCACCCAACCTTGCGAAATTGGCTCTGGCTGTGAGCGAGAACTATCTTGGGATAACTCAAAGAAGTATTTCCCCTTGAAGGCATATACGCGTCTGTCTTCGGTAATTGTCACTCCGTCGATGACCTTTTCATTTTCTCCCATGTTGCACACATCGCGGTATAGTGCCGATAGCTTTCCGCGTCGTTCTCTTCCGGTCTGCTCGGCTATCATTTTTGCAGCTGTCGGTGCTGCGGGTGGCGCCGGCCTTTGCGTTCGAGGACCTTTATAAATACATTAATACCTTATGTTAAGTTATGTATAATTTGCGATTGTCAAAAGTTTGATCAACCGCACATACAGGTATGTCTACTGTACAATCTCGTAACTGATCATGCCTTTGTAATTATGCATAACGCGTATACGTATATACCGGGGTATCTATATAAATTTAAGGCTTGATGAATGCTCAATGCACGCAGATTTTACGCACCATAAATTGCTTGAATCCCGGCAATGTCATCCGGCTGCAGGGACTTTCCTTGCACATAACCGGAATAATACGGATTCATGATAGCTCCCTTAACGTTTGAGTGGTCTAATCCAAATGTATGCCCGATTTCATGTAATGCCACCATATACAGATTTTGTCCTAAAGATAGAATTAAGAATTATCCCAAGAAATATTTCCGTCATCTAACCGAAGGAAGAAATTACCGCTCGCACTGCGCACTGTCCAGTCCTCGTACTCATCAAATCTCATATCTCCTCCGATACTGCAGATAAATGCATAAATTACAATGCAATAATGCTTTATAATCCAGGAAAACTGAACTGAGCTACTGCAGAATACAGTTTATATATGCTGCTGTAACAGTCTGCTGTTGGATAATATAAGTATAACACATGAAATATACTTGCTGTAGAAAAAAGATCGAGATAAAAAACAATATCCGTAATAAAAAATTGCATTTAGTACGGTTAGTACTACCACACTCACCCTGGACCAGGTCCGTATGCGTAGGCCAGAGCTTTGCCTGGACCATCACCCGGTGCGAATTTAATATCGATGTGCACCGGCCCATCCGGTTTCAGAGTGATGTTGAACGGACCGGCTTTTTCCCATTCCTACCGGAGTCGAAGTTGTAATCAACCTTATGTAATTACAGATGTGGAAATATAAAAATTCTTCTGACTAGGGTAATGTGAATAGGGAAATCTTTAGGTGAGAAAAAAATTACCGGTCGGTAAAACGTACAAAAAACGCTTTGCGAAAAACCCCATCGACGGTCGCCCGGTCAATCTTGCTACTGTACTGCGTGACACGGTATTTTAGATCGCGCCGTTGCCATTTCTGGCCCTGCAGCACGGAATCCTGAATAATATATCGCTTTCGACGCGCCATGGTAGCACTGTTATCGTTGGGATTATTCGATTCCGGATCCGGGCCTTCTTCCGCTTCAATCTGCGCGTCCACCACCTGCATATTGTCTTCCACTCCGCAACGCGGCGAATTCATGAGAGTCACAGTTGGAATGTCCAATTCGCCTGTAATAAGCACTCATCCGTATATGCGACAGTATGCAGTGCGATATTCAATTTTTGCATAGAAGTACTGAAATAACCAGATGTGCAAAGAAGCGGATGCCGTGAGCTTGATTGTCAGGACAGCGTTACAAAATATACAGACGAAATCTTATTAATAATTATTAATAACGGATGGCTGTGACGGGAAAAATCAAATTGCAGCTTGTCACCGGCTGTTGAGATTGACAACGCAGCGTATTCCAAAGTTAATTTTCCAGGCTGGACATGTATAGCTCTTGCGCACCAGTAATCGCACCATGCAGTCGGCATATCAGTTGTGCGCAATCGGTTTGCAAAATTAATGGAAGAGCGTAGTTATTCCTGATGGCTGATTGTATTTGTATTGTATTGATGTAGAATTGCCGCATGCCAATATACGTATGTCACAAGAAAGCAATAAAATTTCATGTATGATTGCAAAATTAACCGAAAGCATCTATGATAATGTAACGCGCGCAGTTCAGTTATAACAAAGAAAAGCGCAAAAATTAGTGAGAAATGATAGTACAAATGCTATGCAAAGATATGTTCTCATGATATCGGATAAATCATGGTAAGCCCATGACCACCTACCTACCTGTTTCTCGAAGGCCGAAGAATCTCTGAAATTTTTTTATCACTTTTCGCAGTACGCGGCCAGTGGCCTCGCGAAAATTTTCTGGATTCCATTTTGGTAACCACCCATAGTCTTGCAAAAAACCTTTAGCCTGTCAACAAAAACTTCAACAATTCTTTTCCTCTCGTGCAACTTAAGGACTATGTGATTTAAGTAAGGTAATTGATTCTGCTTTATGTACCTTTTGGAAAGCTTCGGTTATTCCTCGTTCTTCTCGACGAAGCGATCTCCCCTCCGCTGGAGAAGCATGGTATAACAGAATGATGGCAATAACAGGAAGTGCACACTTTACAACAGCAGTCCAGCGAAAGCGCATGGTAATTGACCTTAATGTACTGATCTCATTAAGAAAAGAAATACAATCAGCAATTGTACTTAAACTAGTCGAACGCGACTACCCAAAACTCACAGCGGTTACAGTCTTACTGCCCAGCCCAAATTTAATCGGCCAAGACAAATCCAGCAAAAACGCTTAAAATATTTAACGTAAAAAATGATTACATTTAAAAACTATGCAGTGTACCTTAATGCATAATGCCTAATACACAGCATCAACGAAATAAAGATAGGTAAATGGTATAATTATATGGCTTGGAGATTTCATTTGTCAGCTGCATTCACTAATTTAATCGACAACCACCATGGCAAGCCTTAATTCCTGGTAGTTCTTTAACTGCCTTCTCTATCATGACGGTAAATTTATCAGCACTTGCATCTTGTTTTTATTGCAATCTTATAAAGAATCTCAAGAAACTACGGACAAAGGTCAATCTTCTATTGCAGATGATTAGAATGTTGAATTTATGCACAAGCTACAGTAGACAATATTATACGGTCTATCCACTTCCTATCTGTACTTGTATGTTTTTTATTCAGCGTTTATCAAAAATTAGCTATCGGGAATAGAACGCATATTTAGGCGATGCAAATGAATATTTAATGCGAGCAAGTGATAAAACTTGGAAATTATTGACTAGAATTATGATATATGAAGGAATTCCTGGCTCTTAATTATCGATTAATGGACGAGGTCAGTGTACGCCATTTCAATATGCACTTATCGCGACTAGTCAATGTAAAACCACTGTTTAGTCGATTTTATTCCTGCGTTAATGGTTTTTCGCATCACTGCAGTTGTAAAGTTTTATTGGAGACGCAAGAATGCGCGTTCCCGGCAACGCAGCCGGGACCTGGGTCCGACCGGGTGGAAACTGGTGTGTGTCGCTAACAGCTGCTGAACTTGATCTTCCATCGATCGGCGCTCTACGTACAGTTCTCCCTAAATTTAGATCTCATATATCCCCAGGCTCTTTCATCAATTTCCCACGCAAATACAAGCCACTAAGGTCACAAATCCAATGTGCCTGTAAACACACATTCCGGGCCGGCGGCGACGCTATTCGTATCACCAAGGCATTACACTACACTACGTAGTGTAGTATTGTGCCGTGGTATCACCCTGTAGCAAGTACTAGTATGCCTTTAATGCGCTCCAAAGACGGTTAAGAGCCATCTATCTTGATTTTGCAATTTATTTTTTTGCTCAAATCGATTTACAGTCATCATGCGTCTTTTGGAGACACGCAACTTAATTTGAATATGAATGTAAATTCATACAGACGTGATTGGTCAATACGCCGTTCTTCGGATTTTAAGCTCGTTAACGGTGACCTTTGTATTACAGTGATTTTGAATGCGTATGCCTATGTACAAACGATAAAGCGGAAACTTTGAATCCAGGATGCGTCAGTGAATAAACGGAAAGTTAGACATATGGTTACGTGAGCTCCGCTCCGCAGCATCTTCGTAGTTCCTTTTAATATTACACCGTTTCAATACTTCACTCATACATACTTGAACGTATAAATAAAATGTCAAATTAAAGCTCTAATATACTGCAATTTCGACATCGATCAGCGTGCGCATAGTATTAAGTCAGTCTATGTTCGCACTGTTTTGTAACAAAACTTAAACACATTTTGATTGTATTGCTCCTGGCCATGTACAAAGATCTGCACACTACAGAGTATTAGAATCCCGCCGGGGAGTCGGAGCGTAGTGGGAGATGACTGTACATTTGCGGAAAGGGATGCACGTCAGCCACGGTTTCCCCCGCAACCGCCGGCCTCTGCGGACTGATGCCGTACGTCGTCAACAGGGAACCCCTCCGGAGATTATGTAAGGACAGATTACTAATGCTGGCGGTAAATGCTAATGACGTTCCGACAGGATGCTGCGACACGGAAACAGCTGAACTGCTGTCGGAAGCGGCGCTGTTATTGGCCTTGAACGGCGGCACAGCGGGTGCACCGGCTTCCACCACGACGGCTGCTGCCGACTCCGGCGGACTGCGTGCTGTGCCACCCAGAGGAGCAATCTGTACAAGAGGAAGTTGCGTGCGGGCATCGGCCAGGAAGCTCTGAGGAAAGCATGGCTCGGATAGACTGCGCACGCCTAATGGCGAATCGACAGGTTTTTCCAGAAGGTGACCTGGTGGGGTGTTGATCTCGGGTTGAGCGCCTGGGGGAGAGGGTAAAAGTTTCGTGTCTTCGTAGGGAAGGTTCGATTCATTGAACTGCACCGATACTAAAAAAGAGAATCGAATTTTATTCCTAATATTTCTGTTGCTTTGTATACGAGTACTATTTAATTTCGGTTCGTATTTGTATGTGCATAAGTCGTAATCAACATGCAAGTAGCTGCGCCGTTGCGCATTTACAGATAAAAAATGTCTTTGCAAATGATCGAACTCACTATACGTCACTACAGGACGCGCTATTTTGTTATGTAATCTGTAAGTGCGCGACGATATTACTAGACCACACAGTGCAGATTTCAGATTGGGAACAGAATCAACGAAACCTGCAATTTAGCCGAATTGTACTGTACAGAGCGAGTTAGGTACTTAGAGGCCAACGTACATTTTGCTTTGATTACTGGTTTAGTCCGCATTGGCACTTTTATGTTATGCAAGCATTAATAATTTAATGCTATGGCAATTTGTCATTAATATTCAAATGGTTACATCTATATTTCTGTATGTTGTTTGAATTTGTTTCTGATTATGACTACAATCTACTTCATCCATGGAGTGCTGCTCACTGATTCCCATAATTATATATATATATAATAAAACTTTTATATATAAAACTGTGTTCAACTATGTTAGAGTGTTTGTCCATACTGAACGGTTTTTGTTTTGTTGCGTTACTGTTTTTGCTTCCACGTCGTTTTTATGATGCGCACGAACATGTACAGATATATTGTAAAAAAAACCAGATTTTTGAAAACTGAGTAAGTATTAAGTCTTAAATTTATGATAATTTGCAGTTATCATCAAATTTAAGCGCATTGAACCAAATGTAACGTTTTTGTTAAGTGCAAACTGCGAAACTGGCGGTTTCAGAATAAGGTCACGAATTATATATTACATTGTTATTATATTATGGCGACAATAATGCGCGCAGGTATAAAGCATATTCGGGTTAGGAGTGCTAAAGGATTATTAATACTGCTTTGCTTTGATTTTATTTTAACGGCTCGTAGTACAGTCTAATGCGTCATTGCCTGGGATATCACACCCGTGGGTGTAAGGCGGCACACGCACGTGTGTAATTGTTTATGGCAAACCCGCTAGAATATTATAAGAGGGATTACCTAGAGGCGGTGTCTGTTGGAAACTTGTTGGGTGTGTTGTTCTATGTAACGTTTTGACGTATGTATTTCTTGTATGTATTTTTAGTACCGATTAATTATTTGTAATTGTATATGAATGTTACGTTCGTAATTATTTATCATGGAATAGCACAAAATTCTGTTTGTCACGAATACACGGAGTACGACACGAAAATGCGTTCTTTTTGGGAAACTTAGTACGCGCATGTTGGCTACCCCAAATGACGACTGAAGAAAAATCCCTGTCCTCACCTTTAGGCAGCGCGCTGTATTTCCTAACAATATTCTTGATTACGTTGACATATAAATCATCCTTGACCGGCTTCAGCGGATCTTCCGGACAGATTTTCGCGGCTTTATCGCGCGCTTCAAATGTCATCACACAGATCGCCACAATTATCACACAGCCCAGCCCCATGAAAGCCGGTCCAACGTAGGTGAGATTTTTGAGATGCCAGTGCATGGCGGCATCCACCGTGGTGACGGTGCTATTGCCAATTACAAGATCACGGGAAGACAGTGCCGGTGCATAGAAGCCAATTACCGCCATCGTAGCGCCAATTAGTATCAGCACGATGGCTAACGATGTGCTTTTGCATGCCGACCACAAGCAGGCGCGATCCACACGGACTCGCACCAATTTCGTCTTCGAGGGCAATCCCGGCTCGATGTGGCCGGGGCGCGGCGCCAACTGCCGGCGTAACGCTTTGGGAAGAGCTTGGATGTTGTAGCGCTTTAATCGGAAGTGGTCCATAGCCAAAATAAAAAAAACTCTAGATTTGGAAAAAAAATGACAGCAGAATCACAGGATTAAAAAACGACTGCTGATATTGTCGAGAGCATATAGCCTTAATCCGGCCTTTAAGAAAACTCTCCAAGCCATATGTGCGCAAAATCGAAACGACAAACATAGTGCGTCATGATTGGATGCACACTTTGTCAACACAAGAGCCAGCTGCATAATCAAGCATTATCCTATCCATTATGATCCAGTAAATTGGACGAGTGGGTTGACAATGTATCGAATTACAAGTATAAACTTTGAGAAAAAATAAGCAGGAAGAGGTAAGCTGCTTGGGCTAACTACTGAAAATATAAAACGGGGAACGACACCAACAGTAGCCCAGCAGCAGCAGCGGAAGAGGAAAAGGGAAACCAATAGCCTAACTTGCAGCATGTGTATATATGCTGGTGTTTATATAGGCACGCAACATATAGCCTGAGTGTTAAGCGCCAGCGCAGCCTTGTTCCCGCCAGTTGCCAACAGGAGCCTTTTTCAACTTCCGCCAGCCACAAGTCGTTTAGATTGATAAGCACAGGATATAGCCCAGTAATTTGTTAGCTGGCACAGCCACATCAGGTTAGAGTAGGCACGTACAGAAACTTGTTGGCTATTGTAGAGTTGAAATTATTTTGGGATAGCTCAAGCGGAAATTATCGATCTATTCGGCTGTATGTACTCTGCGCTGACGGAATTTGTCGACAATCCTGATGCCGGCGATTCCCTTTTGGCTATAGAACACTGTCAACTGGGAAAGCAACTCGCTGCTATATGCTCGTAGCGGGTCATGTATGCGTAACAACTCTGCTGGAATAATGATTACTTATATGCGTTATGTGTCAATATGAGCATTTTCCGAGGAAAAGATGAAGGTCATTTTGTCAGATGCATAGATAAATATGAGTATTATTAAGTATCACGGCGATTATGGTTTCCTGTCCCACACATACAGCATTCTGGCCTTTGTCATACAACATTAATATTATATGATATAAAAACTGCCCTTACATAAACGAGTCATCTTCTCCGCATAAATGTTAAAAAGCGCAATACACAAGATTTAAATAACAATAAAGCTAAACGTCACTATTATCATTACATGAGCTATATTACATAATTACACCTACAATTTGTAAATGCTACAAGAGATAACGAACTGGCCCGAAAGGCAGACTAAAGGAGGAATGATTCTTCGTGAATGGTGTCAAAACACTTTGCCGATATAAATATCTATTTAATATATACTTCTATGTCTAGGTAGATGTGATATTATTCAGCACAAATTTAGACATGACGAGCTACTACTACGACTGATATACAGTATATCTGTGTATGTATACGGTATACATTTGACTCACCTGCTGTTTTTTAGCTATAAATTATAAACGATCAAACATTTTATAAACGATCAAACAGAAGCTTATCATTTCGGAAATTATGTCGATCTATGTAGAGTGTATACTCTGTGAATTATTTTAACAGATCTGCCAAATCTAGAGTCCGCTATGTCCTAACGATTAATGGCATATTATTAATTTATGATCGTATTGTTCAACTTATTGATACTTCTACCTCAAAAGTGCGGCCGGGAAAACCGAATGATAGGATCACGGCCAGGATGCAATGGCTTTTTTGGTTTTGAGCGCGTTTTTAACAGGTGTACTTACGACGAGGAAATTGTTAACCCTTTTTTGTCTTAAATGAAATTCTTCTAGTACTACAGAAGGGAAGATTTAATTAATTCAATATAAGTTGGTACCAAAAATACGCGTAACATAAAGTCCTTCAAGAAAATTTTGAGGGCTTTTGCACAATTACGGTACGAATAATATTTACAGCACCACGATGACGACTTTACACGCCAAAACGTTGAGGAAATGTAATTATATTTTGCACAATGTAAGTGAAGAAGAACTAAACTAAAAAAAAGATTAAAAAGTCGCTGCTTCACACACCAGGGTAGGCACTAATTTTGCAGACTGTATGTAAATACGAGTATGTTACCTCATGCATGTGGTCACTTGAGCGCCTGTTGTACCTTGTGCTTGCACATGCATTTACCTCTCAAAATCGATTAATTCAGGCATTTCCCGCTCAATCTTTTCAGAAATGTATGCGGAAGCAAAACGTCACAATTTGTCACTGGACAGGATGTTGTTTACAACTTCACAAACCTGTATACGCTTCTGTGCAGGCTTTATAATCCAGCGTAATTTTTCCGATCCAACGTTCGGGTAGTGAGCGTTGGAGGGTTAACCAACCATAAGTATGAGCGCAATAACATCATACGTATAACAGATTGCGAATAATTATTATGCAGGTTTCTTCTTAGAGCCCTGAGGTTGTTTCTTTCCACCACAAACGGAACCATGATCGAGCAATGATACTTTAAATATCGTTAGATACCTATTTGTTCATCACTAAGCGTCGGCATAATCCACAAATACATAAAACTTCCAATGTCTACCAGCATTATTATGCGTAATTTCTTCAACACGCATAGAATTCTCTGCTCGCTCATAATCATTAGTCTGCACTTACGCATGCAATTTTTAAATGAAGTACTCGTACTCGTTTTAATTCTCAAGTCTCGTGTCTATATGTATATTACCTAATCATATTCAAATATAAAATTCTGATTAACGAATACGCGAGTTTCATTGCAAAGCAAACGGAATTTACAATTGTTATTTGGCCGATAATTAAGCTTTAGAGCTTTGTAGCCTGTGCTAGCCTTGTGCATAAACATATTTTTATAAAAACGTTCCGGAAAACCTGGAACGAACGGCCGCACCGGACCGTCGATATAGGCGACACTTGTACAGTATGAGTGATATTTATCGCATGCAACACGACGTCTGATTTATTATGATGCTATCCATAATGTTCTTGTCGGGAATTCGTATTTCCATCGTAATTCTGGTGGTGTTCAACAAAAATGCAGGTAAAGAGATTACGCCCGGCAAGTGGATGTTGATCGTGTTATAATATTATTTTTTCTGAACGATACCAGTCAATCCGCAGAGGTGAAACTGATAAGGATATTTTCAGGTTACGTATCGGCTCAGCGAGGGGGAGGCGGTGGTGGAGGTCATGGAGGAGGTGGTGGTGGAGGAGGAGGTGGTGGAGGGCATGGAGGAGGTGGTGGGTCTGTAGGAGGCAGTGGTGGGAGTGGCGGAGGTGTCGCCGCAGCTGGCGGGGGCGGAGCCATCGCTTCTGCTGGTGGAGCACCCAGTGCGCCTGCCGGTGGAGCTTCCGGGGCCGCGCCTGCGCAATCAGCTCCATCAGCACCCGCTTCTTCGGCTCCTGCACCCAGTGCGCCACAACAAGCGGCACCTGCCCCAAGCGCACCGCAACAATCACAACCAGCAGCTGATCCCCAAGGTGGCGCGCCCGCGCAAAGTCGACCGTCTCTCGGTATACCGGCACCGAATGTTCCATCTTTTGGCCCACCAGCCAGTGCACCGCCTGCTCCACATGCAGCAAGCGGCAGCCGACCGGCTGGTCCACTCCCGGGGACCACCGGCGAAGTTTCTAAAGGAGGGCAAATCCGTCCCGCTGAGCCATTGGCAAAGCCGAATGTGCGCCCGGATCGTCCTTTACCCACCGCGGACGCGTTATTAGGAAAACCGTCCGATAAGGGTCATCAAGAAAAGCCGGACACCGGACGAGAAATAGACAAGCCGGGGAAGGAGGCGACCGCGGATAAACATCGACCTCGGCATCCACACCGCCCAAGACCGCCGGTGGTTGAACCAGCGAATCCTCCAGGCATGCCCAGGCCGCCGACAATAACTCGGAGTGTAACTGAACTTCCTCCGCTTCCAATTCCACCGACGGATGGAGATGTCGGATGCGGAACGAAAGGCGGTGTCGGCACCGGACCCAATTGTGTCAGTAATGCAGAGGTTCAGCTTTTGGTCAATCAGGTGTTAGTGAACAATGGCTTACTGCCTTCGATCGCGAATTCGCGTCGCCAAACAACCACCACCACCAGAGCTCGACGAAGGTGAAGTGCGAATTAAGTGAAGTGAAACGATAGCCGCAAATGACTTGCGGTCATTCTGTATCCGCAAACCGAAAAAAAACATTTGGCAGAAATAAGTACATTATTATGAATTTGTAATTGAATAAATTATTATTGATACATTAATACGATTATTGTACGGGATATCTGCATATTGCACTTAAACAACTACTCTACTCGTAGTACATCTTGTAGAGCATCCTGGTGTTACGACTGTTGCACAATAAATTTTTTGTCGACATATATTGATTGACAGTATACATGTAACGCATTTATAGTACTGCGTGTAGCACATTAATATTTTATATCGTACTGCGTATTAAGAAATACTCTAGTTTGTGAACACAGGAAGCTTTGTTAACCTACAGTAAAAAAAACAAATAGCAATTAAATGCCGGTGGATTTATGAGTTCCAGGCTCCAACTTCCAGCCCGCGGAAGCATAATCAAACATTACACACATGATCGCATCGAGCGACTGGTGCCGTTTGTTATTAGTTGCAAGTGCATATTTCTATCACAAATTAATCACAATGCATATAGTTAACACAAAGACGAATCTTTATAAGAGAATAAAACTATGTACAAACAAAAATATGCCGTCTTGATATCGCAACAGGTGAGCGTAAAATCACACCGGAAACAATTTCAAAACTTGAAAATGATCCTCCAGAGTTACTTGATCAAATGGTTTGCTGCCGAAAAGAAGAATTTGCTGTTTTAGTACTTTCAAATTACGGCATATGTCAGCAAATAAGTTTAGCTGAAGTTTATAATATGGTCTTCCGGGCCTTTCCGTTTGGTACGGCGTATTGCAAATATGCACCGCGTCCAGCGAAGTCAAATTAACGAAAGCATGAACGGCCTGATCATCTGTCACCCAGAAATCAACCGTCGAAGCATGTCCACTGTCCAGATAATACAGCTTTTTAACTTTCGATAAAACAGGTAGCCCAGCACTTCCATCCTTATCCAGTATGTGCGGTGCTTCGTGTAAAAGCTGATTCAGGATCACACATCCCTTACTGAATCCAACAATGTACAATTCCTGGAAAGTACTGCGTAGCAGATTCTGCAAGGAGGAAAGCAGTCTGTCTAGGTGCTGCGACGCTCCGTACTGCGGATCATATTCCGACGGAGAAATCTCCGCGGTGCTCTGCACAAAATTGTCAAAACAGCTGAACACGAGGTCCTGTTTTCGAGCGGGTCGTACGGCCACAATCAGATGGTCGGGGAACTTGCTAGATAGCAGCGTCGCAGTATTCTCTAAACTCCATGCAAGGTACGCCGAGCAGCCACTCGAGACCATCGCAGGTTCCAAATCTTGAATGTCCCCTCCGAAGTAGACGACGGCCTTGCCAGAATTCAAACGACCCGAAATTATAAGATCATTGCATCGAGACGGTGATCCAGGAATATCTGGTAGGATCGTGACGGCGGTTGTCGCGCGAGCGATGCTGCCGTTCATGATGCTGCGATAAATATTTAAAGGCAGAACACTGCCCAAGATGAGGGAGAACGATAAACGCTGCAGCATTACAAGAACAACAACATTTACAAGAATCGTAGGAACCCGAATTAGATCCAAAACGCAAGACACATCATGCGATTGTTGCAACAAGATCTGGCATAAATTGTCTCAAACAACTCACAACACTGACAACAGATAACAAGAGATTTGATTTGGATTTACTGTATAAACTTTATATTTTATACAGTCTTAAACTGTATAAACTGGATTTACACTTTACAGACTCATTTACTGGATTACAGTATAAACACAAACAAACGCCGCAGCCCCCTACGCGCGATACTTACTTTTACTGCAGGGTTTATTGACCTGATAAGAACTGCCTTGACCGACTTCTATTAAACGGCAGCGGGCGGTGGTCAGACACTCGACTCAGGCTGGAGCTGGAGCACACTGTCACAGCACAGCTGGCACTTTAGCATAGTGACAGAACAGTCTCAAGAAGTCGGCAAACTGTAGTTACTGTACTAGGTAGTAGGACTAGGTACACCAAAAAATTATATGTAAAAGGCTCCTGCTTGTAATTTTTTGGTCAGTAGGCACTAGGCAGAGCGGGAAAAGAAAACAACTTACAATAACAAAAAACATAAGAATATTCAATGACAGCATTATTTTATTGTTAGTCTTAAACTCTAAAACTAATTACAAGTTGAAGTGGGTGACAAACCGTCTTTTAGAAAATTAAGAAGTAACTCACTGTAACTGATAAGGTTTGCAGTTTGCTCTTATTTTATTAAACCCGGAAAAAGCAGCCGAGTCCACAATCACCGGGCGTAGATGATGAAAAATAGTAGTAAGTCCTAGAACTACTAGAAAACTGATGATAATCATACTATCATAGCAGTAAATTTACAGAAAGAAGTAAGTACAGTAAGTAAATTTTAGGAAATCGTTAGTAAGCTCCTCTAGGGCGGCATGATTCATGTACGCGTAAAGGCAACGATCCGCCTGCCGCTTATCACTGGTTCCCCTAGCCGGCTGGCGGTAGCAAGCCACGCCTACTAATGGAAATACCGCTTCCTCTGTTCTGGTATTGGAGCGAAACTGCGTCCGTAGTCCGTACATAAATAATGGGTCTCGTTTTTCGGTTTTTGTACGTTGGAGTAGATTGTATGGAGATTTTATGTATTATTTAGAACAGTAAAATTAGAGATTATCTGGATTATGTAACGTTTCGCAGGTGTTTTGCACAGGACGGTAGTGTTTCCTGAAAATTGTCATAAATATTTACAATCGCTTCGGCAGTCGCCAATTTCTTTTGCTTGCTATCTAGCACGTTTTGGGTTAGTACTGTACGCAGCATCCGTTGATGGGATTGACAAGTCAATAATCTGCGGTCTGTCTGCTAGGCCTATTCGTCACAATTTGAGATCTGAAAGCAGTTCAGCCTTTAGCGGACACATTTTTACTGTCCCAACTGTACGTATGCAATATGCATCTAGCTACGCCAGTGGTCTTTTGCTGGTATTAAAACTGCTCGCTCGCATGGTCTCTTGATGGTCTTCGCCTTTTTTACAGTTCATGATATTGTTGGCGATTCTGCAATAATTTGTTTTATTATAGCGAGGACGTCGCTTCGGTAGTCCAGTTACTCCAATTTGGCACCTATTTTTGCTTGATTTCTGTCGATATTCGGTATCTTACGAAAAATGCCTCTGGATAGAAACGGATCTGCGGTAAGTCATTCATAAATCCTTTGCTCCATTTTTGAGTGCAAGATGTGAGGCGCGATGGATCTGAGCCTGTTTTTTCCAGGGTTTCGATAAGGAAAACCGAACTTTTGAGCACTTTCTTGTTAAATGGCATTGCCAAGCAACTAACAACAAAGGTTTTTGTCCTAAAGGGTTTTTAGAGTTTGTGAAATCTTTACCGATAATAATTTGTTGTGATGACTTGATGTGTGTCTCAGTTTCAGACAGCCTGCTCGGCGTGTCGAGCACGTGCGTTTCTTAAACTGTTGGATGCCGATGACACTGTAATCTCAGCAAAAGTAGTCGCTGATTCATAATTTTACTAGTAGATGGTGTTTACCGAGTGAAAGTTGTAAGCATGTAGTACACATGGCCATAGAGTAGTGTAAACAGCTGACAGCAAAACATCTACAATTTGCGTGTAAAGAAATGCTGGCTCGAAGTTTAGACTTCAGACAATCTAACTTCGAAGTAGTAACGCGGTGCCTCTTTTTTTAAAACAGTTTGCTAGAATTATTTAGCAGTTACTGCAGATAACGGATTATTGGAATAAGTGGAATTGTTCGCTGTAGCGTAATACGTATTTCTTGGTTGGAGAAATTAGAATTCAAGGAATACATTATTTTTTGAAGCTTTTATAATATTTATTTGGTATTACGGTTTGCATTTTCTGTCGTAACAGAGATACTTATGTTGAAGTAGGGCTGTTAGATGGATATTTTTGAAAACCGTAGTGCGAATTGTTTTTACAGAGTTATTCACAACGCAGCAGCTACCAAAGTTATCTTGCAACTACAAAATGAAAATATTGATTAAAACAATAATATTATCGAAAAATTTTATGAAATTTTGTGTTGACGTATAGTTATATATCTATAGTACAAAAATTTCACAAAAATATGTGAAAATTAACGAATCTGATTATGACTGGTACGATACTCGCATTAGAGAATACTTTAATCTGTCTGATGGTCTTCCAAACAAAGCAATTTTTTGGGTTTGAATAGTACAGTCAGCCTGAACTGATAGATGCAAGAAAATGTTATTTTCTCGTCGGAAATCTAATAAATCACAGCGTGATCCGTAATCAGTCTTAATACTTTTCTTAATGTAGGTGATAACTCAGTTTTACAACAAACAGACATATAGATATATATGAATTATTCATGATACGCCCGCACTATCATTGGGATGCGGAGAGAGAGGAACGATGATGCGCTCAGAAGGAAAGCAAATAATTCAGCGTTATATTTTTTGGCCTAGGCGACGGAGAACGGTGTTTACCAGAACGGTCATACCGTTCACGAGAATGGTCATACCACACACTCGAACACGGTTTGTAAAAGCGGTGACATTTTGTTTTTCAGCAGATGATCGGAAGCTGTGGAATTGTCCTTGGTTTTGGTTTACGCTTAGTGTTTTATTTTTTCAAGTTTTTTTTTCTGGCATGAGCTTGAACTTTCTTCGTTCACTTTTAATAATTCTGTCAGTTATATAGAATATATTCAGTGCAATTTACACTGATTTTCTCTTACACTGTACCTGCTCTGCATACTTCATTAATTTCTGTATTCGTAACTGTGAATGTCATAACGTGGTGCAGTGACCGGTGATTGTAAATTAATTTGAATGACGTCGCGTAATTTACGCAAACTATTATCTGCTTCGAAAGGCCACGGGCCCTTGGGCCTCCTCTCAAATTTGTGCTCGTCCTCATTGAATTTATTTCTGCATTCTGAATCTTCTGAATTCTGATAATCTTTTCTCAACTATCTATGTACGAATTCGTTAAATATATTGGATGGTGCCATCATGGTGGTAATTAGGGCTGCTTTTGCTTGTGGCTTGGATTGCCGGTTCTGGCTGTTGGCTTTTTGTCTTTTTGATTTTTATTTTGTATATCTATTGTCTTAACAAAAAAAACCATTATAACATTCGTGGCGCTAAATTGCAGCAAGATTTTCGCTTCCATTCCCTTGGTGAACGTGGCATAAAATCAGTGAGTTTACAGCTTATGGCTCATTAAGTCAAGTGCTGTGATTTGCTTTCGCTTTGCGGTTTGCAGTCGGCACTTGGTGGATGTCTTTAATTCTGTTATTTTGCACTTCTGCATGGGCTTCTTCCTTATTGCTAACTGCGGCACGATTTGCTTAGTAAAACGTTTGACCGTCGTGTTTAGGTGGGCAGTCTTTTGGAACAGAGCCTCATTATCGTCTCTAACCGACTGCCTGTTAGTGTGAAGAAAGCCGAAAGCGGTAAATTGGACATTTACCCGAGTGTGGGCGGCCTGGCCACGGGATTATCGTCCTACACGAAAAATGCCGAAAACAAATGGATTGGCTGGCCGGGCATTCCCAGTAATGATCTGTCGGAGGAAGAGAGACGCCACATCAGCGATGAACTGCAGAAATACAACTGCTATCCGGTGTTCCTATCCCAAGATCAGCTGAACGACTTCTACAATGGATACAGTAACAGTATTTTATGGCCACTATTCCACGATCTGCCGGTCACCCAGGAGGCGGATGATCTGCGGGATCGCTACTGGAATGCCTACCAGCAGGTCAATCATCTGTTTCTCGAGGTGATCCTGGCGCTGTCGGGAACCGATAGCTCCGTATGGGTCCATGATTACCAGCTGATGATGTTGCCGGCCATGCTGCGCAGCGCGCGGCCGCTGGAGAATATTGGGTTCTTCCTGCATATTCCCTTTCCGGCGGCGGAGAACTTTGCGACCAATTTGAAATGGGGCAGTGATCTGGTGGCGGGTTTGTTGGGCGCTGACTTGGTCGGGTTTCATGTGCAGTCATACCTGACCAATTTCCTGGATGTGGTGGAGCAATACGGCATGGGCAGTGTGGATCGGGAGAATACGCGGATCAATCTGGTGGATCGGATGGTGCAGGTGGCGGATTTTCCCATCGGTATCGATTACAAGCGCTACTTTCAGGCCTCCAAGGACCCGGCGGTGCAACATGAACTGTTTAAGTTGCGCAACAAATATCAAGGCCGAAAGGTTATACTGACCGTCGATCGGCTGGATCCGTCCAAAGGTCTAGTGGAACGGGCCGCGGCTTACCAGACCTTACTGAAGGTACGATATTGAAGTTGTCCGATCAACACTTGTACGCAATGCGTTGCGAAAAATTGTGCAATGGGTCTCTTATTTATGGTACGGTTATCCGAAATTTAAAATTGTTTTTGAATTTGCAGCGCTTCGGGTTTAGTTTGTCGCTTGTCGTCAGCAGTTTTTTGTTGAGATTATGCGTAGAAGTAGGATTTCAGTTTAAAACAAAGTGTTTATGACTTTTTTGCGTGTTAATGGGAACATTCAACGTTGTGCTTCCATTTACTTCGAATTTTACTACACTTGACTGAATTCCCTTTTGCAAAAGTAACTGGTGCTGTGCACGTCAAGTTTCTGACAGCTGCCATCAATCTCCTCTTTTTGTTAACCAATTTATTGATCCTGTGACCTTCGTTGCTGTGCCTTGTTTCCGGTTGTTGTCGGTAAACTCCTGGTCACAGTACCAGACTATCACAGTACCAGACTATCAGCCAACGCATTAGAAACCCCAAAGCCGCCAGAGATTTCATTAAATATTGAAATTATCTGCGACTGGACACTTGATGGATGGTTTCCTGTTAGCATCTATTTCAGTTCTGATTACGTCGTTTACCTAAGAGCTTTGCCTGCATAATGAATACGCTGATTTTAAACTTGACTCCCGTGGAGACGGGTTAATGGATTGTTACAATTATCTGGGCTACAATCAACAAGGCTACTTCCCGAGTATTGTGCATATGCGCATTTTGTGTTAGCTTCCATAATATCAGTAGCGTGCGTAAAATAGCGTGCGAACCCTGGATTTTTCTTGGGCAAGACAGAGTTTATAAATGTTCCATTGGTGCAACAATTGCAGCTGGTTATTACCACCATGTTGGTTAGACCGCGTTTGAAAGTTGCAGAATGCACCTACGCATGTAGCATTTCAACTACTAGTACCTTGAAAAAGTGAAATAATTTGTCGTATTCTCTTCCCATCTGTGTGTCCCCCAAAGAATAATGAAGCCTGGTTTATTAATTGTTGGGTATAGAATGAGTATAGACGTAAAACACAGTACTCTTTTTATTTCTAATGGTTTTCTGCGTTGATCGCATGGTGTATTTGATATTACCAGTTTATACCAGGTTTTTCCGTGCACAGATTTGGCTTACCAATTTTGCTTTCGGCGTATGAATAATTTCAGTTACTTATTACACATCTAGGGTAAATACTCTAGGAATAATTTTTAACAGGTTTTTTGTCATAATTGATGAGTAATAGCAATTCATGGGATTAACCGAAGGCCAGCAGAATAAAATCTATACAAACAAAATTTACATAAAGAAATTTCTGAAATTTATATGAATAAACTTATTATCTTCCGTTAAGTATTAATTATATTATAAAAATACCATACTTTGTTATCAAAATTTGCAACACTGCTTGCGGTATGCTATACATGATTGTTTTGTAAAAATCGATTTTACATAAAATGTTTCCTGGGTGGGGTTTTTAATATTCCTGAAAAACATCCTGCGCACGTCAGCAGAAGCGCTGGTAGGATCTATTTGAATATGCACGACAGCAGCATTACGCTGAACTTGAATAAGAGCTGCCTACCGTAACCGCACGTTCGACTAGATTTGATTACGTGTTTGTCGGCTTGATTGATGTTCTCCTGTTTGTTGCGAATGACCTTCAGTTTAACTCCACCGTCTAATCAAACCTCATTTTAATAGGACAACCCATCGTTTCGCGGAAAGATTGTCCTGGTGATGCTGGTTGTTCCATCCCGCACGGAAATCGAAGCCTACAAGAATCTGAAAATCCGCTTAGAAGCCCTCGTAGGGGAGATCAACAGAGAATATGGCACCAAGAACTGGATTCCAGTCCATTACATGTATAAATCTCTGCCCTTCGAGCGCCTGAACGCGTTGTACCAGTTAGCCGATGTTGCGTTCATTGTTCCGTTGCGGGATGGCATGAATCTCGTAGCCAAAGAGTATCTCGCCAGTAAACCAAATAAAGACGGTGTGCTGGTTCTGAGTAAGACGGCGGGTGCCGCCGAGGAGCTCAGCGATGCGGTGATCGTCGATCCGGCCCGTTCGGAAACCCTGGTTAACGGACTGGTCAAGGCGTTGCGTATGCCGCCACAGGAATTCCGTCGTCGAGCCGATAGTATGCGGAAGCAGATTGAGTCATCCGACATCCATAATTGGGCGACGAATTTCATCAGTGCACTGAATTTAGCCAGTGATTCCCCTGAGAACGGCTCACCCACCGTGGGACTGACGAAGCGACAAGCGGCTAAACTCCGAAGCCGTTTCGAGTCCGCCAAGAGTCAGTTGGTGTTTTTGGATTATGATTGTGTCATTTCTCCGTTGATACAAATCCAAGATGCTGAGTCAATTGATAAGTTTGTTGCGGAATTAAATTCCTTATTGAAAGAATTGTCAGTCAGCACGGATGTGGTGGTGGTAACGGGACAAACACAGAGCACACTGGAGGAGAAATTCGGCAATTTGGATGTAACACTGGTAGCGGAGCACGGGATTTTTGAGCGTTTGCCCGGAAAAAAGAAATGGCGCAGCTTCCGCAGTGCCGACTGGCAACCGAAAATCCTGGTGCATCTGAATAAATTTGCCGAGTTGACTCCCGGCAGCGAAGTGGAGACGAAGGATTGTTCGCTGGTGTGGCATTATGAGAACGCATCGGCGTACGATGCCCAGAAACACTTGCTGGAAATAAAACGCGTTATTACTCCGCTGGCCAACGTGTGGAAGCTCGATCTCATCCAGGGGAATATGACACTGGAAATCCGGCCAAAAGGACGGTGTAAGGGATCCACGGCCAAGGAGCTTGTCGGGCGTAATTCCTATGATTTTGTCTTGGTGGTCGGGGATGATCAAGAGGATGAAAGTCTGTTTGCCGATTGGCCGGATGAGGCGTACACTGTGAAGGTCGGACATGGACGGACGGGAGCGCGGTTGAGAGTGTTCCGACCGGAAGAAGTGCTAAGTCTATTGAGGAAATTTATCAGCAGCGGCAATATATTCGCCGTTTCTGCATAGTGGACGATCTGTTGTTATGTTTCTCATGTGTCCGTACTCTGAGATGCGTGCTGCGTGGTGGTATTGTTGTAATAACTGGGTTCATTTGCTGGTGATAAGCTAAGTATATTGTTTTTCAATTCTATTGGGACGCACTGCATTGCTGTATTATGTAGCCTGTATTATATTGTGTTATCGAAATTGTATTTTCGCTGTACTATATTGGCTTGGCTTTGTTTTTATCACTGTTAAAGAAGTTACTTTTTTTTGCAAGCTGCTTTCTTTCGTCTGTGACTGCACTTAAGTATATAAATATCGGAAGCAGTGTGCACAGTGCCGAACGTTTTTTACGACCAAGACAACTACCAAGTATCTGTAGTGGAAGTGCGAGTGGTAACACAAACAGTGCTGCTTAATTGCATCTATGTGCGCCCTGCGTTTGCTCTGAAACCGGAAAACTCAGTTGAAGATTTTCTAAGCTTTTGACCGTTTATAGGAGCAAAACTTTATTGATTTGAGTGGACATTATTCTTAACATCATTTCAGAATTTCTGTCGGCATAATCTAAAACACGCGCAAGTCAAATAGTTTAGCGGGTGCTAGCTTAATGGGGCATTTCCTTTCGTTGTATTTTGTCATTAATAGTAAATAAAGTATTACATACTGCGATTTGTACGTGATTTTTCACTTAAAATTGTACGAGGTGAGGTGATGTGTGATTGTACGAGGTGATGATACGTAAATGCAGTATTCCATTCCAAATTAATTGTTTCTGTCTGAGTGCTCCGTGAGCTTGGGAATTTTACTGGTTGAGCCTATTCGATTCGACAGCAAAAAATGTGAACTACAAAGTACTAAGATCTCTACATGTAACAGAACATAATGTACTTCAGTTATTGTTATAACTGCAGATGTAATCACTGTAATGCTACTGATGCAGTTCCGCTTTTCGCCTGTGTGCAACATCGCAGCATATTTTTAAACACCAGCCTGTTTAAAATGGCATACTGTAGTTGCCTCCAGGATAAACCAAGACCATAATGACTAATGACTGCAATTAACTGATCTTTATTAAACTTAACCAGCTAGTTCGCAGAAGAGTTTGCGACTTTGCGGAAGTACATCTTCGAACAATGCTTTTGGTGCCAAAAATTCCAATTTGAGTAACACGCGCGTACCCTGCCCTCCTTGTTGCAGTAAGCTCTTACGTGGAAACATGCACGTATAAAAAGCGACACATTGCCGATTTTGTGTCGTTTTAAAAAGTTTTTTTTGGAACACCTATACATACGGTTTAATAAATATACGGTATATAAGTACAGTATTCATATTTCAAAAACTGATTCAGTTTTCACGACTGTGTATTTGTAGAGTTCTGTTCCATAAAAATGGCTGCCTTCGTGTACCTCACAGTTCTGGTGAGTTAACGTTTTTAATACGGTCTTCGTGTATGTCCTGCTCGACCGAACAGGCAATCTGAAATTTTTCTTTATACATACTTCTACAGCAATCGCTTGGTCGCAATTGTAAAAAATATAATATGTCACACATGGCTGTGTAGCGTAGATTATAAGGAATTTGCATCAACATAATATTAACATATACTGCAACCGCAGTTTGAATATTTTATTAATATGGCACATCTGAATATTTATACAAAATAACTTTACCACGTGTTAAGGTTTCAGGATACATTAAAACCAAGTTAATGAATTCATTCCGATGAAATCTAGACAAACTTTGTCTACTCAGTAGGAATGATTTACTGTTTCTATAAATTGTTATTACTCATCTGATGCAGAGTTTAACGCTGGCAATGATCGTAAATGGTCAACGGATGCAAGAAATGCTGCCATTTGGTAAATCGAAAACAATCCAGTGTAACAGTCCAGCCGCTCCCAATCTGAATATTGTTTTGGCTGTCTATGCGGCTGCGCCACCGGCTCCAAATCTCCCGCATCCTCCCAAACCATGTGCGCAGACTGATAACTTTGCCGCTCTGACTAAACTTTGCAACGGCAAAAAACAGTGCACACTTGTCAGTAACGATCCAACAAAAACTGGGCCCTGCGGTAAACGTTTTCTTATGGTCACCTACCAATGTCAACCGGTACGTATTAAGTGCAAACTTGATAAAATTGTAACCATTTAACTATATCTGTATATTGTCAGTATTCCTGAAATTTTAATGTTGCCGAATATTTACATGGTTATCATACGTAGTTTTAAATAATGACATATATAGCATTGCTGAAGTGGTGACACGAACACAAAATGTCATTAATGCGCACAGAAATGGAAAACGAACAATCTTAAGAGAACTCAGTGTGACATGTTGATGTAAACTCTTTTTCGATTAGCAAAACGAACAGTTTTTTTATTACAGAGCAAATCAAAAGGATGAGCTTAATCATCGTCATGGACGTCCTCATGTTTACTGGCTGGCCCCTGGACAATTACTGCATGTGCTAGAGCGCTAGCTGTTTCTGCGAAGTCGATGTTCCTCATTTCGAAAATGCTATCTGTTCGCACGACTTAAAGCAATAAAATAATTGTACATAACGCCGTAGTATGTGAAATTTCGTTGGACTCGGGTTTGCCCATGGCCGACATTAAAGTCCTCACAATGTGAAATAAGAAATCAAGTAACAGTCACCAAAAGTGCGTGTCGACCACAATTTTATTGTGTGATCCAATCCATAATACAAAACTCGGTATATTTATATATATTATTTAAAGCATAACGTCAAACAAAAAGTAGTCATTTATATTTGGTGAGGTTCACACTAATAAACAGTATAACAGCATACTTAATAAAAAGTAGTTGCTTAATTTTTTATGCTCACTGCGTCGCGGTTTTCGACTTTAAGTACAGAGTATTCACACATGCCTGCTTACGATAAATCAGGCAGAGCATCATATCCTCTCGCACTTCCTTTTGCACCCATCGAAACAACACTGTCGGCGGCGACTACAATCCCGATCACGTCGGCACTCGTCAAAACGGTCCCGGCGTCCACAAAAGCGATCCATGCGCTATTCAGAACAAATAAACTGAGCGCAAATGAAACAGCAGCTATAAAACTGTCATCGATCGGTAACTGCTGAACTAATTTAGTAACTGATTGGATTTAATTGCTAAACTAAATTTAATTGGATCCTACTCTGCAAAGGTCACGTCCGCTTCCTCCTCGGCCGAAATCATCGTCAAAACCTTGAAAAGTAATTTTGGTTGTAAATAAGCTACTATACATTGATTGCAAGCTATCTCGAATCAATTTTAATTTGCATATGCTTGGGTTATGCCTTAGTCCTTTTGTGGATGCAATACATACGTCTTGCTTCGGTCACGAATGCTGTCGTCAGAAGACCGACAATAACAATTAGTCCAATAAGATACTGATTCATCTTGAGCAGTGTAAAAAATTACCGATGCTTACCGAAATATAGCACTGAACTGCGGTGTGCCACTGACTTGTGAGCAGCCTTTTATTGTGTTGGGTTTACTGCGGTATTTAATAATTATCCGCATAACTCTCCAAGTACCGCAGCGAATGTAACATATTTACGGGAAAACGAGATCATTGTACTGCTTCGTTACAGTGGTGCGTACAACAGCACATCCGGCTAGTAAGTTACACAGCTGTTTTTTAATGCAAACCACGCAACGAAATTCCCGGTCAGGTGATCGTTGCGAAAACGCGCTACCGGCGTTGTTTACGATTATATTTACGCCAGTGTATGAACCAAACGGACTTAATGTGTATATGGTACTAAATACCATAAGCACTGGCCATGGAATCACTAACTCTTACTATTTTTTTTCATATCTATAAAGCTCGAGTACATAATTATGTTTTATTTGGTTTTGTCGTTAGGATTCAAGTCTGCCGATACATTTTGTAATTTATTTAATCCAGCTTAATGCAAAGGTTTTGAACAAAATGCTGCAGTTGACTGCATGACCACTATGTAGAGACATAAAATGCATGAGTGATTTAGCAAATAACTCTTAATTCTGCTGCTCGCGTGTACGATAACCAGACGACAACGGAGTTTGCCGGGTATTTTATTGGTAAACAATGATATATACAATGAGCCAACAAGGAAAACACAATGAACAAACAACAAACGCCCCCAATTTCCTCTCTGAAAAGAGGGAAAGGGTGGGTGGGAAAAACGCGTTCGACGCGAACTGCATCAATGAATTCTCATAAATGACGATGAACATTTGCAGCTGCAGAAGGCAGCATGAAAATCTTGACGATCCCACGAAAACAGCATCTGACCACCCAGATGGCCACTAATAAATCTCAACCGCGACAGAACATAAACGTCAAGGCGAGACAAAAGCATGCCGCTCGCCAGAATTAACATTCATTATCTCCGATAATTCCTTTTAATTCTGTTGCTCGCGTGTGCTGTAACCGATCGACGACGGGGTTTGCCGGGTATTTTAATGCGAAAACAATGATATACACAATGAATACAATGAATCAACAACGAAAAACACAATGATCAGTGTTTGAGAATGCAACTGAATCGACGAAATGCGTTCGATGCAGTCGATGCATTCCGCCTGCATTCGAAATGCGTTCGATGCAGTCGATGCATTCCGCCGTCCATTCCGCCTGATGCATTCCGTCATTGGTCAGCAACAGAATTAAAAGGAATTATCGGAGATAATGAATGTTAATTCTGGCGAGCGGCATGATTTTGTCTCGCCTTTGACATTAATGTGCTGTCGCGGTTAAGATTTATTGCTGGCCATCTGGGTGGTCAGATGGTATTCCTTTTGATTGCTCTGGTTTCATACTGCCTTTAGCAGCTTTACATCTCAGTGTTCATTTGCAAAGATTTTTGATGTAGTTCACGTCGAACGCGATTTTCCCACCCACCCTGCCCCTTTTTTCCTGGGAAGGGCTGTGGAAGGGGTGTTTGCTTGTTATTGGCTCATTGTGTTTTCTTTCATTGTGTTCAATATTCCCCATGGGGGCGTTGGTGCTTGTTGTTAGATCATTGTGTTTTTCGTTGTTGATTTATGAGAATTCATTGATGCAGTTCGCATCGAACGCGTTTTCGCCTATATATGTGGTAAAACTTAAGTTTTGTGACCTTTAGCAATCTTCCATCTCTTCCTAAAGCAACCTTAAGAAACCGCTGTTGCAATTCTGTTCCATTCATTGATAGACCGTTACATGCAGATAAGATCGTGGTTTGGTTGAATGTCTGTTTTCTAACAATTTTGTTTTGGTCGTAACTTGGAACATCATCCAGTATGTTATGGCGCAAGCTTACTCGTGGTGAATCTTGTCGAAGATTTATCCGTCGTTTTGTTCATGATCTGTATGCAGCAGCGTGTGTTTCCTACGATCAGTTTTTGGAAATTCCTATTTACGTTTTTTTCATTGAAGACCAGTAAACTGTTTGTTAATATTCGACGTTGCCACTACCACCGCATGGGTGGTTGCCCTGTTCGTTAACCCCGGCATTTTGCCGGCTGCGCTGAAATGCCTAATTCAGTTTGTTTGCATAGTGGTTATCCGTGTGTATGCTCTTTGTGTTCATCGAATCTCAGTGCAAATCAGGTGGTAACTGATTTATTGCGTCTTTACTCATCTGACCTGTATGATTTTCCTGCAAGATTTGCAACAACTAACCTGATTTTTAATCGCTTTTTGCGTTTTCAACTCTCTGATTCTGGTGTATCGGATACTTCAATTAACATTGTTGCTTTCGGTTTTGCATCAATTTTTCACACCATCTTATCGAGATTATCCGTTGAAAATATTTCTTCTTAAATCTGTGTATAACGATGGGACGGCCACGGAGAACAGCCGCTGCGCCAGCTACAGTTGGAAAAAACTCCGGAAGGACCACCAAGCCCGCACCGAGACGTGGTCGACCGCCTCGCGCGCCCGCACTTAAGGTCACCACTACGACTCGGGCGAAACCAGACCGCCTGTCAAATCTACTTGCGCGTAAGAGGCAACTGTCTGCAGAAATCAGTCAGCTCACCGGGGCTTCTCCGATGTCGCCACCTTCGCCGTTGCGTGATGTTCGTTTTCACCATCTCCTGAACGAATAGGTAACGGTAGCGTGGTATATGTGCCTTCCAACAAAAACCGTCAAGCTGTCATGCCTAGCGCTTTAAATCGGCTTGGAACAAAGCATGAATCGTATGTTCAGTGTTCGGACGACATTAGTGAATTACCGATAGTTTCTGATAAATTGACTAGAGTTCTGTTCGACCATTCTGCATTCATTGATTTTACTGAATTATTCCCGTTGTCGTTTGCAACTGAGATTAATCTGCCCAAAGTGCGTCGTGACGAATCTGGACAACCTTTATCGGTTGTATCAGCGGCCGGCCAACGAGCTACAGCGATGACCATTACAATGTGGGCGCGATCGTTCCATATTTTATGTCATATCGCACATACAACAAGCCTGAATTCGTCCTGCCAATGCTGAAGTACCTCGACATTATGGCAAGTTTTGCACACTCCTACGAACCAGCTCAGTGGTTTAGTTATGACCAACGCTTCCGAATGTTTGCTCGTATGCACCCGAATAATGCGGCAATTTGGTCAAAGACCGATCACGAGATTTATCGTGAGTGTTTTATGACAGTTCATCCCAGCATGCGTGCGAGTGGCAGCCATGCGGCGCCATTTGGGCGTTCGGGTCAGCCAGGTGTACCACCTTCGTCATATTGTTGTTACAAGTGTAACATTCCTGGCCATTGGATTCGAAACTGCCCTAATCACCGTAAAGAACCTCCTAATCGTTCTTCGGACTCTCAGCTTTTCGCGGGCGCAACGAGACGGATGACCGTCTCTGCAGAATGGCAGCGGGGATACTGCTCCCTCCATGCCAGTACGGGAAACTGCACCGCTGCTCAGCTTGTGACGCCGGTTCCCATGGTTTGCGCACCTGTAAACGACGCGCTAATGTCGGCGAAGCCGCCACAAACCGCTGCGACACCTCTCAAGCCTGATGCATTCCGTCGATGACAGTTCGATGCATTCCGGAATGCATCATATTTCCGCTTCCACGCGGAAAACATATTTGACCGCCTTACATCGGTTTTTGCGATTCCTGTCAGTTTCCTATTGCAGTCCGTCATTGTTTTCTGAAATCAATGTTTTGAATTTCATTGCCCATTTATATCATGCCGGACATAAATTTTCTTCTGTGCGCACCTATCTTGCCGGCATTTCCAATTATGCCCTTGAGTCCGGCACTACTGATCCTGTGTTGTCCTTGAAAGTACAACACGCAATTAAAGGATTCCAGCGTTTGGCTCCTGTTATGCCTGATAATCGCCGGCCAGTGTCGCTTGATATTATGCGTCTATTAAAGTCCAGAATAATCGGTTCAGCGATGTCTTTGTATGATCAATCCCTTCTTTGGTGTGCAATGTGTTTTGCATTTTTCGGTTTTTTGAGAGTGTCTGAGTTTGCAGTTTCACTCAGCGCTGCACATACCATTCAATTCGTTAAATACCGGGTATTTTAATGGTAAAACAATGATATATGCAATGAGTCAACAAGGAAAACACAATGAAAACAAGGAAAACACAATAAACAAACAACAAACGCCCCCAATATTCCTCTCTGAAAAGAGGGAAGGGTGGGTGGGGAAAACGCGTTCGATGCGAACTGCATCAATGAATTCTCATAAATGACGATGAACATTTGCAGCTGCAGAAGGCAGCATGAAAATCTGGACGATCCCACGAAAACAGCATCTGACCACCCAGATGGCTCTAATAAATCTCAACCGCGACAGAACATTAATGTCAAAGGCGAGACAAAAGCATGCCGCTCGCCAGAATTAACATTCATTATCTCCGATAATCCCTTTTAATTCTGCTGCTCGCGTGTACGATAACCAAACGATAACGGGGTTTGCCGGGTATTTTAATGGTAAAACAATGATATATGCAATGACATATATCATTGTCATATATATCAAACATTCATTATATATATGACGTTATCGGCGGGTCTGACAGTTATCACTTTCGGCAACAAGCACTGATGCTCGTATGCACCCGAATAATGCCGCAATTTGGTCCAAGACCGATCACGAGATTTATCGGGAGTGTTTTATGACAGTTTATCCCAGCATGCGTGCGAGTGGTAGCCACGCGGGGCCATCTGGGCCCGCGTGTTTTAATTATTAATATATTTTATATTACTGTATGTTTTGTTGTTTATAGACTTCATTATCATATTTATTATTGTCTATATTGTGTACCTATTGTGCGTTTAAATATTGTTTTGTGTACTATAATATATAATACAGTATTATTGGTACATGTATTATGATATATCATTGTATTGTGTTATTTTATCGTATTATTATATTGTATTAATAAACTGTACTACATTATGATGTATTATTACATTTTATTACTGCATTGCATTCTATCGTATTGTATGCATACTATATCTTATACATATTTGATATTTGTGTACAAAATTTTACCTTATTTTTCTATATATTATTTATGTATTATTATTATTATTATTTATCATTATTTGTTGTTATTGGTAATATTAAAGTTATTATTATTTTACCCTTATTATTTTTATTTAAAACACTATTGTTATTATTATGTACCATTGCTCCTGCTGTGGCCATGATCGTTATTGTTATAATTGCTGTTTTATCTTCCCGTTTTACTATTGTTTGTTGTTATAATTTTTATTCGTCCTGTTATTGTTATCCGAATTATTTTACCTTCGTTACCCTGTTATTTATTTCTCTATTTGTCATCCCTGATATTTGTTTTCCGTGTGATAATTATTGTGATTCTTATTCTTTATCCCTGTTATTTCTATTCCTATTGTTTGTTGCATCCCCGTTCTTATTGTTTGTACATCCTTATTTCTGTTATCCTTACATCCCTGCTCTTGTTGTCACTTTAGAGCGTCCTATTTAAGTTCTCTTCATTGAAGTTTCAGTAAACGGTGTCTCTATAATTCGAAATCGGAGTAAATTTGTGACTACCACCGCATGGGCGATTGCCCTGTTCTTTCAGTCTGAATATTGCTGGATTCATTTGTTCACACTTTGGCTACTCTTGCAGTCTTATACGTGTTATTCATTGCCATTTATTGTTACTGCTGTTATTTATTGTATCCTCATTTTCGCTGTTGCTATAATCGTATTTTATTATCCTTGTTTTCGTTTTCCTGTTATTTATTATATCTCTGTTCATATTCAATATTATTCTTTTTTTCTTTACTTTACGTCTCTCTTGAATTAATTTCACTGGTGCCCTTAACGGTGTGTTCCGTAATATATATGCCTTGTATTTATCGTTGGATACTTATTGCCATTATTTTTTTGTGGCCTTTGGTTAGTATTTCCAGATTTTACCGTGAAATGCGTTAACCAGTATCACATTTCCGTGTCTACGCAGAAAACGTTTCGCCGGCATATTCGGCGGCACTGTAGTTCTTATCTGTTTAATTTTATTTCTTTGTGTCTCATTGTGTTTCAATGATTTTATCGTTTGGTTCCGCTTGATGCCCCATAATCGTTTAGTGCTTATATCCGTTGGTCACATGTGTTTAGTGGAAACCCGCATCACGATTCCTTCGTTGTCGTTTCGGTTCCCTTTGATGGCTTCTTATTCGGGTGTACAATGTGCATTGCCTTCTGCTTGCATCTCAGTTCCCTTCATTCCTCAGTGATGACCATACTGCTCAGTTACGTAACTTGCCGCCTGATGACAATCATAAAGTTCTCCTAATCGTTTTATACAGTGATTCATAATTCTAAATTTGACCAGTTCTCTCGTCATTAAACAGCTTTGTTCTTTAATCCTGCTGATCGATCTGGACATTTGTTGGATATCAAGTGCGTTTTCGTATTGTTTGGGAGATATTATTTGCGTTCCATTATTCTACTTATACAGTCCATCATCCTGTATTGAGCCTATTGGCTATTCACGTTGAACGTCGAACTATTACAGTATATATTATATTATAGTATATATTATAATTGCACTTTTCACTTGCGACTGCCAGCGTGTTAGCGGCTGCTCTGTTCTTTCAGCCCGGCAACTTGCCGGATGCGTAAATTTGATTTCAGTTGTTTGCGTTCTGACTACTTTGCATTTTTTGCTCAGCTAATTTTATGTTGTATTGCTGCCGTGGGATTTTCACATCAAACATGACTTTTAATCGTTTTACGTTATCTTCCCAGAGACTTTGTACTCACGCGATTTTGTACTCACGTATAGATAGTTACAGACAGATAAGTTCTTGATTTCACCAAGTGGCTGATTTGTTTAAAATTCTGGAAGAAATTCCATGTTGCTGTGCTTTAGTGTATTTGCTCTTGCCATATGCTCCTGTATTATGTTATGGCGTAATCTCGTCCGCGGCATATCTTGTCGACAATTATTACGTCGTGTCTCTCATGATTTGTATACAGCCGCATGTGTTTCGTACGATCAATTTTTGGAGGTCCCTATTTACATTTTCTTTATCGAGAATTAGTAATAATTTCCATTTGCATAATATATTTGCTTTTATTTGTGGCTGTCACCATATGGGCGGTTGCCCTGTTCTTTCAGCCCGGCATATTGCCGGGTGCACAAACGCCTAATTTCATTTGCTTGCATGCTGGCTACCATTCTAGAACGTGGGCGGCCATCTCGCGTCAACATTTGTTATACCATTAGGTCATTCCTATATAATACGAGCTTGTGTGCTCCTGATCTATTACA
This sequence comes from Paramacrobiotus metropolitanus, assembly GCF_019649055.1. Taxonomy (NCBI): domain Eukaryota; kingdom Metazoa; phylum Tardigrada; class Eutardigrada; order Parachela; family Macrobiotidae; genus Paramacrobiotus; species Paramacrobiotus metropolitanus. The sequence continues at coordinate 326,670 of NW_026570287.1, read as the reverse complement.
TAGATTTTATATTTGTACATAGATATTAGTATTATATATCAAATTATTTTTATATTGTATACATGTTGTAGGCTTACATATTTGTGATATGTATTACAACATAAATTTTATTATTGGTTATTATGATTATAAATATTATTATTATATATCATCATTTATATTGTTATTATATATATTGTTATTATATATATTATCAATATCATTGTCATATTATTATTGTATTGCTTGTATCGTTATATCACAACCTTCAAGGGATTGATATTAATATGTGTAGATCTATCATACTATTATTACATACCGTGTATGGTTTTACACATTTCTACACCTTTTTGTATATTGTGTTAAAAGGTTGTGTCAAACAAATTATTGATAAATTTTATGATATATTATGTTTTAATTATTAATATATTTTATATTACTGTATGTTTTGTTGTTTATAGACTTCATTATCATATTTATTATTGTCTATATTGTGTACCTATTGTGCGTTTAAATATTGTTTTGTGTACTATAATATATAATACAGTATTATTGGTACATGTATTATGATATATCATTGTATTGTGTTATTTTATCGTATTATTATATTGTATTAATAAACTGTACTACATTATGATGTATTATTACATTTTATTACTGCATTGCATTCTATCGTATTGTATGCATACTATATCTTATACATATTTGATATTTGTGTACAAAATTTTACCTTATTTTTCTATATATTATTTATGTATTATTATTATTATTATTTTATCATTATTTGTTGTTATTGGTAATATTAAAGTTATTATTATTTTACCCTTATTATTTTTATTTAAAACACTATTGTTATTATTATGTACCATTGCTCCTGCTGTGGCCATGATCGTTATTGTTATAATTGCTGTTTTATCTTCCCGTTTTACTATTGTTTGTTGTTATAATTTTTATTCGTCCTGTTATTGTTATCCGAATTATTTTACCTTCGTTACCCTGTTATTTATTTCTCTATTTGTCATCCCTGATATTTGTTTTCCGTGTGATAATTATTGTGATTCTTATTCTTTATCCCTGTTATTTCTATTCCTATTGTTTGTTGCATCCCCGTTCTTATTGTTTGTACATCCTTATTTCTGTTATCCTTACATCCCTGCTCTTGTTGTCACTTTAGAGCGTCCTATTTAAGTTCTCTTCATTGAAGTTTCAGTAAACGGTGTCTCTATAATTCGAAATCGGAGTAAATTTGTGACTACCACCGCATGGGCGATTGCCCTGTTCTTTCAGTCTGGAATATTGCTGGATTCATTTGTTCACACTTTGGCTACTCTTGCAGTCTTATACGTGTTATTCATTGCCATTTATTGTTACTGCTGTTATTTATTGTATCCTCATTTTCGCTGTTGCTATAATCGTATTTTATTATCCTTGTTTTCGTTTTCCTGTTATTTATTATATCTCTGTTCATATTCAATATTATTCTTTTTCTTTACTTTACGTCTCTCTTGAATTAATTTCACTGGTGCCCTTAACGGTGTGTTCCGTAATATATATGCCTTGTATTTATCGTTGGATACTTATTGCCATTATTTTTTTGTGGCCTTTGGTTAGTATTTCCAGATTTTACCGTGAAATGCGTTAACCAGTATCACATTTCCGTGTCTACGCAGAAAACGTTTCGCCGGCATATTCGGCGGCACTGTAGTTCTTATCTGTTTAATTTTATTTCTTTGTGTCTCATTGTGTTTCAATGATTTTATCGTTTGGTTCCGCTTGATGCCCCATAATCGTTTAGTGCTTATATCCGTTGGTCACATGTGTTTAGTGGAAACCCGCATCACGATTCCTTCGTTGTCGTTTCGGTTCCTTTGATGGCTTCTTATTCGGGTGTACAATGTGCATTGCCTTCTGCTTGCATCTCAGTTCCCTTCATTCCTCAGTGATGACCATACTGCTCAGTTACGTAACTTGCCGCCTGATGACAATCATAAAGTTCTCCTAATCGTTTTATACAGTGATTCATAATTCTAAATTTGACCAGTTCTCTCGTCATTAAACAGCTTTGTTCTTTAATCCTGCTGATCGATCTGGACATTTGTTGGATATCAAGTGCGTTTTCGTATTGTTTGGGAGATATTATTTGCGTTCCATTATTCTACTTATACAGTCCATCATCCTGTATTGAGCCTATTGGCTATTCACGTTGAACGTCGAACTATTACAGTATATATTATATTATAGTATATATTATAATTGCACTTTTCACTAGCGACTGCCAGCGTGTTAGCGGCTGCTCTGTTCTTTCAGCCCGGCAACTTGCCGAATGCGTAAAATTTTGATTTCAGTTGTTTGCGTTCTGACTACTTTGCATTTTTGCTCAGCTAATTTTATGTTGTATTGCTGCCGTGGGATTTTCACATCAAACATGACTTTTAATCGTTTTACGTTATCTTCCCAGAGACTTTGTACTCACGCGATTTTGTACTCACGTATAGATAGTTACAGACAGATAAGTTCTTGATTTCACCAAGTGGCTGATTTGTTTAAAATTCTGGAAGAAATTCCATGTTGCTGTGCTTTAGTGTATTTGCTCTTGCCATATGCTCCTGTATTATGTTATGGCGTAATCTCGTCCGCGGCATATCTTGTCGACAATTATTACGTCGTGTCTCTCATGATTTGTATACAGCCGCATGTGTTTCGTACGATCAATTTTTGGAGGTCCCTATTTACATTTTCTTTATCGAGAATTAGTAATAATTTCCATTTGCATAATATATTTGCTTTTTATTTGTGGCTGTCACCATATGGGCGGTTGCCCTGTTCTTTCAGCCCGGCATATTGCCGGGTGCACAAAACGCCTAATTTCATTTGCTTGCATGCTGGCTACCATTCTAGAACGTGGGCGGCCATCTCGCACGTCAACATTTGTTATACCATTAGGTCATTCCTATATAATACGAGCTTGTGTGCTCCTGATCTATTACATAGATTTTATATTTGTACATAGATATTAGTATTATATATCAAATTATTTTTATATTGTATACATGTTGTAGGCTTACATATTTGTGATATGTATTACAACATAAATTTTATTATTGGTTATTATGATTATAAATATTATTATTATATATATCATCATTTATATTGTTATTATATATATTGTTATTATATATATTATCAATATCATTGTCATATTATTATTGTATTGCTTGTATCGTTATATCACAACCTTCAAGGGATTGATATTAATATGTGTAGATCTATCATACTATTATTACATACCGTGTATGGTTTTACACATTTCTACACCTTTTTGTATATTGTGTTAAAAGGTTGTGTCAAACAAATTATTGATAAATTTTATGATATATTATGTTTTAATTATTAATATATTTTATATTACTGTATGTTTTGTTGTTTATAGACTTCATTATCATATTTATTATTGTCTATATTGTGTACCTATTGTGCGTTTAAATATTGTTTTGTGTACTATAATATATAATACAGTATTATTGGTACATGTATTATGATATATCATTGTATTGTGTTATTTTATCGTATTATTATATTGTATTAATAAACTGTACTACATTATGATGTATTATTACATTTTATTACTGCATTGCATTCTATCGTATTGTATGCATACTATATCTTATACATATTTGATATTTGTGTACAAAATTTTACCTTATTTTCTATATATTATTTATGTATTATTATTATTATTATTTTATCATTATTTGTTGTTATTGGTAATATTAAAGTTATTATTATTTTACCCTTATTATTTTTATTTAAAACACTATTGTTATTATTATGTACCATTGCTCCTGCTGTGGCCATGATCGTTATTGTTATAATTGCTGTTTTATCTTCCCGTTTTACTATTGTTTGTTGTTATAATTTTTATTCGTCCTGTTATTGTTATCCGAATTATTTTACCTTCGTTACCCTGTTATTTATTTCTCTATTTGTCATCCCTGATATTTGTTTTCCGTGTGATAATTATTGTGATTCTTATTCTTTATCCCTGTTATTTCTATTCCTATTGTTTGTTGCATCCCCGTTCTTATTGTTTGTACATCCTTATTTCTGTTATCCTTACATCCCTGCTCTTGTTGTCACTTTAGAGCGTCCTATTTAAGTTCTCTTCATTGAAGTTTCAGTAAACGGTGTCTCTATAATTCGAAATCGGAGTAAATTTGTGACTACCACCGCATGGGCGATTGCCCTGTTCTTTCAGTCTGGAATATTGCTGGATTCATTTGTTCACACTTTGGCTACTCTTGCAGTCTTATACGTGTTATTCATTGCCATTTATTGTTACTGCTGTTATTTATTGTATCCTCATTTTCGCTGTTGCTATAATCGTATTTTATTATCCTTGTTTTCGTTTTCCTGTTATTTATTATATCTCTGTTCATATTCAATATTATTCTTTTCTTTACTTTACGTCTCTCTTGAATTAATTTCACTGGTGCCCTTAACGGTGTGTTCCGTAATATATATGCCTTGTATTTATCGTTGGATACTTATTGCCATTATTTTTTGTGGCCTTTGGTTAGTATTTCCAGATTTTACCGTGAAATGCGTTAACCAGTATCACATTTCCGTGTCTACGCAGAAAACGTTTCGCCGGCATATTCGGCGGCACTGTAGTTCTTATCTGTTTAATTTTATTTCTTTGTGTCTCATTGTGTTTCAATGATTTTATCGTTTGGTTCCGCTTGATGCCCCATAATCGTTTAGTGCTTATATCCGTTGGTCACATGTGTTTAGTGGAAACCCGCATCACGATTCCTTCGTTGTCGTTTCGGTTCCTTTGATGGCTTCTTATTCGGGTGTACAATGTGCATTGCCTTCTGCTTGCATCTCAGTTCCCTTCATTCCTCAGTGATGACCATACTGCTCAGTTACGTAACTTGCCGCCTGATGACAATCATAAAGTTCTCCTAATCGTTTTATACAGTGATTCATAATTCTAAATTTGACCAGTTCTCTCGTCATTAAACAGCTTTGTTCTTTAATCCTGCTGATCGATCTGGACATTTGTTGGATATCAAGTGCGTTTTCGTATTGTTTGGGAGATATTATTTGCGTTCCATTAATCTACTTATACAGTCCATCATCCTGTATTGAGCCTATTGGCTATTCACGTTGAACGTCGAACTATTACAGTATATATTATATTATAGTATATATTATAATTGCACTTTTCACTTGCGACTGCCAGCGTGTTAGCGGCTGCTCTGTTCTTTCAGCCCGGCAACTTGCCGGATGCGTAAAATTTTGATTTCAGTTGTTTGCGTTCTGACTACTTTGCATTTTTGCTCAGCTAATTTTATGTTGTATTGCTGCCGTGGGATTTTCACATCAAACATGACTTTTAATCGTTTTACGTTATCATCCCAGAGACTTAACCGTATCCGATTCGTTGTGGTGTTTTCAAATTTCTTTTTGATCCTACTGTATCTAACGCTTCGGATTAACTGTTTCGCAATGGGACGAGATGGAAAGCAGTGGATATGCCGACCACCAAACCGGATCTCGCACGCCAACGTTATTCCCATTTAGTTCTTCGAATTTTACCTTCAGACATGTAATCCAGCATCACATTTCTGTGTCCGAGGCACTGAGCCGCTTTCTGCAGTTCCTACATTTTCCACGTTGCGTTCCGTGGTTCATTAATGAAGCTGAATTGTTTAATTTATCGTCCGTTAATACCGGTATGGCATCAAATATTCCCATGTTGCACTTACAGGAATTCAGCGATTGGTTCCCGTTGCATTCTTTGTTGGCCTGTATCCCTGGATACCATCTGTGTTTTACTGAAACCCGCATTAAGGTTCCTTCATTGTCACACAGCGTATCTGAATTCATTGTGTCTGAATTTGCGTTATCGCTCATTGATAAGTCATGACGATAAGTTTCGTCATTTTACGGTTTTGTGATCATTTTACGGTTTCCCGTATAATCCTACTTTCCAAAACGGACCAGTTCTCTTATGGTTGCACAGTATATTTTAATCCTGCTGATTCGTCACTTGTACAGTTTCTGTACTTATTTATCCTATATTCCTACTATTGTGTGTCAATCGACCTTTGGCGCTGATGCACATTTCTCTGCTTTATAATCGGTCACCGTGATTTCGGAATTATTTTGAGCGCAGTTTGCGTCGTCTGTTACCGGCATTGTCTTCCTTTCTACAGTTTCCGTATCAGTGCTGCAGCAGCCACGTTGGTCATTGATTGGATATTCTTATGTTCCTGTTTGGGGGTTTGTTTGGGGCGTTGGTGCTTGTTGTTAGATCATTGTGTTTTTCGTTGTTGATTCATTGTATTCATTGTGTATATCATTGTTTTCGCATTAAAATACCCGGCAAACCCCGTCGTCGATCGGTTACAGCACACGCGAGCAACAGAATTAAAAGGAATTATCGGAGATAATGAATGTTAATTCTGGCGAGCGGCATGATTTTGTCTCGCCTTTAACATTAATGTGCTGTCGCGGTTAAGATTTATTGCTGGCCATCTGGGTGGTCAGATGGTATTCCTTTTGATTGCTCTGGTTTCATACTGCCTTTAGCAGCTTTACATCTCAGTGTTCATTTGCAAAGATTTTTGATGTAGTTCACGTCGAACGCGATTTTCATTTGATGTAGTTCACGTCGAAGATTAATCTCATTGCATATATCATTTTTTTACCATTAAAATACCCGGCAAACCCCGTTATCGTTTGGTTATCGTACACGCGAGCAGCAGAATTAAAAGGGATTATCGGAGATAATGAATGTTAATTCTGGCGAGCGGCATGCTTTTGTCTCGCCTTTGACATTAATGTTCTGTCGCGGTTGAGATTTATTAGAGCCATCTGGGTGGTCAGATGCTGTTTTCGTGGGATCGTCCAGATTTTCATGCTGCCTTCTGCAGCTGCAAATGTTCATCGTCATTTATGAGAATTCATTGATGCAGTTCGCATCGAACGCGTTTTACTGGTCTTCGACGTTCGACAGGAACGATGCACAACCATTCCACTTTGGCAGAAATTCAGCCCACCAGTCAAGATCATCAATAATGTCATTAGTAACCACGATTCGATCAGATTCAGGTGAAGATAAAAGATTAATTAATTTTCGCGTAAAGAACCGATTAGACTTTGAAGCTCATTTTTCGAACACACAGACCGCTTTTGCCACACAGCAATTAACGCGATGATTTCCTCTAATTTACCAACTGGAAGGGACAGAGTTTGGGCAACTGAGTCGAGAACAATGCCGAGAAATGGCAACCGGGTGGATGGGCCATCAGCTTTATCAGGAGAAAAAGGAATACCAAGATCTTGTGCAATCCGCAATAAAGTATTAACAATGAACGTGCAGGCTTCCACAGTTAATTCAACAAAAAAGAAATCATCAACATAATGAAGAAAACTAAACTTTTTCGAGACATTAGCAACAATCCAATGTAGCGCTTCGGAAATCATGCAAAATAGGCGCGGAGACGATCTTCCACCAAATGGTAAAACAACGTCATGATAATAATTACCAGCAACTTTATAACCGAGTAATGGCCAGTCAGCCGGGCGTACGGGAATCAAACGAAATGCATGTTTGATATCTTGTTTGCACATTATCGCACCGACTCCCGTATGTGTTAACAAACGAACAGCATCGTCAACCGAACAGTAAGAAACGGTGTATGCGTCACCGTCAATATAATCGTTCACACTGTTACCCTCTGGTCGGGATAAATCAAGAATAACCCGATGCCCGCTAGGTTTTTTCTCACGAACACCAAGAGAACTTATAGAAAAATATTTAAACGGTGGTTTAATAAAAGGGCCGGCTGTATGGCCTAACAAAACCTCTTTTTCAATAGCTTTTATCAAGACATCATCATGCTCACGCGCAGACTTGGCATTTGCGGTAAAGCGAGAGCAGACGGGGCCAAAATAGCCGATATCTGCCCCGTTAGTGATCATATCAATAACCACACTTACGAAATGTCGGTCTGGATGGTCACGCAAGTAATGGCGGAATGCATCAGGCTTGAGAGGTGTCGCAGCGGTTCGTGGCGGCTTCGCCGACATTAGCGCGCCGTTTACAGGTGCGGAGACCATGGGAACCGGCATCACAAGCTGAGCAGCGGTGCAGTTTTCCGTACTGGCACGGAGGGGAGCAGTATCCACGCTGCCATTCTGTACAGAGACGGTCGTCCGTCTCGTTGCGCCCGCGAAAAAACTGAGAGTCCGAAGAACGAGTAGAGCGTTCTTTAGGGTGATTAGGGCAATTTCGAATCCAATGGCCAGGAATGTTACACTTGTAACAACAATATGACGAAGGTGGTACACTTGGCTGACCCAAACGCCCAGATGGCCCCGCGTGGCTACCACTCGCACGCATGCTGGGATAAACTGTCATAAAACACTCCCGATAGATCTGGTGATCGGTCTTGGACCAAATTGCGGCATTATTCGGGTGCATACGAGCAAGCATTCTGAAGCGTTGGTCGTAACTAAACCACTGAGCTGGTTCGTAGGAGTGTGCAAAACTTGCCATAATATCGAGGTACTTCAGCATTGGCAAAACAAATTCAGGTTTGTTGTATGTGCGATACGACATAAAAATATGGAACGATCGCGCCCACATTGTAAAGGTCATCGCTGTAGCGCGTTGACCGGCCGCTGATACAACCGATAACGGTTGTCCAGATTCGTCACGACGCACTTTGGGCAGATTAATCTCAGTTGCAAACGACAACGGGAATAATTCAGTAAAATCGATAAATGCAGAATGGTCAAACAGAACTCTACTCAATTTATCCGAAACTATCGGTAATTCACTGAGGTCGTCCGAAGACTGACCAAAGGATTCATGCTTGGTTCCAGGCCGATTTAAAGCGCTAGGCATGACGGCTTGACGGTTTTTGCTGGAAGGTACATATACCACGCTACCGTTACCTGTTCGTTCAGGAGATGGTGAGAAACGAACATCGCGCAACGGCGAAGGTGGAGACATCGGAGAAGCCCGGGTGAGCTGGCTGATTTCTGCAGACAGTTGCCTCTTGCGCGCAAGAAGATCGGACAGACGATCTGGTTTCGACCGAGTCGTAGTGGTGACCTTAAGAGCGGGCGCGCGAGGCGGTCGACCACGTCTCGGTGCGGGCTTGATGGTCCTTCCGGAGTTTCTTCCAACTGTAGCTGGCGCAGCGGCTGCTCTCCGTGGCCGTCCCATTGTGATACGATGAATTACGAAGAAATATTCTCAACGGACAATCTCGATAAAATGGAGTGAAAATTGATGCAAAACCGAAAGCGACAGTGTTAACTGAAGTGTCTGATACACCAGAATCGCGGAGTTGAAAACGCAAAAACCGATTAAAAATCAGATTAATTGTTGCAAATCTGGCAGGAAAATCATACAAGTCAGATGAGTAAAGACGCAATAAATCAGTTACCACTTGATTTGCATTGAGATTTGATGAGCACAAAGAGCATACACATGGATATCCAATGTGTAGACAAACTGAATTAGGCATTCTAGCGCAACCGGCAATATGCCGGAGTCAAAGAACAGGGCAACCACCCATACGATGGTAGTGACAAATACAAAAAAAAAACGCAAAAGCGAAGTATAAACAAACGATTTACTGGTCTTCAATGAACAGAACGTAAATAGGGATTTCCAAAAACTGATCGTAGGAAACACACGTTGCTACGTATAAATCATGAGCAATACGACGGATAATTCTGCGACAAGATTCACCAAGAATAAGCTTGCGCCATAACATACTGGATGATGTTCCAGGCGACAACCAAACAAAAATTGTTAAAAAGCAGCCGTTTAATCAAACCACGAACTTATCTGCGTGTAACGGTCTATCAATAGATGGGATAGAATGGCAGTAACGATTTACGAAATTTGTTTTAGGAAGAGATGGAAAACTACTAAAACTACTAAAACTACTAAAACGCGTTCGACGCGAACTGCATCAACCGCTGTTGCAATTCTGTTCCATTCATTGATAGACCGTTACATGCAGATAAGATCGTGGTATGTTTGCGCCAATGCGGAAACTGTGGGAATGAATGTCAGGAAACTCCGGAAGCAACCGACGTAAACTGGACTCAAAATAATTGCGTGACAACGGCGATCCATTCCGAAAAACAAAGAAAGGTGTATGCAGATCAGTATGAACACGATGCCGCACGTAACGAATGTATGCACGAACTGCGCAGACGGAGCGCTCAGTGGGATTAAAATGAACCGTATAACCATAAGAAAATTGGTCAATTTTAGAACTGGGTATAATCAGAGACACACGATGACCATCATAGGAAACATGGCAAAATTGAATGGTATGTGCAGCGCTGAGTGAAACTGCAAACTCAGACACTCTCAAAAAACCGAAAAATGCAAAACACATTGCACACCAAAGAAGGGATTGATCATACAAAGGCACTGCTGAACCGATTATTCTGGACTTTAATAACCGCATAATATCAAGCGACACTGGCCGGCGATTGTCAGGCATAACAGGAGCCAAACGCTGGAATCCTTTAATTTCGTGTTGTACTTTCACGGACAACACAGGATCAGTAGTGCCGGTCTCAAGGGCATAATTGGAAATGCCGGCAAGATAGGTGCGCACAGAAGAAAATTTATGTCCGGCATGATATAAATGGGCAATAAAATTCAAAACATTGACTTCGGAAAACAATGACGAATTGCAATGGGAAACTGACAGGAATCGCAAAAATTGATGTAAGGCGGTCAAATATGTTTTCCGCGTGGATGCGGAAATATGATGCCGCATTAGGTGGACAACGGTTGCATCTGTAAAATATCACACCAGAAATCAGGCACAATTACTTGATGTAAACAGGCATTCGGCGCAGCTGCCCGAAACCGATCAAAATCAAAACGGGAAAGAGAATCAGCTAAAATATTATCAATGCCTAACACGTGTTTAACAGACATAGTGAAATTGTGAAGAGCGGCAACCATTAGAATTTTTCTCAACACGTGCAGGATATCTGAATTTTTAGAATTAAGTGAACGCCAACATTGAACGACTGCCATGTTATCACAATGAAAAATGATTTTTTGCTTTCGAAATTTATCTGCCCAAATCAAACACGCGACATAAATCGGAATTATTTCCAGAAACGCGGTACACCGTTTGGCAATTTCTTCAGATGGCCAGCGACAGGCAAACCATTCACCACCAAAATAGCCCGCGAAACCGGTACCGGCTGCCGCATCCGTGTAGAGGTGTAGAGTATCGGGGTGTGACCAATTAACAGACAGGAACGATGCACAACCATTCCACTTTGGCAGAAATTCAGCCCACCAGTCAAGATCATCAATAATGTCATTAGTAACCACGATTCGATCAGATTCAGGTGAAGATAAAAGATTAATTAATTTTCGCGTGAACAAACGTCCTGCAGGCACACACTTTGCCGCAAATTGGAGAGAACCGATTAGACTTTGAAGCTCATTTTTCGAACACACAGACCGCTTTTGCCACACAGCAATTAACGCGATGATTTCCTCTAATTTACCAACTGGAAGGGACAGAGTTTGGGCAACTGAGTCGAGAACAATGCCGAGAAATGGCAACCGGGTGGATGGGCCATCAGCTTTATCAGGAGAAAAAGGAATACCAAGATCTTGTGCAATCCGCAGTAAAGTATTAACAATGAACGTGCAGGCTTCCACAGTTAATTCAACAAAAAAGAAATCATCAACATAATGAAGAAACGAAATGGTACCCGGCAATTGATCAGATGATACCCGGCAAACTCCGTTGTCGTCTGGTTATCGTACACGCGAGCAGCAGAATTAAAAGGGATTATCGGAGATAATGAATGTTAATTCTGGCGAGCGGCATGCTTTTGTCTCGCCTTGACGTTTATGTTCTGTCGCGGTTGAGATTTATTAGTGGCCATCTGGGTGGTCAGATGCTGTTTTCGTGGGATCGTCAAGATTTTCATGCTGCCTTCTGCAGCTGCAAATGTTCATCGTCATTTATGAGAATTCATTGATGCAGTTCGCGTCGAACGCGTTTTTCCCACCCACCCTTTCCCTCTTTTCAGAGAGGAAATTGGGGGCGTTTGTTGTTTGTTCATTGTGTTTTCCTTGTTGGCTCATTGTATATATCATTGTTTACCAATAAAATAACCGGCAAACTCCGTTGTCGTCTGGTTATCGTACACGCGAGCAGCAGAATTAAAAGGGATTATCGGAGATAATGAATGTTAATTCTGGCGAGCGGCATGCTTTTGTCTCGCCTTGACGTTTATGTTCTGTCGCGGTTGAGATTTATTAGTGGCCATCTGGGTGGTCAGATGCTGTTTTCGTGGGATCGTCAAGATTTTCATGCTGCCTTCTGCAGCTGCAAATGTTCATCGTCATTTATGAGAATTCATTGATGCAGTTCGCGTCGAACGCGTTTTTCCCACCCACCCTGCCCCTTTTTTCCTGGGAAGGGCTGTGGAAGGGGTGTTTGCTTGTTATTGGCTCATTGTGTTTTCTTTCATTGTGTTCAATATTCCCCATGGGGGGCGTTGGTGCTTGTTGTTAGATCATTGTGTTTTTCGTTGTTGATTCATTGTATTCATTGTGTATATCATTGTTTCCGCATTAAAATACCCGGCAAGATGTTTTCATGTGGAAGTTCTTGATTTCACCAAGTGGCTGATTTGTGTAAAATTCTGGAAGAAATTCCATGTTGCTGTGCTTTAGTGTATTTGCTCTTGCCATATGCTCCTGTATTATGTTATGGCGTAATCTCGTCCGCGGCATATCTTGTCGACAATTATTACGTCGTGTCTCTCATGATTTGTATACAGCCGCATGTGTTTCGTACGATCAATTTTTGGAGGTCCCTATTTACATTTTCTTTATCGAGAATTAGTAATAATTTCCATTTGCATAATATATTTGCTTTTTATTTGTGGCTGTCACCATATGGGCGGTTGCCCTGTTCTTTCAGCCCGGCATATTGCCGGGTGCACAAAACGCCTAATTTCATTTGCTTGCATGCTGGCTACCATTCTAGAACGTGGGCGGCCATCTCGCACGTCAACATTTGTTATTCCCATTAGGTCATTCCTATATAATACGAGCTTGTGTGCTCCTGATCTATTACATAGATTTTATATTTGTACATAGATATTAGTATTATATATCAAATTATTTTTATATTGTATACATGTTGTAGGCTTACATATTTGTTTTCCGCGTGGAAGCGGAAATATGATGCCGCATTAGGTGGAAAACAGTTGCATCTGCAAAATATCACACCAAAAATCAGGCACGACTATTGGATGTAAACAAGCATTCGGTGCCGCTGCCCGGAACCGATCGAACTCAAAACGGGAAAGAGAATCAGCTAAAATATTATCAATGCCTGAAACGTCTTTAACAGACATAGTGAAATTGTGCAGAGCGGCAACCATAAGAATTTTCCTTAATACGTGCAGTATATCTGGATTTTTTGAATTAAGCGAACGCCAACATTGAACAACTGCCATGTTATCACAATGAAAAATGATTTTTTGCTTTCGAAATTTATCTGCCCAAATCAAGCACGCGACATAAATGGGAATAACTTCCAGGAACGCTATACACCGTTTGGCAATTTCTTCAGATGGCCAGCGACAGGCAAACCATTCACCACCAAAATAGCCCGCGAAACCCGTGCCGGCTGCCGCATCCGTGTAGAGATGTAAAGTATCGGGGTGTGACCAGTTAACAGACAGGAACGATGCACAACCATTCCACTTGGGCAGAAATTCAGCCCACCAATTAAGATCATTAAGAATGTCATTAGTAACCACAATTCGATCAGAATCAGGTGAAGATAAAAGATTAATTAGTTTTCGCGTGAACAAACGTCCTGCAGGCACACACTTTGCCGCAAATTGGAGAGAACCGATTAGACTTTGAAGTTCATTTTTGGAACACACAGACTGCTTTTGCCACATAGAGATTAACGCAACAATTTCCTCTAATTTACCAACTGGAAGGGACAGAGTTTGGGCAACTGAGTCGAGAATAATGCCAAGAAATGGCAACCGGGTGGATGGGCCATCAGCTTTATCAGGAGAAAAAGGAATACCAAGATCTTTTGCAATCCGCAATAAAGTATTAACAATGAACGTGCAGGCTTCCACAGTTAATTCAACAATAAAGAAATCATCAACATAATGAAGAAAACTAAACTTTTTCGAGACATTAGCAACAATCCAATGTAGCGCTTCAGAAACCATGCAAAATAACCGCGGAGACGACCTTCCACCAAACGGTAGAACAACGTCATAATAGTAATTACCGGCAACTTTATAGCCGAGTAATGGCCAGTCCTCCGCGCGTACGGGAATCAAACGAAATGCATGTTTGATATCTTGTTTGCACATTATTGCGCCGACACCCATGTGTGTTAACAAACGAACAGCATCGTCAACCGAACAGTAAGAAACGGTGTATGCGTCACCGTCAATATAATCGTTCACACTGTTACCCTCTGGTCGGGATAAATCAAGAATAACCCGATGCCCGCTAGGTTTTTTCTCACGAACACCAAGAGAACTTATGGAAAAATTCTTAAACGGTGGTTTTATAAAAGGGCCGGCTGTATGGCCTAATAAAACTTCTTTTTCAATAGCCTTTAATAAGACATCATCATGCTCACGCGCAGACTAAAAATTTGCGGTAAAGCGAGAGCAGACGGGACCAAAATAGCCGATATCTGCCCCATTAGTGATCATATCAATAACCACACTTACGAAATGTTGGTCTGGATGGTTACGCATGTAATGACGGAATGCATCAGGCTGGAGAGGTGTCGCAGCGGTTTGTGGCGGCTTCGCCGACATTAGCGCGTCGTTTACAGGTGCGCAAACCATGGGAACCGGCGTCACAAGCTGAGCAGCGGTGCAGTTTCCCGTACTGGCATGGAGGGGAGCAGTATCCCCGCTGCCATTCTGTGCAGAGACGGTCATCCGTCTCGTTGCGCCCGCGAAAAAGCTGAGAGTCCGAAGAACGATTAGGAGGTTCTTTACGGTGATTAGGGCAGTTTCGAATCCAATGGCCAGGAATGTTACACTTGTAACAACAATATGACGAAGGTGGTACACCTGGCTGACCCGAACGCCCAAATGGCGCCGCATGGCTGCCACTCGCACGCATGCTGGGATGAACTGTCATAAAACACTCACGATAAATCTCGTGATCGGTCTTTGACCAAATTGCCGCATTATTCGGGTGCATACGAGCAAACATTCGGAAGCGTTGGTCATAACTAAACCACTGAGCTGGTTCGTAGGAGTGTGCAAAACTTGCCATAATGTCGAGGTACTTCAGCATTGGCAGGACGAATTCAGGCTTGTTGTATGTGCGATATGACATAAAAATATGGAACGATCGCGCCCACATTGTAAAGGTCATCGCTGTAGCTCGTTGGCCGGCCGCTGATACAACCGATAAAGGTTGTCCAGATTCGTCACGACGCACTTTGGGCAGATTAATCTCAGTTGCAAACGACAACGGGAATAATTCAGTAAAATCAATGAATGCAGAATGGTCGAACAGAACTCTAGTCAATTTATCAGAAACTATCGGTAATTCACTAATGTCGTCCGAACACTGAACATACGATTCATGCTTTGTTCCAAGCCGATTTAAAGCGCTAGGCATGACAGCTTGACGGTTTTTGTTGGAAGGCACATATACCACGCTACCGTTACCTATTCGTTCAGGAGATGGTGAAAAACGAACATCACGCAACGGCGAAGGTGGCGACATCGGAGAAGCCCCGGTGAGCTGACTGATTTCTGCAGACAGTTGCCTCTTACGCGCAAGTAGATTTGACAGGCGGTCTGGTTTCGCCCGAGTCGTAGTGGTGACCTTAAGTGCGGGCGCGCGAGGCGGTCGACCACGTCTCGGTGCGGGCTTGGTGGTCCTTCCGGAGTTTTTTCCAACTGTAGCTGGCGCAGCGGCTGTTCTCCGTGGCCGTCCCATCGTTATACACAGATTTAAGAAGAAATATTTTCAACGGATAATCTCGATAAGATGGTGTGAAAAATTGATGCAAAACCGAAAGCAACAATGTTAATTGAAGTATCCGATACACCAGAATCAGAGAGTTGAAAACGCAAAAAGCGATTAAAAATCAGGTTAGTTGTTGCAAATCTTGCAGGAAAATCATACAGGTCAGATGAGTAAAGACGCAATAAATCAGTTACCACCTGATTTGCACTGAGATTCGATGAACACAAAGAGCATACACACGGATAACCACTATGCAAACAAACTGAATTAGGCATTTCAGCGCAGCCGGCAAAATGCCGGGGTTAACGAACAGGGCAACCACCCATGCGGTGGTAGTGGCAACGTCGAATATTAACAAACAGTTTACTGGTCTTCAATGAAGAAAACGTAAATAGGAATTTCCAAAAACTGATCGTAGGAAACACACGCTGCTGCATACAGATCATGAACAAAACGACGGATAAATCTTCGACAAGATTCACCACGAGTAAGCTTGCGCCATAACATACTGGATGATGTTCCAAGTTACGACCAAAACAAAATTGTTAGAAAACAGACATTCAACCAAACCACGATCTTATCTGCATGTAACGGTCTATCAATGAATGGAACAGAATTGCAACAGCGGTTTCTTAAGGTTGCTTTAGGAAGAGATGGAAGATTGCTAAAGGTCACAAAACTTAAGTTTTACCACATATATAGGCGAAAACGCGTTCGATGCGAACTGCATCGAACGCGATGAACGATGAATGCAGGAATGCATCGAAATGCATCGTTCGTTCGTCATTCATTCTGCACTTGGCTGACCCAAACGCCCAGATGGCCCCGCGTGGCTACCACTCGCACGCATGCTGGGATAAACTGTCATAAAACACTCCCGATAGATCTGGTGATCGGTCTTGGACCAAATTGCGGCATTATTCGGGTGCATACGAGCAAGCATTCTGAAGCGTTGGTCGTAACTAAACCACTGAGCTGGTTCGTAGGAGTGTGCAAAACTTGCCATAATATCGAGGTACTTCAGCATTGGCAAAACAAATTCAGGTTTGTTGTATGTGCGATACGACATAAAAATATGGAACGATCGCGCCCACATTGTAAAGGTCATCGCTGTAGCGCGTTGACCGGCCGCTGATACAACCGATAACGGTTGTCCAGATTCGTCACGACGCACTTTGGGCAGATTAATCTCAGTTGCAAACGACAACGGGAATAATTCAGTAAAATCGATAAATGCAGAATGGTCAAACAGAACTCTACTCAATTTATCCGAAACTATCGGTAATTCACTGAGGTCGTCCGAAGACTGACCAAAGGATTCATGCTTGGTTCCAGGCCGATTTAAAGCGCTAGGCATGACGGCTTGACGGTTTTTGCTGGAAGGTACATATACCACGCTACCGTTACCTGTTCGTTCAGGAGATGGTGAGAAACGAACATCGCGCAACGGCGAAGGTGGAGACATCGGAGAAGCCCGGGTGAGCTGGCTGATTTCTGCAGACAGTTGCCTCTTGCGCGCAAGAAGATCGGACAGACGATCTGGTTTCGACCGAGTCGTAGTGGTGACCTTAAGAGCGGGCGCGCGAGGCGGTCGACCACGTCTCGGTGCGGGCTTGATGGTCCTTCCGGAGTTTCTTCCAACTGTAGCTGGCGCAGCGGCTGCTCTCCGTGGCCGTCCCATTGTGATACGATGAATTACGAAGAAATATTCTCAACGGACAATCTCGATAAAATGGAGTGAAAAATTGATGCAAAACCGAAAGCGACAGTGTTAACTGAAGTGTCTGATACACCAGAATCGCGGAGTTGAAAACGCAAAAACCGATTAAAAATCAGATTAATTGTTGCAAATCTGGCAGGAAAATCATACAAGTCAGATGAGTAAAGACGCAATAAATCAGTTACCACTTGATTTGCATTGAGATTTGATGAGCACAAAGAGCATACACATGGATATCCAATGTGTAGACAAACTGAATTAGGCATTCTAGCGCAACCGGCAATATGCCGGAGTCAAAGAACAGGGCAACCACCCATACGATGGTAGTGACAAATACAAAAAAAAAACGCAAAAGCGAAGTATAAACAAACGATATACTGGTCTTCAATGAACAGAACGTAAATAGGGATTTCCAAAAACTGATCGTAGGAAACACACGTTGCTACGTATAAATCATGAGCAATACGACGGATAATTCTGCGACAAGATTCACCAAGAATAAGCTTGCGCCATAACATACTGGATGATGTTCCAGGTGACAACCAAACAAAAATTGTTAAAAAGCAGCCGTTTAATCAAACCACGAACTTATCTGCGTGTAACGGTCTATCAATAGATGGGATAGAATGGCAGTAACGATTTACGAAATTTGTTTTAGGAAGAGATGGAAAACTACTAAAACTACTAAAACTACTAAAACGCGTTCGACGCGAACTGCATCAATGAATTCTCATAAATGACGATGAACATTTGCAGCTGCAGAAGGCAGCATGAAAATCTTGACGATCCCACGAAAACAGCATCTGACCACCCAGATGGCCACTAATAAATCTCAACCGCGACAGAACATAAACGTCAAGGCGAGACAAAAGCATGCCGCTCGCCAGAATTAACATTCATTATCTCCGATAATCCCTTTTATTATTAACTGGTGATATCCTTGACAAGTCACTCTCGCAGTACAGCGTTTTCGTCAGCTGCAACTAAAGTTATGGCTGATAACCTTTGTGTATGAAACACTTGTTTCAATTATCATAAGCTTGTTTAGTTGACACTCAATAAGATACCGTGTTTGCGCTTATCAAAAATCGTTAGAAAATACGTTAAGACGGTGATGATAGTTATGCCCATGATTAAGGACATCCAGAAACACGTTTTTCGAAATTTGTGCTCCATCTACAATCTCTTAAGCAATTGATCCAAATATCACAGTACTTTTTTAAGAAATTGATTTTACAGGAGCAGTATTTGTAAATTGAGTACAGTCTAAAAACTTTGTTTTTGCCTACATTATATCTATAATGCATCCTTCTTACTGCAGGAGGCAGCAGTTTTGACTATAGCACATTAGACTGAATAGAAATCCATTGAAACTAATTATAATGCGCACGTGAATATAATCATATAAGGAAAAATGCATGTGTCGCGCATTAAACCTTTTTGTGTTATTCCGTTTTTCATAATTACGTATACACTGTCCAGTACCGGATGCTATGCCTTCATAATCTGCACCTGGAATATATTTCGTTTCGGACCTGGCAAGTTTTCAGTGCCGGATGTTTTGATCACTGCTGGAAAAAATGCATCCAGGATGGATATTATTATTGATGTCAGTTTGATCTTTGACATATTTAAATAAAAAAGCCACTTAGACTTTTTTGTTTACATACACAGCAACTACAAGGATGCGATATTGCTGCAATCCAAGAGTATATGGATGTACAACAAACAGTTATGGAAACTTTACGATTGGAAATAGTTAGAAGAACCGGCAAACCGTTTTCCTTGGATTTAAGTCCTCGGGTTGGACGGAACAGTACAGAGCAATATGCTTTTCTTTATCGGTAAGCGTTCTGATTTAGTTTAATTTCCGTTACTGTATGTTCATTCAACTTCATCGTGCTGTACCGATCGAAGAGGTTTCGACACTTTTCGTGCGGCGTTATTTGTCGCTACTCTAGAGTAAATGTTCATTTTCGAGACCGTATAAAATGTAGGTGTGCTGAGCAGTTCTAGATTTCAGTTTTTGTTGATAAAGAACGCCAGCGCCGCTTGTTTTCAAAATTATTCTACATAAATCAAATATTGTGTTCTAGAAGCGACAAAGTAATAAAGACAGAGACTGCACTCTATCCGGAAAGGTCAAACGCGGATGAATTTCATCGTGATCCGTACTTTGCAAGGTTCTCCACCCTTTCCCGTACAAACCGTGCGTTTCTGTATTGTAAATACATTAAGGTAGCCTCGCGCGCTTGCGCTCAGCACGTTCGTATTGGATAAGTCAGTTAATTTTAAAACTTGCAGGGTGATTAAAGAGAATCACATTTTACGAACTAATTTTAAAGATTATCAAAACTCATAACAAAGAACTTTAGGGTTAGGTGCGTACTGTACGTACTTTTCTGCAGTTCTTCTTGTACTTACTTTACCTTTTACGAACATGAAAAATTATTGTAATTTGCTGCTTTCATAATAATTATTGTCCACAGCATTTCTGTATAAAGTAATATTGTACGTAGAAAGCAAGTACTAGTATCTAAGTATTCGCGATATTACTCGTGGTTACAATCATTATTATGTTAAGCACTCAGTATTAGTGGGCAGTAAACGCTTTTTTGAGTGCTCTTTACATTTCCTTTACTTAAGACCTGGTGAAATTATCTTCTGACGATTGGTTATTAAAAAAAATTGGGTGGCAAACGTTCAGATCTGAACGTTTGCCACCCAATTTTTTTGCCACCCATATTTTCTAAAAAATATGGAAATTTTTAAGACTAGGCACGACTAAAACTGAGCACTCGTTCACGAATCCATAAAAACGGCGCGTAATTACGTTTTTAACAGCAGTGTGTAGGTTTCAAAGCTGAAATTTCTCCATTTTCTGTTTTAGACCAGCTGCAAGATATTTTACTGGGAACGGTCCATTTGGATCCAGGTAACTGTACAGCACGGACGCGAGTATAAATTATATATTTTTGTAAAAGTCAAAAGTGGATTGAATAGCTAGAGAAATTAATTAATGCAAATCAGAAATAAGCCACAGTTTGTCATGAGTGGTTTACGTTTGCATAAAAGCAGCAGTAGTGTTTTTACGGCCGAAAATGAATATGATAAATACCGTACAGTAAAACATCGAAGACATATTTGAGGAAATGCTACGTTATATTAAAACTTGTTATAATACTTTTTTGCATTTGTTGTAATACGATTACATATTTTCTTCTGTAGAGGATGCTGTGGAAGAAATCAATAGTTTGGTGGGGGTGTTTGACTGGGCACAAAGATATTTCGATACACCGGTGAGCAAGGAAAATATTGATTAAATGTTTTGCTGCATAACTTACATGGTCTGTAGTATATACAGTATATAATTTCTTTTTATGATTATCGGCATCGATAATTCTCATTCTAAGAAGATGTTGTTTTTTTAGGACGTCATGGTAATTGGTGATTATAATGCGGGATGTTCATACGTCAAAGAGCGGGATTGGCCAAGAATACAATTGTGGACAAACAAGACCTTTACGTGGATTGTGCCGCATGATATGGATACCACCGCCATGGCGTCGGTGTGCGCATATACGAGGTCGGTATACATGTATTTATCATTTTATCGGTATACATTTATCGGTATATCATTTTATCGTTTATCATTTATCGGTATACATGTATTTTCGAAACAACTAGCCGCATAAAGCAATCGCAAAGTACCGGCTGTGTTTTTTTTTTTTTATGAGCATAACTTATTAAGTTAATTTTACTGTGCGCAATAAATGTATTTTGATCATCGATCATAGTTTATTACAGGGCGGTTTATACCGGGCAGACATTCAAGAATACTTATTTAGAGAATTCCGTTGAAGCCCCAGATTTTGCCAAAAAATTTAATCTCAATTCAACGCAGGTAAATACCATCTGCATGATAAATAAATACATTTTCTTGCAGAATTATAGCGAAAATCCGCATTTTGCAGGCGAGACTCGTTAGTGACCACAGACTGGTAAAGATGACCTTTAATGGACCCGATTCCAAAGACAACCAACTTCATACTCCAAGTGGCGCTGATACGTTATTTCGGTGTGGTTACTGTATAATGGCGTGCCTATTTTTTGTAGTTAATATTTTCGATTCCAATAATTAGCGGTAGCTTAAATGATTGCTCATCTTAAATTAACTTTAAATGCGTTAGCGCAGTGACCAAGTTCGCATGACTGTTGTTAAGATGGATTTGTGTGTAAAACTGATATAAATAAGGAATGGTTATTATTACAGGAATATTGTTAGTGCGATTTGGGTCTTTATCTGAATTACAGAATAACAGAGAAATTTAAGAGATATTTACAGTAAATCAAAAGCAACGCGAGTCATCATCGAGTTGTGCTGCGCCCAGTAAAAGAGTACGCGGCGAATACGCGTTTTAGCAAAACTGATTTATCGTTGCTTCATGATAGAGTTTGTTGTGGCGATACATCTACAAATATAACTATTTAAATAAAAAACGACGTTTGCAGACATTACTACATCCGTCAAAGCAGCAGTAGTGATGCCATCCACAAGCAACATCATCCACGCAGCGACTTTGGAGCTTTGGAGCCCACGCCATAAACAGTTTCCGTTCATCCACTATAACAAGGAAGATTATTATTAATGCCGGACTTGTATAATTACGCACAAGTACGTGGCAGGTCACGGTTTGGGCAACGCAAAAAGCATTTCCTCGTTATTCCTACATTCGTACTGTTAATTTAGAAATTAAACTGGAGGTGCACAATTTATTTTTTAGATATTACAGACTAAGAGACTGAATGTATTTATAAGTATTTATTTGTTATAGAAGTATACCTGATGCCATGGTAAATAATTATTCGGAAGAATTATTCATTCATATGTTGCGAACGTTATCTAGGAACAAAGAGCGTGTTCTCTAATACATAATTTGTAAAAAGCAGTTGTACGTTTTGACTACGATATATTTAGGCATATATAAATGACATTTTTTTATCATGGAGGTACTACAATAAATACTAAGGGTTGCTGCAAAATGTCACGGATGTGTGAATTCAGCAACAAATTGCTTTTGAGTACGTTACCAAAAATATTAGCCGTACCCGGCAGAAAGGTCGTCGGTAAACCCTAGCATATGACAGAGGCAATCCAATTCCAGGTACGGAAATGAGCGGAGACAAAGGGAAGAGAACCATTTGCCCTAGCACCGCATGTTAGTATGTTATTCGAGACACTTAACTGCTTTCACTAACCTGCAGCGATATGGGATTGCATGAGAAAAACAGCTGCGGCAGTAAAAAGTAGAAAACACTTTCCAAAAAATTCCATAATTTTGATACTAATTCTAAACTGGCGTTTCGAAGTAAGTTTAAAGTGAAAAAACTGCATATACAAAAATTACTTATGGTATAGAGTACTCGACACAATAGCGAGTAGTGAGTCTCGAGCGGTTCATCTAAAAAAGCATGCAGAATTTAATAGCACTACGACGACGAAAGATGTTACTAAAAGCTCACCACTGACTGTGAAATGCACGGAAACGACCAAACCATCGCGCCCAAGTCGTTCGATATAACGCTTAAGTATGCCCGATTCCACTCGATAGTAATTCTCTCTTGTGCACATTCCATAAATTTTTATCGTAAATTTTATTAATTGCTTAACCTTTGTTGTGGTAGTTGCAGGCAACGTTCGTAGTCACTATAGTCAGGTAGCGATACAAAATTTTGTGCAATCTCTCTTGTGAGCTCATTCAGCTGTGGCGACTGTAGCTGCCTTGAAGTCAGGAAAACGCTACACGTTTTAAGGTCGAAAGTGTTCCTACTCGTAGATGTAGGCATAAAGTACCTATAGGCATGTTCTCCGCATAACATAAAAAACCCGAACCTTCCAGAGTTGCTTTTTGAATGTTTATTTTGAAGCAGATCGGTAGTCGATGATAACTTCTGTTTTCATAGAACCAGGCAATAGAACAGCGATAAAAACCAGCCAAACATGTCTGCCAACTTTATACACGCGGGTTCACATCGGCAAGATCGTAAATACAAAAAGCATTCCTACTTAAAATCAATCGAAAACGGATAAAACACAAAAAAATTCAACTTAACAGAAACTGCTTATGCAGCGACAGTTAAAACCCAAACGCCAAAAAGCGTGAAACACCTGAGTGAACAATAATAATCAAGAAGTCCAACCCATTGAAAGCATCACCATAGTGTCGAAGGACGGCTGTAAACTGTGATTCCTTCGTTGCACATACAGCGCATTATTATCATCACCATAAACTATCGCAAGCCCATGAAATCTGAGCAAACCCTTTCAACAAATCAAATCTCGGACTGAGATTCCGCCACGACTTGATCCTCCACTGGCGGCATAACCGGTCGTCTAGTGGGAAAATACAAATCCCTGGTCAGTTGTGAGACAATACTCGGGATCTGCTTCTGTTGGTCCAGATCGAAATTCGTCGGCACACTGGATTTGTAGTAGTACGCCACTTCGTAGTTGACTTTCGTTAACAAGCGCACAAATTCAATACCCTCATCTCCCGCCTTCTGGGGTCCAATCGGATCAGATCCATAATACAACTGGATGAGACGGCCCAACGCTTGGATATACCAAGATCCGTTGTCCGTATTCCGCCAGGAATAATATCCCGGTACAGTTGAGTACGCAAACAGGAAGTCGGCTTCCGATGGGAGCCGCAACAAATTAGAATCCTTGTCATCAGCCACCACCAGATCCACACCCGGATCCAGACGATCACCGCGGCATGCTTGGAAGATAAAGATTTTCGGTTTGCCGGCAAGAGAAGTGCTTTTATTTCCTTTGAATGGTGCGACCAATCGTTCCACCGATAATTTACCATCAGTTCCAAAAACGATCCCATCATCACCGTGAGACAGGACAGCCGCGGCAAAACAATCGGAATTTGTGTGATCCTGCGTGGCATAATACTCCATACATTTCTGCATGTCGTGGACGGACAGGTTATCATAAGGCGAAATCACGTCGAAGCCAAGCAGTGCAAAGGCTTTCGTCAGCACCTCCGCATCTAAGTCAGTGCCTACAGAACAAAAGGAACACGATACAGATAGCCGTTTTTAACTTTAAACTATCTAATTAAACTTAAAATATTTCAACAGATAACGTTAACAAGAATAACCCCAAATTTTCAGACCAATCTAGGAAGATTGTTTGGTATCTCCAGCTCAGAGTACGAATACGAACCTTTCCGCTCAGGCATGCCTAATCCTCGATCAAAGGATCTGTTGTTAATAATGATTGCAGTACCACGATTTCGGTGGTTCATAAAATATCTCGCGTCGCGAATATTTGATGGTGCTAATGTTCTAGGAACAGGGGCAGGAGGCTTGGAAACCGGTGGAGTTGGTAGCGCATCTTGCATATCCTGATCCCCGCCTAATGGAATGTACAAGCAAAATTGATAATATGTTTTCAGCAAATTAACTAAACATTAAACAAGCGTCAACACAGCTGTATGGTATGGTGTGGTAAAATTACATCAAATAGTACTTTTGGAGATTTCTTATTATTTTGAGGTAATTCTCAAAAGCCATTGTTTTATAAAACCTAGTGGTGCAGCCAAATTTGTGCTGAAGCAAAATTCTGTTTATATATATACCGGCCAAAAGAAAAAAAAAGATATTTTTGCGATATCAATCTGTTGTACTTAGTTTTTATACAGTAGCCTAGTTTTCATTTCCGCTGATGCAACAATTTCGTCTAGACGCTACTTGAAAGCAACATGGAGAGTGAGCACTTCCCAGTTTGATATGATGTCATTCATTGAATGAATGATCTGGAAACTTTCCAAGGTGACTGAACTGCACAAGAATGAACCGAACGAAGGAGGTAAAAAGAATGGGTTATAACAATAAATATTTTCAAAGTAATGAATGGCGGGAGCATCAAACAACAAATAAATCACATCACTAGGTCATTTCGGGCACTTTAATTTTTAAATACTTAAGCCACAACTCGATTGGTCTTGCATGTAAGCAATAAAATATCAGTGAAGTACACAAGTAATATTAGCCTGCCCGATCACCAAAATCAAAATGAAAAATAACAATACTAACGGTAATAACTGAAAACTCGTACTATAGTAGGTCTGAATTTTAAGCAATGACAGCAAACATGAATTATTAAGTCCCTGATGAATAATGAAAGCGTGTCTAAGAGCATTAAAAGTATCCTGATTTCTACAAAAATAAGGAAAAGTTTTAAGTAGTTTAGTCAAATTGAAATGCTAATTAGCTGCTCACAATACATAACCACAACAACCTGAAGAGTGAAGACACTGCTAATATATTCCATAATTACCACAATTGTCGTATTTCATTTTTGTGCTAACAACTACGAGTACTACCAATGTAACCGTAACAAAGCGAGTTCGCAATTCTCATTACGATATGTCGGATACGATGTAAAACGTAGGTACTCCAATATAACTGGCGAAGTATGCAAACATGAAAAGGAACTCACTAAGGCTGCTAAGCTGTCGAAAACTCACCAGCATGGCGTGCATTCGTTTCGGGTCTGGTGGCTCGAAAGTCGAAGATGCTGGGGACAGGAGGATTTCTGGCTCTGCCAGAGCCACCATGGTTGCCATGCAGGCCAGCACTGCCGTTAAAAACAGCTGCTGGTCTATTCAGATCCCGATCGGGAACATTCTTATCCCTGGCATCCACCTTCTCATCATTGTGCATTGTAATTCCTTTGATAAAACTGGGCTTCAAATGAGCCTCCTGGCCAGCAGACGGCTGGCGATCCTTCCTGGTGGTTCCCAGGATGGAGCGGAGAAACTGCACCACCGATGATGTGGTACCACTACTGCGACGCGGTGAATCCATAATATGGCAAGCAAGTTTTACGCATTTAAATCACAGAATGATGAGACGCAATGCAACTGCAAATGCAATACAACAAGTCTGCAAGTGTAAAGTGGAATTAAACTGTCGCGCGTGTGGCACAGCTAAACTGCTAAAGCAAGATAAAACACGACCGACAACGCGCAATCGACATTCCCGCAAGGTCAGTGAACGGCAGACGAAAAAACCGGATTTATAGCGCTGAATCATCGTCTTTCAAATTCATAATTTCATATAGATACGTAATAAGCAGTTCTAAACCCCGGATAGCACTCGGATTCCAGTCCACCAGTGCGATCAATCGATCAAACATTAACCAAATCCATAACCAGCCATCTAATTTTCCAAAATGCAAACCAGATTATTTTCCTATTTTATTCGCAGGTTGTTGCAGATCTTGTAAAAGCTAAACAACTTAAATGAAACTGGAAGACGCAACCAACTGAAAGTCTAAAGCAAGTTTTTCCATCACAATCACAGATCGCCAGAAACGCCAGAAACGTACAGTAAAGGAATATCTTGCAATAATTAAGCATTAAAAAAATACTTACGAGTAATAAAAGGCGGAAGGACATGTGGTAGTAGGAAATAAACGTCTTCTTGTTCTGCTTTGAGTGGCAGTGATTTAAATTTACCCGACGCCCAAAGGCCTGCACAAAATAACGAACAGTCGTTGATATCATTCAAGTTCCCATGGCCGGACAGCACCTTTATTTGTTTGCATGATGAGTCACTAAAAAAGAGCCAGAAATACGTCCAATATCATTCACTCCAAATGGTGCAAATACCAATACGTACGGATTACACTGCTGTACTTGTATCGATTTCAACTATATTTATTTATATTTCGAAACAAAGACGATAATTTTAAGACGTAGCGGCGGTAGCGCTGTAGCAGAAAAGCAAGTGATAAGTCTCCACAAAGGCACAAACCAGTGAACAGAATAAGCAAGACTGCAACATTAATGAGCTTTAAGTTAATACTGTGCATTAATCAGCATAGCAATCAGAAAAACACCTCGAAAGCTTTTTATGCCGTACTACGGAACAAGAACTGCACATTACTCACCCACCGTATGGAGTCTCTCATTACTCACCCACCGTATGGAGTCTCTGGACTCTCACCGTATTTAAATAATAATATTAATATTAACTACTGAGCGAAGCTCACTTTGTAAATATTGAGAAATAAATTCCATATAATATTATTAATATGTGCGTACGCACTCAGTCGTACTGCAGGCACTGTATTATTATAATGGTATTACTACGAATGCATTCCCGGTCAGCTGACGGTTGGGCACCACAAAAAAGGGCAAGCCGACCTGCACATCACAAATGAACTTCAAAAAAAGTATGAAGTATTCCGGAACAAAAAGTTATTTCAGTGCATAAATAAAATACTTATTTCAGTATTTCGAAGCAAAACGATGTCAAGGCAATTAGACAAGAAGTGACAGATAACTTCCGTACCAAAATATTTCTGTTTTTTGGCCGACCAGTCTGTTTCGTTGTGTACCGGTAAATATAAATACTGTACATACGTACTATATTATACATTTAGTGCTTACAATGTTGTAAATTTAGTGCCCGCTAATTTAATTTACTGTATACAGTTGAGTTCGCCTTCAACTTTCATTCATTTTTTCTGTAATAGTAATTTTATTTCATTCATCCGTTCCCGTAAACTCACCATCAGCCATAAGTAGCAGTGTAGCACCAGTACGAGTGCACAAATTATGTTGACTAAGATATGGAACTCGCACGACACGACAACCACAAAATTTTCACTTGTAAAATTATAGCATTTATTTGGATTAAAGCTGACCAACCATGTATAGTGTCACAGGTAATTAGGTAAATGTTTCTTCAGAGTAAACACAGGTAGCCCAGTAAGCATCGTAAACATGCTGACTAACGTATGCAAATCTTTTATATAGTGACACTATCACCAAGTTTGTAATGTTCTTGAAATGTGTCGACGGCATCCGTCTATGCCTACAAATTTACAGATAGTCCATAGATGTATATGAGTGCTGAAGATCACATTCCGGTATAGGTGGTCTGCCGCAAGTTCATAAACAACTGTTGTGCGGAGAAGATCATCAGACCAGCGTACAGGACAGCAGCGACCCAGCAGTTATACGCTTGCTGTTTATATGCTTCGTCAATTTTTACCCCCTGTCCGGAGATTTGGAAATGCACATATTGAGTTTCATTGAGAGGCAGGTCTTCCACAAGTGCCGGAGAGCGGACGAAAAAGAAGACTCCCATGAGTACTAACTGGAAGATGCCCCAAATGCTGATGATCAGTCCGGTCACCGCCAGCTTTGGTCCACACAGTTTGATCATTTTCCCCAGCTGGATTCCTGAATTGAACCGTTGACAAAATATATTCCAAAAAGCAGCTGTTTTGGCAAGATTCGAAGCCAAATCTAGGAAAAGTAGAATCCGATAAAATGCAGAGTTCCAGTACACTAAACTTGTACCTGTAGACTGTAGTTACAACATACAGTGCTGTAAAACAGAATGGCAATACGGAAACAGGAATCACATCCCTCACCACGAGTATGTGATAGACGATCGATAAACGCGCGCTTGCAAGTGAACGAGGAGGTAATGCGCTCTCGATCCCGCTCCCGTAAATTTTCGATAAATAAATTCTATCGAGCAGCAACATAGTTGTCATCCCGTGATTCTGTGGGCCAAGTACAGGGAAATATGTACCCCAGACGCATATCATATCGAGCTTTTGGAGGAGGAAATGATAAGGTTATCAGCAGGCATGTGAATCAGCTAAACAAGTACTGAGCAGTTTAGCACTACGTCCACGGAGCACATGCTCGCTTATCGTTTTGAATTACAAAGGTCAATCACTAAAACATAACCCACAAACAATTATTCCATCAAGAATGCACTAAAATAAAAATATACTAAACTCGTGAAACACTGTCCACAGATTTTTTGACAGTTAATACTTATTTATAGACAAACAGGCAAGAGCACAACACATGTACCTACAAGTACAGCGGTTGTCTTCTGTCCTGACCTGGTAAAGCCAGTTTCAGCAGTTTTTGATGGCTAAGCTTTTTCTTTCTCCCTTTTTAAATCTTATTTACATTGATCGTGTATGTGATAGTGATTTATCTTCTTGTTTTCGGTGTATGTAAATGTTAGCGTTAGTTGCTCCTGATCATCACTCAAACAAAAACTAGCCAAAGGGTTTGTAGTGACTTTGTACCCAAAGGTGTTCCGGTTCGGATATACAATAATTTTAGCGCTTTGAGTGTTTTGTTAATTTGTTGCAGTAGGATATAAATAATTCGATCACCATCGCGTTGAATGAATTGTATATTCAATCCTTAACACGTTATGGAGTTGGTCGTACATGAGCATTATATATCCACATGCAAGGTATGCATTGTTTTTGTCATCATTTCTAATTTTTAAAGCAATGAGCATCAAATAAGCCATGATAGACGCTTTAAACTGTTAATTAAAGTAGTTGATTCACTATTACGATTTACGAGTACGAACCATTCTCCCGAACCGGAAGCCAGCACCATGTCAAGTCGTACCGGTCCGGAGGAAGACAGATCAGACGTAAACTGCAAAGCTTTTAAATCCGTAAAAGCGCATCCGCTTCAATCAATATAACCGGCATTGCATAATATTATTAACTGTTGAAACTTGAATACACTGTGATATCACAGGTTTGGAAAGTCTTTGGACTTTAAGGTTGTCAGTGGAAGTACTGACTTAATTACACCAGTTGTCCATCCGCTAAAGTTTTGTAGTAACGGTAGACGTGGTTGCCAATGAACTGCAAGAATTTGCTTCGTCTCCTAACTTATCCAGCTCTTGAGATCTTTCCGAGTTGCCATGAAATGTATCGGCCACAGGTATTACTAGCCGCCTCGGATTTAACTGGGGCGTATTGACCGTTGAAACCCAGTTGTCACTGTTGCTTGAAGATGCTGCATCTGCTTCTTGATTTCGAGGTGGTGCTCTCTTCCATAATTTTGTTTTTACTAATAGTGCAGTATAAGTCGCTTTCAAATCCTTGCGAAATTTCGTACTGAATGCGCAGTAGAGATAAAAGTTGACGGAGTAAGGAATCAACATTATGGAATCAGCCGGGCGCCACAACACATTGTAATTTTGATAATTAACAAAGCAGAACGGATACCGCGACAACCGCCCCAAGGTGTCATTGACCGCTTGTGGAAGTTTGCATATCAGATACGTCGAAACGGCAGAAATCAGAAGCGGTGCTTCCCTCGTTTGTTTTTTGATTCGGTGTGGGGCGCTCGTGACTCCCGGTTTAGCTTTGATTGCGAGTTGGGCATGTAGCCGGACGCTCTTGCGGCGATGGCTGATGACCTTGTAAATGATGGCCATATTGCATATCAAAAGAATAATGAATACAACGAATTCCTCCACCACCTACAGATCACAATTTTGTTTAATTATCACCTACAGATAACAAACAATCTGTTTTTAATTATCACATGCGAGCGCAAGGCGAGGCCTTTTGCTAAATTTACTGAATACAGTTACATATATTATCATCTTGCTTAATATAATACGGGAACAGAGTACAATACTATGGGATTTATCATATATACTATATAAATATATGTACTCCGTAGAAGGTGGACGTCGTGTTCCATGCTTGCATGTACCCAGGCAGCGATGACTGGAATGGCAGCGAAGTTTCGGCATCGAAACTCGGAATGTCCAGCGTGGTCAACAAATAATACTGGGCGATGGCTTTATCGATGCAAGTTACGATTCCATAAAGAAGACAGGTTACGACAAGTATTCGGGTAACTCTGACGGAGATCGCCGGTGACAGAGGCGTCACAACGGCACGCAACCGCTCGACGGAGAACACCACCAAAACCCTAATAATTAAGTAAAACTTATTCGTCTAGTAAAAACATAATTAAATTTTTCACACTGGTACACTAGAATAATAATAAGTGCAATACCAATCCGCGAATTTTGGGAATCCGGACTGCAACCAGATGTATAAGCCTTGTACATAATCGTTAACATAGTCGAAAGTGTAACTGCTGTCGAAAATGGCCGGACTAATTAGGAATAGGTATATAGGAAAAAATATCCACCTGTGAAAATGAGGCCATTTTCTTGTACGAGTGTTTATTACCGATTTCAAATTTAATTACACAGACCGAATATAGACGGTTGTAAGCGGTACTGCTGAAAACACCAACGTTTCGACATATTGCAGAAATGCTACTACCTGTTGCCTTTGCCATTAATTCATGTTTATGCACAATGCAATAATTAAGGCAATTCTGTCGACGTTTCTTTTGATCAGTCACACTATTACAGCATTGTACTAACTATAGAAATAACTTCAAATAAACAATAGTGATATTCCATTGTGCCTACCGCACCAAAAATTTTTACTATATATCGTAGCCTTGCTGGTACTTCAAAATATGGCTGTTATAACGCTTTTGCATACGAGTTTCTTTGACAGGGTCAGATTAATAACATACGTATGTAATATATTACTTTTAATAGTTAACTATGTGCTTACATTTAATGCAAAGTACGGTGATTACTGATTACCATGCATTAACTTACAGCGTCAAGAGATCAGCAACCGCTAGTCCCAGTAATAAAATATCGGCACTTTGTGCATTTTTAATGGCTCCAAAAACTGCAATATTTATAAAATTTCCAACAGTGCAGAAAAACAATAGAATGGGATAACAGATGATGAAACTATACTCCGAACGTTCCTGCGCTGTGGTTTCATTATAATCCTCCGTCCAAGGACACGTGTAATCAGGTGTACTGTAGTTGATTGAAAGATTTGCTTCCATTTTCAGCAATAATATTCGAAATTAAGCAAATCTTTAGCGCGCTTGCATTTACAGTCATTTTCTGAGTTTTAAAATTCTTGAATTTTTCGCTGATGTAGTCGTTAACAGTAGATCCATAATATCAGTGAAAACAATAGCCGTAAATAATCTTTTCGACGAAAAATTTGCCCGTCGGCAAGCTTAAGCCATGTGTTGTACAGAGTACTTGTACACATCTACCAACATGATCGTGTAAGTACAATACATAAAGTGTATAAAGCATACGCTCCGAAGAAGTAGCTTAACAAGTTCACGACGGAGCGGCTTCTCAAAACGCCGAAACCAATCAAGAGTGAAATTCTCGTGTTAAATTTACTTACTCGAAACTTATTAGTTATTAGAGCTTAATTATGATCTGCCGTTTTGACTGTGTTCATTGCTGCTGGTCAGCTGGACACCATGAATTCATTATCACGATGCGATAAGTTGTTGAGGCGTATGTGGGTGGGACTGCCACCACTTCAAGGTTTACCGAGTTATGTACTTTGTAGTTTACCACGATGAGAAAACCTTCTCATCATCCTAAATGTACATATATGTCTGCATTTCCTTATGATGACCTTTCAGATGCCTCTTACAGTTAGGTTGCAATTCAGATAATTAAGGAGTGTTTTAAAGATGCAATCTGCCAGTCAGTTTTCCACGTAAGTAGCTAACAAAATACCGCTGTATAACCTTATTAAGCATGCGGATAGTCTTTGTAATACTACTACAGATAGTATGACTACTTCTATAGTAAGTGGTTTGCTTCATAGTATTTGTGGATGGTAAACTGAAGGAGCGCATGAGATTTCTTCCATGGGAAAGATTTGGATGAGTTATGCTTCCCGGAAATTACATACTGACATTGTGAGTGTAGTGACCTTAGAATTACCTGCTTCTTTTCTTATGGGTTCGACCTGAAGTATTCGACAGATCGGATATAGATGGAAAAGATCGCGATGGAGAATTACGCTGATCAAAACCGCAAGGTTCGCATTGTGCCAGATGTGAAGTAACGAGCAAATTTATGCATATACAGATTACAGACATCATAATATACAATACTTTGTATAATAGACAGCGGAACATATAGATATACAGTACTCACAACTGACAAGTCAACAATAAGCTGATCATAAATGACACAGGCGCTCGGTAAAGTATCACACTACAAGTTTTCTTTAAAAGTTTAAGCATGCAGCGAATAAATAAATTTTTGGTGCCTCAAAAATTTCAAGTCGACCCCTAGCAAGGATGGGAGGGCGATCGGTTAATTTTTCGCTATACGGAAGCTGTTTTGGGCTGCTGTCCCTTGTTATTTTCAGACTTCCGGTTTATATGCTTTGTAAATTTTCTAGCCCTGTTAGGAGGTATGGTAATTTAGATACCGAGTTTCGTTAAGAGGCACGATTTGCAAGAGTGTCGGAGGGCTGACGCAGAAGACTCCCATAAATACTAAATGGAGGATGCCCCAATCAGTCGGGTCAGTGCTACCGTAGCTTTTGGTCTACATAGTTTGAGTCAGAAGCATAACTGGACCGTACGTTGACGAAATCTGCCCCAAAAAGCAGCCGCTGTGGCAAGAGCTCAAGCCAGAAAATGTGGAACCCGGTTAAATTCAGAGTTCTAGTACAGTAAACTTGGACCTTTACTTGAGTGCGGTGAATTGTGAAAATATACAACAGGAGACTGTGATTGATAAGCACGCGCCTTGTAACCTTTGCAAGTGATCGAAGACGTAATGCTCTCTCGATATTTCCCGTTCCCGTAACTGTTCCCGTATTTTCCAGGAAACCCGATCCCGTGTTTTTCCAATCCAGTAGATAAATGCTGTCGAGTAGTAGTGTCGAAGGCATTCCGCTGATTCTGTGCCCCAGGTATAGGGAATTTTTTTTAATCCCACGCATACCATACCGAACTTCTGGAGGAGGAACTAATAAGGCTGTCGGTAGGAGCAACATGTAACGCGCTGCACGAAACAGAAATCATACAGATAAATAAAATATAATTGGTGTGTGCACAGTGTACAAGTACATACTGATAAATAATTTATGTTTCTTGCAGCGCGTTCCTTGTGATGACGTATTGTACCGTGTGGACAGCGGCTATAAATGCCCGCAAGATGAGTATTCAAGGTGCATATACAGTACGAGATAAGTACTAACGTCATAGACCTACGGTCACCAATACTACAAAGGCGCCCCTGGAAAATGTACGGTACGGTACACAAGAAATTCATTAATCAACGGCGCAGCCCGCTGCACGATCCATCTATCCGTTTGGAACGATCGCACGCTGGATCCCCGTATCGCACGATCCCCGTTTGGAACGATCGTATTTAAGCGCTGACCACATGCAAGTCTTCTCATTGTCAATTCTGACTTAATCGCTCCGATCTGTTTGATTGCTTATGGTTAGGTAGTCGGGAGAAGTACTAATTTTTCTTCCAGAATCTGCAGTACTTGCTTAGAACTTGATTATCTCGGACCTATCGTCGATCAAAACCAGCCATGCATCTCGGACTGTTTTCTCTCCTGTTTGGTGTTGCCATTATCGTTGTTATCGTAAGTAGCAAACCTCTTTGCATCTTTATAATAATGATCCGAATCTGTAATATTTTATATTATATAAATATTTTATTGAATAAAATATTTTGCACTAGCTGCACGTAGAGCTGATTCACGAAATTAAGAATTTTCGACTAATCGAGGTACAAAGTTGGTTTGAAAAGGTCGCCATTTAGTCAACATGCGTAAAGAAACTGAAAGATTCTTCCTTTCTGAAAACCGATATCTTCAATATTTAGGCGCCGAATGTCGATGCGGGTGTTACGTGCAATGTGGACGGAGTGTGTCGCGACAGCAGCGATAGTTTATCCTATTGGATTTTGTTTGGCTTAATTATTTGAAATTTTGCAGCTTGTTCGAAGACTAACCCATGTCCGGAAGGGAGCAGATGCGTCACCTCTTCGGCATTAAAAGCACGGGATACTGCTATGAAGAACCGAAGAACAAGAAGAACGGCGCATCGTTTGTTGTTGTTCATAGCAGCCCGGCCGGCCGACGGCATTCTTGGACACTTTGCGTACGAAATCCGACAATTCAAAAACTGTATTTATTGTTAATTTTACTTTTTAATGCTATTCTGATGCAGCTGTGTTCTGCTTGCGACTCTTGTCGTAATGAATGAGAATAAAACCGCTACAACTTACTAATTCTGGCAGTACTTTGTAAATTGGCTTCCTCTGGAGAGCGATTACATTACGCACTTACAGCTCTGATGCATCCATGCATGACGACCAAGTACGGTATCAACGACATAACGACACTGCATCCATAACGACCAAGTCCGGTATCAACGTTGTTGATAAACATTTCTATTGTCATAATGTAGTAAATGTAACTCTCAAGTGTGCAATTACTATACAAATCCTAACGTTCACCGTTGTAGTAATGTAGTTTGCATTTAATATGTAGCCTTTAATGGTGATCAATGCGCCTTGAACAGAGTAATGCAGGAGTATCGGTTAACAAAAACTCTTAAATTCATTTGCGTTCAGCTAACTGCATGAAAGGCAAACTACACATATCTTCCTTCTCTACCAATCTCGAAACTTGGTACCAAGTTTCTGGCGCAAAACTCTCCTGAGCGGGGGTTGCCTGTGCTGTCGGTAAAGTTTGCATTCTGCAGAACGTCGTGTTACGTTTTTGATTCCATATGAATTTTACTTCGTTACAGTAATGGATTCTGTTACATCAAAGCATGGATTAAAAATGCATTCCTCACAGCCGGTTTCGCGCTCAAAATGCATATTAGTCATTTTCGTTTGTCACAGAACAGTTTAATTCTAGTCTTTAACCCACGATTTAATATTACAACAGACAATAAGACACTTTTGAACAAGTTGATAGCACGTGCCTGAAAGGAACACGGTACGCTTTATAGGCGGTACAATAATTTAGTAAAGGAAAAGGTGTAATGCATCACTTATGAGATTTGTGCTGTCACGTCGAGCACTTTTGGAAGAGTTTTGAACAACAGCATCACAGCGTCATAAATTATCAACGGATAATCTGGTTAAACCCAGTGTGGTTACTGCCGGAAATCAGGTCCATTGCTCGTTATTCCCAGATCTCTCAAAGGTACGGAATTGGGCAGGTGTGACGACGCGAGCAGCTCGTCCTCCGCCCTTAACCTTTTGCAACGTTGATAGCAGATGTACGTGATCCCAGATAAAAAAGTGCTAATGGCAATTACCGTAAACCTGCAATTCAGATATTTATTAATCTAAATTCTAATAAGTAATAACCATGTTCAAAAGTTCCAGCCCGGCCGATATTAATTGTGATATGTGGTTCGAGAATTTTTGCTGTAATTACAAAAAGCGTAGTACCTAAAGGCTAAAACTACCTGTTTATTAATGACTAATGAGTGGTGCATTTAAAATTAAAATTTAGGAACAGGCATAATTCAGAAAAGTACAGAAAATCCCTACTGCTCGGACGCGTACAGTACATTTGAATTCAACGCGAGTATTGTTGCAATTTCAAAATCATTACTTGCGGTGCTTTCAAAACAGTCACTGTCATATTTTCAATTTTTATATGCTAAAAGTAAAATTAAAGCAAGTATGCAAACCGAATGAAATATGTTAGTTGACAATGGTCGTAAATAAAAAAAATTCTTATATGCTCTAAACCCTACTCTAAATATTTCTGAATGAAATGAACATTGAAAAGCATCCGTAAAACTTAAAAACAAAGTCAAATTGCCGACACAGCGGCGCGTGCTTGATTTCCGATCGATGCGCATTAGGCTAAACTACAATACTTCTACAGTTTGCATTGCATGTACAAGTACATGTAACTCGTTTTTTGACCTGCACGTTGCAGTTAAACTGGAAGAAAATTACAACCTTGCTTACCAAAAGTACCACAGCTTGTAGAACGGCACCGAACCCGGACAGCATTCATCATCACAGCATACTTCGTTGTCGCTGCATCTGCAATGTACCGGCAACATACAGTACTGTACTCCGTATACCTGAGTTTTATTTGACGCCTCAATATGTTTTCGGAAAACATGCAGTTTACAAAAAAAATCTATTTTTTAATCGTATGTGCTTGAAATTGTGGTGTTTTGTGTCTACACGCACTTGCTTTTCGATAATAATTTTACCTGGGAACGTATGATGGCGGTACTAGAAAACGTTTAGTACCATCATTTACATATCACCGATAAATAAACGATGAAGTCATTTTGGCGGTATAAAACACAAAAATTGGTAAAGATAATAAAGATATTACCAGTAACCTCGCTAACCATGAATAAAAGTTTAAGTGTTCCGTTACAGTTAATTTGTTACGTAAAAACTTAACTAACACAGGCTTACGCGAATGTCACAGAGCCCTGGCGTCCAAACCGATAGGAACAGAATACCTTGCTGGTCTGAAAGTGAAAAAATTTTGATAATTGTAATTGTTGCGATTTGACGTACATTGTTATGCAACATGTCCAATACGGTTGCATCTAAAATCTTCATCATTCCAGGCAGTGCAAAGAGGCGTCGACAACTGGTTTTTTTTGCCTAGCGCCAATATTGAACAACATCCTTACGATATTATTTACTTTTTTATTGCGTTCGACTTCGAGTATCAGTGTACAATTATATAAAACTATGTGTGAGGTACGTATTAAAAAGAAAGGTCAAGCTAGTTTTAAAATCATTCGCACAGTTCTATGCGTAATGCAGGACCAATGATTTTCTGAAATTACCTTCGATC
Source organism: Paramacrobiotus metropolitanus (assembly GCF_019649055.1). Taxonomy (NCBI): domain Eukaryota; kingdom Metazoa; phylum Tardigrada; class Eutardigrada; order Parachela; family Macrobiotidae; genus Paramacrobiotus; species Paramacrobiotus metropolitanus. Next base: position 288,336 of record NW_026570287.1, on the reverse strand, counting down.
TGTAACAAAAATGTCTGCGTATTAGTTCTGCTATAATTAAAGGGACTACAGGGAATTATTTTCGATTTATCCGTGAGGGAAAAGGTTTTATCGTTCACAGTTTATCGACTCCTGAATACAACCAGCTTCCGTGAACTTTTAATTTTTCTGTTTATTCTAAACCGGATAATGCTAATACCAACTTCACAGTACGTAATTCTGTGAGAGTAGTTGAACAAAATTATACGCGCACAAATCTTTTTCTTCCCTGACCCGAAAGGAAGTCTCTGTCCAAAGATTTCATCATTATATTTAACGCTTGAATAAAACTGTCAAACTTGCTTACCATTACAATCGGCTAGTTTGTATTGCATGTACGAGCGTGACAAGCAAAACTGCTAATACTAAAAATAATTGTTAAATTCAATAGTGGATTTATTGTCTCCTGCAGCGGGACATTCCCCATTAAACACACGACAGGATAATACGCGAGTACAATATCAACGAATTTTGAAATGAAAGATCTCTAGATGCACAAAAATTATAATAACTACTGACATATGCATAAAACGATGAACATATTTTTAAGTACTAATGAGTAGGTTTTATCGAACGAATGCAAATGAAATAAATACGAATACGTGTACATACTCGTATATGTACAGTCAGTGAATTACTGGCACGTGCCTTTGATTTGACTAAATTTTACAGTTTTACTTGAGTTTAAATTTGCACGCTCATAACATGCACGTGTCCCATTATTACATGGACGACATTATTAAGCACAATTATTTACTACAGTAAATAATTTCTACCCGAAGTGACTGCAATGCGGCAGGACATCAGCATTATTTTCTATGGTTAACTTGTTTATTGTTAGCTGCAACTTTGCTAGAGCAGAAGTACAGATCACTATAACCTTAAATTAACTAAATATACAAAATGTCTGTACGATACATACTCTGTTTCCAGTGGATTCGGCGGCTTTCCATAATATAATGAACGCCTGAGTAAGCAGTAATCCAATAAAGGTCCATTTCATCTTTCGATCATCTTCATTGTGCAAACCGTGGATCAACGTTGTGCTTGTGCTAATAATCTGCGTCCCAATTGCCGGAAGCAAGAGCTACAGCATTAAGGTTTATACATACTTTTCTGCTAAAAACTCGAACTCCGTAGGTATTAATATTATAATATTGCTAAAAATTCCGTAAAAGAGGGAATCTGTCCTTTGAACTTCGGCTTATATGCAAGGAGCTAGACATCATCTAGTCACCGGCACGAAAGCTGTCGTTGATTTGCATTAGAACTTTTCACGCACATCTCATCGGAAACCAAACCGTCCAAGCGTATTAGATGAGGACATATCAATAGCGAAAGCCCGGCATGCATCATTCTAGCTCGACAAGATCAATAAGACGATATCCATTAACCAATTTTCTGAATTAAAACCGAAAGAAACGAAGATGGGATTTTTTTCCAACTGGATTTCGATGTCAACGGTAAGATAGTGAGTGACGGCGGCGTTGACGTGCTCCCGCAGCCAATGCCAATTCACCATCAACGCAACGGTCAAGGCCGCTTTTAAGCGTAATGATACGTGGCTGCCTTTTCACAGGCATGCGGCACGAGCATGCACTCTGTATTTTCTATGGGAACGAGCTACATATAATTACCGAACGATGTATCCCGTGCAACATAATGGGATCTGGAAGATTTAGCCGGGTATTCATAGGGTGACACGCAAGAGCAAAATGAAAACAGCAAGGTGCCGCTTTAACCGTCCCGAGTATTGCAGTATACAATGCACATGTACGGCTTATGTCGACATAAACCAGGGAATCCGGAAAGATATGTATGGGTACGCACAGTGTAGCACAGTTTATGCCTGCGTCCCGACAGGCTGATAGATTGCTGTAACGTTTACGGAAATTGCTCACTGTGCTACTGTGTGGGGTGTTGCAATTTGTACGGCATAGACTTTTAAAACACAGATGTACAATACCGGCAGAAGCCAACCGATGCGGATCGAATAAGACCGCACCTTCTCTCCGCAAATATTTGTCTTCCCGATCAGGAAGTTAATCTTGAACAAACAATGATGTTACTTTTTGCTAGGCTACACATTTTATCATTATTTCTAGATGCCTCATTATTTCCACCTAAGAAGGCTAATGCAAACAAACGTCATATCGAAGATTATATATATCCGCAAAACCAAGAGGTCACCACAGCTGGCGTATATAGAAAATTAGCTCAAATTTATGCACTCTACTTATTTTTTCATATTATTATATTCTTATACGCGTTGACTTTGAATAAAATAATATTGTCCGCTTTCGCTGGGTATCTAGGCAGCTGACTTCCAAAATGCAAGCGGAAGTTCACCATTCGTTATTATTGATTGCTGCGTGGTTTAAAATTTTAGGTAAATTTTGTATAAATGTTTTCCTGAGTATCTTTAACGAATTACCTGCAACACAAAAGCTAGGGAAATTTTATCACACCCCTATGGAAAAGGTTTTCTATGGCTGTACCTGATAGATTCTACGAATTTAAGTTAAAGCGTGTTGGATGCGCTACAGGACATTTTGTGCATTATCAGGAGCTCTAAATGATGACACAACCCTATTATAAAGATGACATTATACAAACTGCTGCTGATCTGACGTTATTACGGCATTATGGAGCAAACGAGTATAATATTTCGCCCGCGAAATAATGCCGCATCACAAACGATCCTGCACTGATGCCCTCGGAGGAAATGTGTTTTCTAAGTTTACCTAGGGCATCCATTTCGCGTAATTCGTTTTTAGTTCTCTTCGTTCTTGTTATAATGTGATCTTGTCTGCATGCAGTGATAGGCAGAGAATTAAGAATCACTGCAATAAAGAATATCTTCGTGTTCGAGGTATCGCAAATTTGTACAGCTGCTAAAGTCGTATAATTATTCTGCTTAAAATCAAGATGCAGTGTTTATTGATAATGACTGGACAAATTTTTCCGTGTTGGTAAGACTTTGGCAAGTGAAAACAGTTTGAGTGAGTTGGTTATGGAACTGTGTGTTTTATTTCGATTTATTTTGAACATTCTTTACGGGATAATCCTACAAAGTGCTCCGCTTCTAGCGAGACAAGACACATGGAATATTGATTTCAACACAGGTACTCGTATTTATCGATCATGGGTAATTAATCTCGATCTGAGACAGTGGACACTCTTACCTGTCTAATTTTTCTAACAGTCCGTAATATTCTTAATAGCGGTGAATATTTATTTTTAACACTATAACACATGCATCAAATTTCCGCAGTGAGTGATCCCCTATCAGACTCCTTCCGGGATGGAGCTAATGATACACGAGCAGCAGCATCTCCGCCTCTCTTGATATTACTGGTATTTTCGCCGGTCGATGCCGCACACGAGCGAGCCGCCATCCGCGCGACATGGGGCCAGAGCGCCGCGGCGTGTAATATAAAGATAATATTTCCCTTTCTACCTAATTATAAACTCAAATCCAGGAATCAGATTGTGGAGCGGGAAGCGCGCACTCACGGTGATGTCTTCCGGTCTCCAAAGGGCCCTGACAATTACTACAATGATTACGAATTAGTGCGAACCGCATTGTCATGGGCGGCTGCCAGCTACCCTGACACGCCCTTCATCGGTCGCGCCACCGATGATGTTTGGATAGCCTGGCCCAAAGTACTGCGCCAGCTGCAGCAGCAGCGTCGGGATAATGAATTTATAATGGGACATTTTATGCATGAACAGTCGGTGGGGGCTAAAGATTTGCTCGAGAGTTTTTTTCGTCTACCCGCATCCGCAGAGGATGCGTTTGCTGTACCTCATTTGTGGATCTTACCATCTGCTTCGATAGAAAAACTGTTACAGGCGGTGAAGTATTCCAAACGGTCATTGTCCACTTCGGATATGCTGATAACGGGATACGCTAGGAATTTTCGTAAGATGAAAATCGTACAAATTGATGACTATATTAACATGTGGGATTTGGCTCCGGATGAGGCTGAGAGCTTTCTGACATGCAATTATTCGGTCATACACGGCGTTTATTCGGAGCAGAAGATGAATTTTCATAACCTTCCGTGTTCAGTTGCGGATGCATGTTAAAATTGACTGCGATTATGTATGTGTACTTTTATATCTATACTTCTATGTACAGAATTTTCCAGGAGTTTAAAGCTCGAGTTGCAGTGATGCAGGCATGCATTATCCATGGAAATTTTTTTTTTAAGTGTACAGAGACATACATAGATGTATTGTAGTGCCAGCATTCTGTAGCAAATTTTTGTACAATACCTGTAGGAGACATATTATTATGACAAAGTAACATCCTCTGACTAAGACAGTTCTTACAAGTCGAACGTGAAATATACAGATTAAATTTTGATAATTCTCTGGTATCACAGTCACCTGGTTATCACAAATAACCGTATCTGTTAAATTAAAACAATGCAATGTTAACTGGATATGATGAGCAAACGTGTTCATGATTTCCCATATGGCCTCAAGTGATAAATCAAATATTCCAGAAGATACAGATCCTTGACATAGTGGAACGATATCGCAGTGTCGGAACAACACTCCATTCCGTCCTTTTCCGGATATTTCAAAAACCGACCGTACCAGATCGTCTAAAAATACCATTCGTAATTCTAGCGTGTAATAACACCATAAAGCCAGTGTAAGTAGTTTGAAAACCCAATCATTTCTGGTTAAGTAAATTTGCCTTATATTAGAGTATACTGTATACTTAAATACGTGTACAACATATAATTAAGCAATACCACACAGAGTAAAAAATTAAAGAGAGTAAACCAAAGATTAAGCCAACCATACGACAATAACAAAAGAGCAAACCGCGTTACGTACATTGTTCATGTGACCCGGTTTTAAATGAAAGGTTGGCTGCATTGGGAAAAACCGTCCTTGCCCAAGATTATCCCGACTGTCTCCTGTTTTTACTCCAACTTTTGCCAGGCATTTTCCCAGTTCGACATCTTCGTTGCCCTTGTTATCTTTTCGACATATGCCTTTATTCAGGCCCTTTTCAATTAGGTTTTTTACGGCTTCTCTGCTCAAGACGTAGCCCGCACCACCGGACATGTAACCTGATTGCACATAAATTATGTATTTATATCATAAAATATTATATGCATTCGTTTTTCTACACGAATTTTTAATTCTGAAATAAAAACATGTGCGTTTGTAACAAATTAATAATTATACTTTGCGGAAAATGCACAGCGCGCGTACACTTTCTTCTACGGTATACGTTTCTACAAATTAGAGTTACTTATTTATATAATTAGCGTTATCTTGCTAAACACAGACTACAGTTATTTTACAAAATGCCAGAACATCATCACTAAGCCAAAAAATGTACAAACTTGCCTTCAGGGATGTATTTTTGGAAATGGGATCCAAAATAAATTGGAGTTGACGGTGAATAGTTAGATAGCAGGTATTTCAGGTTTTCAATTACGACATACGTATCGTCGTCTGCTTTCAGGAAGAAATCGAAGTCGTTTAGTTTATTGTCGTATAAAAATCTGTAAAGGCAATAAATAGTTACTCAGTATGTTTCTAATCTTCAAGTAAAGATGTAATACCTCGGTACAACAAAATAATGGAAACTGTTCATGCCATTGTTGTAAGAATTTTTACTAATAATTATTCAAATATTGTTTGTACTCGCGCTATCACGTACGTACATATAGATTTTTACGAACAATAAACATCAGTGCTTTAAGTCCAATAATTGGAAATGTTAGTACATAATTAGGCGTAAATACGTAATCAGTGCGGTGGTACAATAATTATAGGCATACAAGCATAATAAGTGTATCTATGTGCATACTGCATAATTTATCTGAAAGTGCACTATACCGATAAACCCACCGAAAGGCGTATTTCGTTTTCCCCCACAATACTTGTCGGTTTTCGCCTAATTGTGCATCGACAATCTGCAGTGTATCGTCGGTTTCCGAGCTGACAAACATAAATTCATCACACCTTTTGGCCCATGTCGCTTTCACGGCCGCAGCACGGTCTTTGGTTTTCGGTTGCGTTAAAATCAAACAGAATACTCGTACATTATTGGATTTACTCTCGTGATTCGGTATATCTTTTCCGGTCATAAACAGCGATCTATCGCTGCCTTCATCATTTTGTTGCATTATATCCATACTTTCCGGTTCAGGTGTTGTGGTATCATCTTTAAGTTTAGCCGGCACTGTGGTCAGCGCGGCGGAACCATAAATGTGTGCCGCCGGTTTCTCTGCTGATGAAGAAGATTGCGACGGGGCGTTATGTTGCACGTGAGAGGAAAACAACGACGGTAGCAAAGAAGCATCAGCAATTGACGACGGAAAACGTAATCGAGGAGGAAAGAAAATAAACATAAAAACTATTCCCAGCAAGAATCCCAGGAATGTCTGCAGCGTTATTGTGCGCCGCGAAAATGCGGCGGCGCGACTAATCTTCTGCATTTTATCGCGCATGTCAGCACACTGAATTTTGACTAATTTTAACAAACACTGGCAGTATAATTTGTTGTAATTAGAAATTACAATATCACATTTTTAAATTTTGGATAAAATCTAATTATATCTGCAAACGCCCAAGCATCGATTGCATAATGTACATCGATAAACCATGCATTGTCACCTTAAAGAAAAAATTGGCACAGTAAGCACACCGAAATGCATATTGTGCCTGAGAGCAAAGATACTAGAGACGTATAGAGCTGAATAAGTTTTTGTGTAATCATGAATCATAGCTTCCGGCGGTGTGATTAGTTTTGCTTTCGTATTATTCGTGATACCTGCACAGATGGATCGTATAGGTAGCTGTGTGGAAAATGATTGTTGGCTGCCGATCAACAAATCAAAGCACATTTAACAAAAGCAAACGTAGGTACATACTTTCGCTTTCACTGCTTGTGCGTTGCCTTGCAAGTTAGGCGTAACTGAACGGATCGCTATTAATTCAGTAGAAAATGATTGAAATTTGCTTAAACGTCTTGTTAATATAGAACACTGCTGTTTTAATGCACTTTATCGCCGACGTACAAAAACCGACATGTTTTTTTATTTTATGTATTATACTAAACTATACTTCTATATATGCCAATCACTAAAAACAATTCAAGTAAAAAAAAACTAGAAGATTTAACATGTACCACAAAATAGTGCAAAATCGTCCGAGCAAGAATGAGCACAGGAAATCTGGATTACATTCCCTTCTCGTCACAGTAGCGCTATTTTGGTGCCGGCACACCTATGGACATTTTGTGGTGCGCAAACGTAGGATTCCAGATGCAGCAACTCCTGTGAAGCCATTTCTGTAAACCTTCCGGTTCCGTACACTCAATAAACGTATGATTATCACAACTCGGTGAATCAATATGGAAGCTTATTGCCGTACGCATCCTTATCGATATGGCAGCAATCGCGCAGAAACTTCACGCCCAGATTCCCAAACGGATACGGATGGGATTCCGGGCACATGATCTGCTGACCATTTAATATGGCATCCGCTCGGCATTCCCGGCCCACTTCCAAAATATCCGTGGCTTCGTGTCCATAATTCTCCTCCTCACGGCTTCTAGATAGGTCTTTTTCTTAAAATCATCCTCAATCAGCGAATACCAGCTGGCATCCAGCGCTTCAAAGGTTTTATTCTTGCGAAAATCCGAATACACCGATTTCTGGACGTGCTCCAGTGATCGCCATTCGTGGTTGTCCGCTCGCAAGAACCGGCAGTTCCGGCCAGATAAAATGTATCGTTGGTTTCAAACATTCCGTCATATTGTCTTTGACACAGAAGCGATCCGCTCGTACCAGCGTTACAGTGGACGAATCACTGCACAATCCCAGACTGACGGCATTTTCTTGGGTTTCGGTACAGACTGGTAAATCCGTATAATTGCCGTCCAGTTCGCGATGCGGTACACGGTGCGTATTTGTCTCGATGACCATTGGATAAATGTTGGCTGTGTCGTTGTACGGTTCGTACAGCAGATCCACGGAGCCGGTGTACGAGTTGGGTGACAACCACGTGCGGAACTTACCAATCTGCCCGGACGTACCAAAACGCACGGTGGGAATACGCACGGCACTGAATGGTTCGTCATGGCGAAACTCTCCCGCAAAATCATCATCCCGCGGTTTTTGTGATAGCGCCATTTCCAGTAAAAATGATCCGATAGTTTCGTATTCGGTAGAATAAACGAAATGTCCAACATCTAGCATCAGCAGCCAATCTGACTGCTTCCCACTGCGCACGTAGCAATCGACCATTGACCACTCCTTGTTCTGTAGATAATCGGCTAAATCTTTGACTCGTTTGGGATCCTGCCCGAAAAACCGCGCCGGTAGAACTTCCACTAAATCAACGATTCCAGTATTTTCGTAGTACATTGGAGTATATTCGATAAGATCGCTCCCGAAATAGTTGTACAAGACGAAGTGGTCGACTCCTTGTAACCGATGAAATTCTATCCATTCCATCAGGTATGGTGCTTCGTTGTGCATCATGGCGCAAGCGGTGATTTTATATTTTTTTGGTTGTTGCTGGGCAGTCTGTGATGCAGTGTACTCGTCAGTCTTGTTTTTACCGGTAAGAAAGTTCGGTAGAAATTTCCATGGGATATTGATCTCCACTTTATAATTTTCAAAGATCGACTGCCGGCTGAGGGACTTGGGAACGGTTATGATGCCAAATAATAACTGAAAGACCACGAGGACTAACAAAATTAATGTTAAAATGATTTGATATTTCCTAGAGCGTTCGACCATCCTCAAGCAGGAATGGTATTTCGAAGCAAACGGAAATTCAAAGGAATCTTTTTTTACAGGCATGTTAAAGGTAAATGACAAGTGCGTGCGACAAAATTCGTTATGTAAATCAGCGCTTTTCCTGTACCATATGCCACATGACCTAGAGTGCACGTTATCTGGGTTAATGCTGCAAAAAAAGTTTCCTAACAAACGCAAAAATTTTGTAAACTGAACATGCTCCAAAACTGCCGGGAGGAATTTTTGTGCAGTCGTTACGGCGCGGTTGGCCTGAAGTCAAAGTTACGTGCTGTGTTTGCTATACAGATAAATCGTATGATGGGTGTTACGAAGATGGTGCATTGCCAAAAGTTACATATAGATATTTTAATATTCTCTTTCGCATGATTAGAGGTTTTGCCAATTTCGCAAACATTACTTGTATGCATCTATTGCAAATATGCAGAAAAACAACACTAAAATGGTGGAATGCAAAGGTCACGTTTGTCATGACGCACGATGGAATGCCGTTTTTCGCGATCATAAAAAGCCAATTCATAATTTCACAACAACGTGAAGCAAAAATGCTGTAAAATACAGCATAAAATAATAAGGAAGTAAATCAAGTTACGATACATCAACGCGGTGTTAAAAACCAATGAATATTAAAGTTCAGAATAGATAATATAAAATTTTGATTGAGCATACGGAATACAAAAACTGAGATCCGTCAACCAGTGGATGGCACCCCGATGTGCATTTTAAGGTGAGAGAAGTCGCTGTTATATATACAGCAGCTTCGGTGTAGCCACTTCTGGACACCATCCTGCTCGGTGCACTCCACGGATTTTTGTTGATCACAACTGGAAGAACCAATCTGCAGTGGATTACCACTGGCATCCTTATCCACATGGCAACAATCCCGTAGAAACTTGGTTCCCAGATTCCCATAGGGATACGGGTGTGACTCCGGGCACATTATCTGCTGGCCACTTAAAATGGTTTCCGGTCGGCATTCCCGGCCCACTTCGCGGTACACACGCGGTTTCATTTCCATAATTTTCTTCCGCACCGGCTCCAAAAACGTGTTCTTCTTATAATCGTCTTGGATGAGGGAAAACCAACTGGAATCTAACACTTCCAGTGTCTGATTCTTGGAAAAGTCACCATACAGTGATTTCTGAAAATGTTCGCGTGAGCGCCATTCATGATTGTCCGCGCGCAGAACCGTCAGCTCCGGCCAAATGAAATGTTTTGTCGGCTTTAAACATTCCGTCATGTTCTCGCTGACGCACTGCCGGTCCGAGCGCACCAGGGTCACCGTCGATGAATCACTGCACAAAGCCAAATTTATGGCGTTCTCTTGCGCTTCAGAACACACCGGAAGGTCGGTATAATTTGCATCTAATTCCCGGTGCGGCGCACGCCGGGTATTGATTTCCATTACCATTGGGTAAATATTAGATGACGTCCCGTACGGCTCGTACAAGATGTCCACGGAATTATTAGTGTACGAATTCGGCGACAACGAGGTTTTGAATTTTGTCGTCGCACCGGACGTTCCGAACCGGACCGTTGGAATACGGACCGCACTGAACGGCTCCGAATGGCTAAAGCCCCCAACGAAATCACCGTCTTTGGACGTTTGTTGTCCACGCTGATCAAGGAGCATCGCGTTAATATTTTCATAATGTGTCGAATAGACAAAATGTCCCACGTCCAGCATTAGTAGCCACTCAGAATCTTTCTGATGGGTATAACAGTCAACCATTGATAAATCTTTACTAACGTAATAGTCACTCAGTCCTTCTGTGCGATTGACATCTTGATCATCCAGACTGGCCGGCAGTATTTCTACGAAATCTTTTAATCCGAGATTTTCGTACAACTTTGACGTGTATCCCGATTTGTCGCTTCCGTAATAATTATACAGTACAAAATGGTCGACACCTTGCAAACGGTGGAATTCGATCCATTCCAGCAGATATGCAACTTCGTTGTGCATCATAGCGCACGCTGTGATTTTGTACTTTTTGGGTGGCTGTGTAACCTTTTCACCTTCTGAAAGTTTCTCATCGGTTTTGTTGGCACCGGAAAAGAAATCCGGAATATATTTCCACGGGAAATTAATCTCCACTTTATAGTTTTCTACTACCGGTTCAGCTTCGTAAGATCGTGGGACGCTAAGAATTCCATACAGTAGCTGAAATATGACTAATATTAACAAAATCACTGTAAGGATCATCTGGGACCTTTTGGAACGCTGGAAGACTTTAAAGCAGGAAGGTGGTTTTAAGGCCGAATGGGTCATTGCAAAGGTGTCTGATTTAAGGTTCATCTGGGGAAGTTTGATGTGAATTGGTGCCCCGCAAATTAAATTACGAAAATATGCCTTTTCGTCGATACACACTTACGAAGCATTCTTAGGCAACTAGGTCTGTGGGTCGGATAATGTCATTGTTAGGACATGATCAAAAACAGCAATCCGGTTTTTTAATTGTGATATAATCGTATTTTGCCAAAAGGGAATTAATCGGAGTTACGGTCGCTGTGTACCCGCAGTACAAAGATATGTTGAATAAGCTGCCCAACATTTTTAGCTGCAAATGCCGGTAATAATAACAGAGTGTGCAAGGCATTTTTCTAACTGTCCCTAGTACCCGTTGCGTAATATCTATATTCGCACATAATATTACTAAATTAAACTGTTTGTAATGTTATGTTAGCGTATTATGTTAGTAATAGTATGTTAGTAATATAAACATAATATTACTGTTTGTTTATCTAATTGTGATGTTGTATTATGTGCAGGCATGCAGCTAATTAATTAGTTAACTATTTAATTAACTATTGTGCACACTATTCGTATTCATATTGTGTCTACATGTATACGAGGTAATCGTATTCATACTTACCATTAGGTAAGCTTATTCAGTTTATTGTGATATAAATTTTTTACTGAAGCACATGTAGATATTAATTGTAAATGCTAATGCTGTACTTGTACATATGACATTGTATGCTTGTACCGATTAGATATCTGTAACTGTAAGTTCACACAATTAAATTAACCAAGTAACACAAGTACAGATTGTACATGAATACATTATTGTTAATAATATAGTCAGTATCTGCAAGACTGCAACATTCACGGCATCGTGACCTGATGTGAGACCTGGTGTTTAATTTGATTGCTAGAGTAGTAGAACATCAGACCTCCACTCAAAACAATTTCAGAGAAAAATATTTTTTGCGATCCCCAGTCTAAAAGGAAAGGATTGAAACGGAAAATGCGACACATGGCTCGATGTGGAATGTGGATTTGCTGTGTGCCGGACAATGGACATGCGCAGTTGCGTATTGAGTTTGTTGACCCATACATGATTGATATAAGACCTCCAACGAAATTTAAATCAAGTGGATTTTGCTTTCGCAGTGAATTAAAAATCTGCTGGAACATCGTGAAATTTTTTTTTATTATATACTCGTACTATTAGTAATATATTTTACTGCTAGTCGGCAGTTACAATTTACAGAGACAGAAATTTCCAATAACCCTGGAATATGGCTGCATGAAACATTTAACATTTCCGGTCGGTTTCTGTGTGTGTGTGGCACTGATATCAGGTGGCAGCTACTTTTGAAAAACTGCGTAAAACCATTGTAACAAAAGTTTGTCGTTAAAACACCAAGCCACTCGAGTCAGAAAATAAATTTTCAGTTTTCAGAGCCGTAGGTTTTCTTTGAATTTCACTTATTTCAGTATGATTATAAGGTGACGTTTTCTATTCGGACATTATATGGCTCTAAACTCACTAAAATGAGAAAGTCCTGGTTGGTATTTATATAAATCAGGCTCACTGTTCTTTGGAGACGTCCCTGACAGATTACAAAAGTTCAGGAATGGCTTGTGTGCCAGACTATGCCTGAGAGGACCGTTTTCTGACGTCCCAGCTGTAATTCGGTTCCTCGTTTTGCACAGCACTATTCCATCTTTGTGATCGCCATGTTACCTTCGAAGAGTGGCCTGTCGTTCCATGCCATGATCCATATGGATGTCTGTCACAGCCCCGAGAAAGATACCGAGAATGGTGCAATTCGAAAAACCCTGAATTTTGATTCATCGGAGAGGTACTGTACAGTATTCTTTAGTGCGCTAATCTTACGGTGTGCGTTTCTCGTTTTAATTTAAATTCTTCCTGTTGGAACAACTACGTTGTTAGCTCATCGGACGAACGAATGGATACTGATATGGAAATCGTATCAGTCACCACAAAAAGACCGTGTACAAACAAAAAGAAGCGATTTGTCCAGTCTACCCTCCGTTTCTCCAGTTCGCCATCCGTTTCGCCAAGGACACCGAAAAAGCCATTGGCCACTATGTGCACCAATACTCCCCGACTGTCTACTCGGCCAGAGAAGAAACGCGAAGTCTCCAAAGTATCACCAACATGGACCGGGTCGAAGGATACGAACTGCACCAAGCGTGTGACAGAAAGTGTGCTTGTACGGAAAAGGAAAATTGCTTCGGATTGTCAGAAAATGAGCACAAATCAAAATGTATGTTGTGCGCATGATATTGAATTAGTTATGGTTTTTTCAGATTTTTTCTTTTTTGGCAGTGCTTGCCGACTGTGCGGGGACGTCATGGGGACATCCGATATATCACATGCGAAACTGTGAGTAACAACAAATAAATTTATGTGCAAGTGGTTGAATTTTAGCGCTTTTGGTACTTTTAGTTGAGCCAACTGATGCACAAGCCGCTAATGCATGGATTCGCTAGGTTGTCCATTGTTGATTGCCGATATCCATATGAATTTCAAGCCGGACACATCCGTGGCGCCGTCAATATTCACTCATCGGAACAGTTGTTAACCGCATTTTTCAGCAGTACAGTGGAAGCAAAGGAAGAGCGAAACGTCATCATATTCCATTGTGAATTTTCTTCCAAGCGGGGCCCCGACTTGTAAGTGCTTGTATAGCGTTCAGTGTGCCCGAATTGTGTAAGCTAACGTAGTTATGTAAGTATTTTGTTGTGGTGTCTGTTTAATGTTAATCTACTTTGGCGGTTTTCATTCTGTTTACGGTTTTACTGGTTTTTCAAATTAGGGTCATAATCATTACTTGTATGAGTTGTAGGTTATACGTTAACCTCACCGATTGTTTAATGGTCACTGAGAAAACATTGTTGTAGTTACAGTAATCTTGATACTTGATCATCGTTTAATGCACGATTTCAGATTAAAAGCTGTCGTTTTCCACATTCTGCTGGTATTATTGTAGGGCGAGACTTTTACGAGAGGAGGACCGAAAACGCAATGCCCACCGATATCCCGTTATTACCTTTCCGGATGTGTACGTGCTGGAAGGCGGCTATAAAGCATTTTTCGAGTCTTTTCAAGTAAGTACTTTAACGTTAATACTTTATAGCCTGTAGTGTGTACACAATTTTTAAGGGTATGTACGTTCAGGTTTTAATTTTATTCTTCAGTAAGCGGTGTAAATAAATGAAGAATATTTTTCGACAGAGCTCCTGCGATCCTCCGTTTTATAAAACTATGGACGCTGATGGACATGAAGAAGAGCTGTTTGCTTATCGAAAAACGAGCAAGCCTAAGCCCGCACAGCACAAAAGGATGCGTTCTTCCTTAAATGACCATTTCTGAGGCTTACGCCGTTTCTGAGGTTTCTCGGGGCTTTTGGCCCCTTACGTTGTATTCATAAATTTTGACGTTTTGCTTATTTATATTTATTGATCTGATGTTTCGATTCCATCCTTAAATTGTTGAATAAGTGTACAATACCGTTTCTACGCTTATACTGCGTTGAGTTTTGTAGTTCTGAATATTTTCAATTAATTTTATACTCAGCGAATAGGGATATCGGTATGTGATCATTGTTTGTGGGTATTTTTGTGCTCAAAATTGGTTTTGTACATTGCATGGCTTGTTTGGATTTACTGCGGCTTTGAACTTGTTAGTATGTTTTTTAGCTCCCTCAGTAAACGCTGTTTTTTGTAACAGTGGTTCTAAGGTATCTCTACTTGTTTACAAATAAAACAATCACAAAGATCAACGCTGCCTTATAAAATCACACCCCTCGTAAATCAATCCAGGAAATAAAAACTTGACCCATTCACAAAAAATTGCATTGGAAAAATATGTAAGCAGGACCAAACAAAAATTTTGAAAGCAGTGCGAACTCGTCCAATCTATAAATTTTCGATTGGTACTTCACAGGTAACATGGGGCGCATTAATTCCGAAAATCTTAACAAAAAACGCATATTCAGTATCCAGCGCTTTCTGGATGTTTTCCTTTTTTGTAAACCCATGACCTTCTCCTGCAAAATCAAACATGATAAAGGAATTCCATCAAATCTGGGACAAGTCATAACAGCGAGCTAGTACCTTCAAACGTAACGTATGCACAAGGCAGCCCTTTATCTTTGACAGCTCGATACATATTCTCCGACTGCTGAGGAGGAACAATCTAGAATAAATACCGTCAAATGAAATCTATAGGTAAGCATTTGCAGTGCAGTACCTAACCCATTAAAACAAGGCCGCACTTACGAAATCGTCAAGGCCCTGGAAGAAAATGCACGGGCATTTGAATTTTTCCTTGTGAATTATTGGAGATCGACTGTCATACACCGCTTTCTGCGCCGGAAATTCCCCGATTAAAATATCCAAATACCGCATTTCAAATTTGTGCGTATCGTGCACCAAACCTTCCAGATCCGCTACACCATAATGAGAGGCTCCTGCCGAAAAGAAATATATTACTGTAACCTACCATAAGAAATAATTAACAATATTATATTAAATAAAAACTGATATGATGATGTTCGTACCCGCTTTGAAAGTGTCATAATTAAGCAATGCATTCAAAACGGATAACCCTCCCGCTGAACTGCCGGTTATGCACAAACGATCCTTATCCGCTAAACCCGCTTTAGCCAAATATTTGACACCGTTTACGGCATCGTCGCAGTCAGAAACTCCCCACCTGCAGGACAATTGTTTTATTCTATGTACATAGTGTGCGAGCAAAACGTACTTACTGTAAATTCAACAGTTGTCGATATTTTCGTCCGTAACCGCTCGAACCTCGATAATTGACATCCAGCACTCCAAATCCTCGGCTACAAAAACGATAACAATTAAGAAGCAAGGATAAAAACGTGCAACGACTACAGCATCAACCATTAACAGATATACGGACAAAACCAGACTGTCAAACATGCACTGTAAAACCATGGACTCCAGCATTAAAGTAAACTGAGTAAAATTTTGCACCTAGTATAAAACTGTATTTTAGGATTCAAGGAAGGAATCGATCTAGCCGTAGGTCCTCCGTGCATCTTGACCAACACGGGCGGTGTTGTGCCTGGCGGAGCGGTAAAGTCTTTGTTAGTCGGTGGATAATAATATCCGTAGGACACGTCGCCCTTCCCGTCGGATATTCGATTTCTTGCGGCTCGCTCAAATATCCTTCCAGTTGTAAGGTTGATGACACTTTCACGTGGGTAACCTGAGTCAAAGAAAAAGAAGAACTTGCACGATAAATCAAAGTTCAAGGTTACTAGCAGGCGTCGAGAAACCGTGGGCGAAGAATATTTTCAAGAAACCGCTACTGCACACTATAGGCCATTCAAAGCAATTTCGCAGTATGTAATAAAGATACTGTTTTTCTTCACCTTTTCAGTGGCAAAATCCATGTAGAATAAGGTCATCGGAGTTTTCGCATCGAATCCGATGGCATAAAAACCGCTGCGAACGGCGTGGATATATAAATTATGAAATTTAAATCCCGTGTCAACGGTCTTTCGTGAGGATACACCGCCTTTGGGGTCAAGCGTAAGCAAGATCATTTCCTAAAATGGCGTTAAATGTAAATGTTAATAAGTATTTTACAGATATTTTTTATATCCTGCCATATGAAACTGAGAAGTATTTTGCCTACTTACCTTTCCGTATGAAAGAGCGATCACAGTGTCAATGCTATCACCTTTCTGGACAGCACTGTACGGACTGAAGCCGAAAACCCACATCGGAAAGCCAAGATCCTGATTCTGCTGATCGAGACAAACCTTTGACAATTGTTCCGTGTTGGTCTGCAACAAGAGTTGCTCATGAAACCTTGCGCATGGAAACGAAAGTAAGTTTTCTGTACAATATAGATCCAAAACACTTTCGTTAATTTCTGATAACGTTTTGCAGGCACTGTGCTCACCATGTACAAATTAGACCAATTTGTTTCATCACTGATATAAAGGATATGACCAGAGTACGTAAAAGACGGATCAGTAAACGCAACATCACTGCTCTTTTTGGCTGCAGTCAGAGTTGTCACTTTGGCATCCGCCACTTTGTCATCCAGGGATTTCAAGGGACACCATTTTACAAAGGTGTCATCCCAAGGCTGTAATACAAAAACAATTCAAATCAACCCTGAAGCACTCAACGTCTACGGGTGAATACTGCGTAACAGACCTAACATAAGCACATACATGATACAACATAATTTTATTTCGATCTTCCGGTAACACCACTAAAATTAAAGCATCGGCCCACGAAAAAAAGCTCAAAGTCCAGATTATGTACAACAAACTCAACCAACCATATTTGGGAAATTCCATTCCATCCACATTAAAACACCGGTGCGAGAAGTACGAGGGCAGGCATAAAAATCTGCACCTTCAACCTATGGAATGCGATGTAAAAAAGACAAAGTTGTAAATGGAAAGAATAAGGCAACAAAATAAACGACTGTATCAACAGGGTACAGCAGAAGGTCATTCCAAAGTGACTATTTAATTTGGCTATGTAAACTCCCGGGTTTCTATCAGACACTAAGTCGACAGCAAAAAATGGGTAGGAAAGATAACAAATTTGCACTTACCACGTGTCTAACATTTCCGCTACGTGGGTCGATAGCCGCCACATAATTCTGTGGAATTTTAGCGCCCGCTGACGCTGCATCGCCTTCCGCCCCGGTCTTTGGTGGATGTTCCTCGCAGACAGCAAACACGCAGTCAAACTGTCAAACAGAATAACAGTGCTGTAATTAAAAAGGCAACTAGCAATCACAAAATGCAATCGAAATGCTGGATTATCGATGTCTTCATTTCATTTCGTAGTAACGCTGATACCGTCTTATTCGCTCAGCGTCCAAAAAAACAAGTTTTTGCAGTTCCATAAATAAAAAATTCAAAAACTGTATGAAGAGACAGGAAGAAAGAAACGGCATCATATGCATCTCTTCCATCTGCCGCAACTCTACTTGAAAAAGATACGAAATTCATGGTACAATTAAATTACTTACAAATTCGCTGTAATGCAAGTCAGCATATCGGTGCACTGAGCTCGGAGCAGTTAACGCACATGGAATCTCGCTGGGTGATTTCTGCACATAAATCTGCTGGTCCGCCTTGTTAACAAAATACAACACTTTTGAAAGACGCAAAACGATCCGCCTCCTACAAATTCCCAACATATCACATGTCACAAACGCCGAGGCGCAAATATAAAACCTCGGTGAATATTTTTTATAAAACAGATTTTCCTCACCATATTCGTGAACTTTTGTCTTCACACTGTATTCGCTCGGGAGTCCATTCCGAAATCTTCGCCGTCACGGGATCCCAGCTGCCTGCAAATTTTATCCAACAAACTTCATTTACAGTACGCTGCACTCGCATCTAAAAATTTTGTGGGTGGCATTCTTACAGACAACATTCCGACCAGCATCCGCAGGGCGCTGTTCCACCCAGTAAATCGTACCTGCAATGCACAATTAAAATTCTGACGGCGAAATGTGGAAAACAACCACACGCAGTACCAGATGCTGCGGCCGAAGATCCATCCCGTTCCATGCCATAGATCTGAATATCGCTGCCTGCAGCAATGCTGCTGCTGATCGGTGACTTCCATGATCCGTACTCCGCTTCGATCTTTCCAGACATGGTCAAAAAATAGTAACAGAGGTGCTACTCCAAAAAAACTCCAGAAACCAACGCAGAAATCTCCTTGTGTGACGACTGTTGTCACGCGGCCGAGAAACTTCCGAAGATAAAAAGAATAGGATGATATGATTGATGTCAAATGCGTCCACGCCGACGATATCGGGTCTTATCAGTCAGAACCTGATGGTAGACCAACCGCCGTCCTCGGGGGTTTGCCAATAGATAATAACTTAACTGTAAATCGTGATATATGTAATTATTGCAACTGACCACTGACCAAATTAAACAACAAACCTTATATATTTACGAAATAATTATCAGTGTTTGATCAAGAGCTATAGGGATGTGGTTTACATACTGATTCAATTATTTTTTGCAGAATTACTGTATGATTGTTGAAAGCAATTACAATTACAATTTACAACCAATTACAATAACGCGAGCTATGCGGAATATTGTTCCGAAGTGAAGTTCTAAATAATATCTTTCCGTAACAAAGTTTCCAGTTAATTGCACTGATGTACAAGTACAGACTGTGCACAGTGTGCAGTGATAATGAATCCAGCGGCCTTTAATTATCAGCAATAAAATTTTGTTTCAGAATGCTATGCGTGAAATGTGCTCACTGCGCAGTGAGTATGTATATTTCCGCTGCCGTTGCTAGCGGCTGACATTCCGTTGCGGTAGCAAAGCGCTTTCATGGCAAATCCACAGATTAGCAGACATGCTATATAACGGATGGGTGACAACCGGAAGTATATTACCAAGTATCTGTGATCTGGATGGTGATCATCCATTCACACAACGTACAAACCCTTCCGTTTCTTGTGGTTTTCGTGGTATTTAACTCGACAAACACCTAAACATCAGCCCGTTATGGATAAATAGTCCACATGTCAACAACATATAGCGGATCCTTTTGTCGCATATGTGGCGTGCATGCAAGGATGACGGGCGTGCCTACAGTTTTTTGGTTCCTTTACGTTAATAGGCTGTGTCATTCTTATTTGGAGCGACAGCTTTCGGCACTTTTTGGAATAGCCTCAGTTGCTAATCAGCCTTTCTCGCTGGCTTTGATACTCGTGCTGGCTTTGCTACTTGAGGTATTTCAAATGCAACTGGTCTGTTCTTGACACTCACGCCGGTTTCGTGGATATAGTCGGGACACTCCTGTGTCGTCAAGGCGCCTCTGACGTCACTGTATACTTTGGGACCGAAACATACCCACCGCGTGCTGTCTTCGGCCGGCGCGCGCATACATCGTTAGTGTGATATAGTGGCGCGCGGTATTGGTTGAGCCAAGAGAAATTTTCGGTGTTGCCTAATTTTAACAATTCTACGATAATTTAATCAGCTCTCACTAGGAGATTTCACATTTTCCATCTGGGCGACAACATCCAAAATCGATCCCTGATCCCTGTTCGGCTATTCATGCTTCAATTGACCCAAGTAGCCGTTCTTATCTGTCATCAACATATGCCTGCATACTGCCAGTGACGCTATCGCGCGCGACTAAACATAAATTTGTACATACACGCGTATGTCTGTGTATCATGCCATAACGGTCGTGTGTGCGGGTGTAGTCTGCGGAAAAAACTGTTCTGACACTTTTTATCCAGTTGGACAGTGTGTCATTTCTTCGCGACGTTGTCATCTGTTTGTTCATACTTTCCTGACTACAGTGTAATTTCTTGCTTCACTTTAAAAGACCGGGACTGGATAATTAACGTATGTATATCTGACTAATCGAGGACACATCCAAAGTAAAAAATGCCGGTCTGCAAATTATGCAATACAGTCGTTGACTTCGAATGCGGTCGATTTGTTGCTGTCCGAGTTCAGTCTTTTTAGCAATCAAAATATTTCAAAGCATTCACTGATCCTTTAAAGCCTCGGAAGTCATCCAAAGAAAAACTGGTTAATGGATTCTCATGCTGTGTTCCCCGCTTGAATGATTCTTTTGTGCGCTGCAACATGGATACTGCAAATACACCCGCAACTGACCGCGCTTTTTCTTATACATGAGATGTGGGAATAACCAAGATTCAAGTTCACCGCTGTGGACCTGCTGTTTTTGACACAAATACATCTTGATCTTTCTGCGTGTACAAGGACTGCTTTTTGTTACCTTTTCCGGCTAATGATCGGGCGGAGGTCTGATTATTCTGGATTGATGAAGCTTGGTTGTATCGATCAAAGCGATTGCGAAAACTGGGATACCGCACTTGTATTTATTGTTTACGGCGCGTGCGTAGTTCGTACACTACAACACTGGTTCTATTCTGTTAACGTAAGTACTCGATATGCGACCATGCGCGGTATCATCTATCTGTTCATGACTTGAATGGACTTCATGCAAAATATGACAATAATGATTGTCTTGCAACAGGAAACTTATTTACTGTATTTTGCTGATTTCTGTGAAGATTTCAAATGATGGAGTGAAGTATGAGGAAACATACGTAATTTTATCTTTTGCGATTCTGCGAAAAAATCTTGTTTTTCTACCGGCATCAAATTCAAAAATTTCCAGGGGCATTTTAGTGGCGTTTCAAACGATACTGGTAGCTTCGCGCTTATTATATGTCAACACAGCCCAAATGGCAGGATAAAAAAATCAAACAAAAATGTATGATTTCTTATTTGATTAGTGTTTTCAAGGGTATGTAACGTAATCTTGGGTAAATGCATCCCAGCATGTAGGGACAAACGGCAGGGAAACGTTTAATGTTTATCTTCTGATTGCCGTGCGTTTTTTATGTTCGGTACGGAAATGCCGTCATTTAGCGTTTTACTTACGCTGTACGCTATCGTATTGTATATTGATCATCTAGCAAAATAAGCTGCGCAGCACACAAAGCGGCAGTCTATATACGAGGTGTATCTGCAGTAGCTACCGTATAAGTGCTTCGTTTACATAATATTATGTTGATTAGCGTATGGTTATTGGTGAAATTACGTATGATACTTCATGCGTGGATCACAGGAAGTATGTATGCAAAATCGCTCCAGTGATGCTGAAAATGAAAAAAGGCCACCGTATCTGTAGCGTTTCCAGCCGACCTCTGCATGGTACAGTAACTGAACGATTCGCATCACACCCGGCTTTTTTGATACGCTTGTGGTCGCAAGGGCGTGCGCCGGTGATGAGATGTTCCCCATTATTATTAAGCAGTTGGAGATGTACTGCCCAGAAAAACATACCATTCTGAAAGTAATAAAAGATCTCCGGAATGGCATACAGATGCTTTAACAGTAAAGGAATGTGCTGACAATTATGTCGATGTGGGTATCATTACAACTATCCAAGAGATTTACGTTGATAAATTGTTGTTTCTAAATATACAGTGAGCTTTAAATAACCTTGTCTTAAGATTGACATATTTTGGCTCCGCGGCATCTTAACATGCGTCTACGAATGCTTTTTTTCGGTAATTAATCGGCAAGATATTCTTGCAAACTATGCCGGCTCACTGGTAGGGATTCGCGTTCGGCGCAAATCAAAACAAGGATTTCATTGCGTACTCGGGTTACGTTTGCTGAATATGGTCCATACAAAGCATGTACCACGGCGGCAAAATGACACCATATTCCATTGCAGCATGATCCGTGGCAATGCTTTGTCAAAGAAATCCCAGTGGCAGTCAGCAATCGACGACAGCTTGATTGAAGAAATTACCTTTTAACTGACTTTTGCTGTATGTTGGTGAAACGGTTAATTTTAATCAATTCCTTGAGGATTAGACAGCGCGGTTCGTGTACTGTATTCTGTACGTATGACTCCATTAAATTAAAATCCAAGACCAGCACCAACGTCTGCACAAGGCACTAGCATATCCGTTCCGCAACATGTTTCCACTGTTATTTAATCGTTGCCTTTCCAACAGGAATGGAAGCGGATGATGAGTTATGCCAGGATAAAACCGATCCGGAATTATGCGTGGAATATATGCAAACCTCTAAGACCTTATGTGCGTTGGAATTTGTCAATGACACAGAACGGTTAACAGCAACAGGTGAGCCAAGATTTAATAACTGTTAAGATCTTACCATTAGGTACTTTCTAGCATAAGGAAACTCGAAATGTAACAAGGGTATTAGGAGGTTCATCCGCCAAACGAACGGCGATCGGAGCTTTAGGTTACCAATTTCTGCACTCTAATGTCTTCCATTTGCGGTTGTGCCATAAGCATACATGGTTTCTGCTTAACCATATCTTACATAAAGTTTTATATAAGCATAAAGTATTATACTTTGTACGTGTAAAGGTTACCGAAATATTGTAGTAGACGATTAATTCACTGTATTACTGAGAGCCATTATTACAACATCGCTTATTTTTCTTGTTGGACTCTATTTAGTATTTTCCCATCATGCAGATACGCAAACATTATTCAGGTGACCGTTTGAGAAGATAGCATTAGCGCATCACCGTTAGTGATTCCAGGAATAGATGAGGAAAGTGAAAATACGTTTTTATGAACTATAACTCTCAAAGAGACTGCGATTGTTTTGTGGCGGTACAAATTAAGTTTGTCGGTGACGTACGTGGTGTATCGCAGATATTACAATCCCAAACTGGTGAGAAGTGAGAACCGTCGACCGGAAATAAGGCGTCAAGCACTGTTAAAAGCTGGACTCTTAAAGCATTATCCAATTAGCAGGTATCCAATGTGTAATACGTTTAACGTACGGTACAGAGAAAAATCGATTAAGCCACCTAAGACATCTGCTACGGATCTCAACCGATTGGACGCTGCTTATTCATATACGTATTGCGACTGCATTTTGCACATAGCAGACCCTAAGTTGAAATTAACAGTGATAATACCTCTGCCGGAAGCATTCTCTGAAATAATTTAAATTAATTCCTATGTTCTATTAGTGCATGGGGATTGTTGATAATTTTAAATCTTCGCACGAGAAGTTAGTTAGTTGTAGAAAATTAATATTGCTTCGTTCCTTTGAAGTTTGAATTTTGGGAAAGTGAAGATTGCACTAATTATCTGTAGCCAAATACATTATTGAATGCGCCGCTTGTGGAAAATGAATATGCTCCAGGAAAGCATGACGGTATTGCGCAGGCTGTACGATTCTGCCCGTAGACGCAAATGCTCTTCGGCAAATTTTAATCTGTCGTCCGGTTGTCGGAAGTCCGGTAGGTTCAGATTCCCTTGTTTTGTACCTGCATGCAGGCTGTCGCATTTAGATATTTAGTGTATCCATTTGCTAATTGATTTTATGATTATGATTTACAACAGTTGTTTAACCGCATGTGCACAGCACTTCTTTCCTTTGCTAAATTCTGTGTGTTAAACAAATTTGTATTTTAAATTTGTGTTTTCTCTTGCATTTTCTTGGTTTAACATGACCACATCGATTAAAACTTGTAAGATTTGTAATAACTAACAGAATACAAATAAGATTACAAGTACAGATTTAAAGCGTTTTCGTTTTTTTGTTAGTTATGAAGAAAAATTTTAAACAGCTTATTTTGCAAATAAGTATCATTCTGCGACGTTCAGTGTGAGCAATAAGGGATTGTTGCACATGCGAAAGCGAATACAAGATGTTGCAGATACATACTTACTGTTTAATCATATTCTTATAAGTTGTCAGCACAGAGTCCTGCACCCGGATATCTAAGTAAAAAATTCCATACTTGAAGTACTTCTATGTCAATTGCCGATAAACTAAAATAAAACTAGCGACTATGCTGTTGTGAATTTTCCAGAAATCGTAAAAATCCGCTGTTACTAACAATAAGCTAAGGTTATAACTGCATAGGCAGGATGATTTGTCCGTATCGTTTGCCGGCGCTCATTATTCGAATCATTGTGCAGTCTTCCTTCCGGTACAAGCAAATGTCGTGATGTCCAACATCTCACCCACTCATCCGGTTTATAAGTGATGAAACACTGAAATGGCTAGCTGTTAGATTCAAATTACTGAAAATAGCGCGCGAAAAAATAATACGTTATTGGCCTCGGACGTTTAATTAAACAGATCACGTTGCACGTATCACACCAAGCCGGTACGTTTTATGGCTTCCGTCTTCAGGAAAGCTGTTTTGCGAAGCCAACTGGAATGTTGCGTCCTGCTGGCCACCGGTGGAAGCCGGAATGCTGGCGGTAATTCCCTGCCCAGAGGAATGGAACGGAATCAGATATACGTACGTTACAGAAGGTAAATACACTGTCAACATTTTTGAGCATAAATTTGGTTAATACAGTCCTGTAACTATTTAAGCATTTATTTTACAATAGCAGGCCGTATAACAATAAAAGACTTCACTTTCATGGTACAGTGAAATTATTGACTATTTCGTAAGCATATACTCGTATTATAAGCAAATTACTCATACTACGGTGAAAGTCACTTAAAAGCAACGTTAATAGACCGAAATTTGACAAGAGCATATATTTCCGTTTTTTAATTCACATGAACTGCATTTACTAACGCAAATTCGTGAAAATTGCAAACGCTGGAAAATTTATTTTGAATTAGTTATAAATATTTTTTGCGTGTCCCTTTTCGTTTCTGTATGTTCAGCACTTAATTTTCCTTAAACGATGAATGCTATCGATGCCTTTAACAGACTCGACTTTGTAATTGCGCTATAAAGGTTAAGTACTCTGCTTTTTCAATTCCCGAATCACACTTTGTCAATTGCCAGTATTTCCGGTTGCAGCCAATGTAAGCCGGCAGTGCTTTGAAAATGGAACATGGGATCGCTGGAGTAACTACAGCGAATGCCTTAGCCAGGGCCGAACCGATTATACTGCTGTTCCCGGCGCGGTAAGTGAACTTATACAGTTCATATTACGTGAGCGATTATTCAGCTAGTTTTCTGTGGTTAATAAAATATTTTTACGGTACATTTCTGTCTTTGTTACCCTCCACAGCTTTTGTGCTGCATGTGCAAATTGATTGTACAGATATCCGTGTTCCTGATATGTATAATTGCATGATATCCGAGTACTGTGGATAAATGCAGTGTATATGATGACTGTTGAGCAATAAAGGCTCCTTTCTCTTTTATGGAAGGCACGACAGAACAATCTATACTTCTGCGGATTCCATTTTTAAATTGTTAATGATACGAAGGTGGTCTCCGATAAAAGAACTTGACTCTCTTTACATAAAAAGTTGTTATCCTCGTAAATTCCCATAGACGAACTGTGGGCATTTCCAGTTGAACTGCACAGGCCCGCAAAGTGTATTTGTCGGCTCCCATCGCATACCGTTAATTGGATCGCATCGTCCAGAAATCACAGTTGACAGGCGTGATGGCTCAATCGCATTTAGAGTAGAAACAGAAAAAGTAGTTGGAGAACGCACTGGATGGATATAGGTTGTAAAGCGCCGATTCAGAAGTGGTCTCGTCCGTTAACAGTCCGGGACACGCACAGAAAAAGGAAAAAATTGTTTCCCGCTGAGTTTGAGTTTGTACTATCTGTAAACCGACGTTCGATGGTTTTTTAAACTGCAATTTTTCTTGCTGCTGTTTCAAGAATTTGCACCGCACCGCGCTTGTTGAAAATTTTTGAAAAAATTATAATATTAACCCGTTCGACGACTGCGTATATAATAATATGGGATAATAATAATAGTAATAATACAATCGATACTTTGTCACATTGTTCGCTGTCGTACGGTTCTCACAAACAAAATACCCAAAACATGAGCTAAAGAATAATTTGCATTAACAATGAGTGTAATAACTAATAAGCATTATGTTTATAGCTGTAGCAAATACATTGAATTGTTTCATAAGCGGCAAATTTGTTTTAAACCACTTGTTATATATTTCGCAAGTCATTATGTACACGTGACGATTTGATGTGTTGTTTACTTGCAGTCACCGGATATTATCAATTTGATAAGTACCGTCCTCCATTACTTTGGTTATTCCTTATCGTTGGCAACGTGTATATTGGCCATTTGCATTTATGCCAAATTTCGGACGCTCTGCCGTCTCCGCAATGTGATACATTTGAATCTCATAACGACCTACGTCTTTTCGGCTTCCGTCTGGATGACAATGACCTTATTTTTCTACTTTAAAAGTCAACAAAATTTCCAGTCTAACGAGGAGAAGATGGAGTTCTCCGAAGAAAGGGAATTTCCCATCATAAAACGGGTGACAGTGGCCTACTTCCAAATGACGCTCGGCGAGCGATGCTGTGCTATAATGGGTTTTAATGGACTTTTAGAATATCCTCCATGGAATGATAATTGCCTTTACGTACTGCCAAATGACAACGTTTTTTTGGACATTTTGTGAAGGATTATATATGACTTGTATACTGTTCAAACCGCACAAATTGGAACAGTTGACCTTTTGGCCGTTTGGGGCAATAGGATGGTGTAAGTCACGTGAATGTACCGATTATGATTTAGCGTTTAATTTTGCTTTATTGATTAGTACTTCCGGCTATAATCACGCTAATATGGACACTGGTGAAAGTTAATTATGAGGAAAATGTTAACTGGCTGAGTACGGAATTGATGTCGCCATATAATTTCATTTTCATTGCACCAGTTCTGACGGTTCTCATGGTAAGCTGCGTAAATCCCATAGGATATACCGCGTGACCGCTTTCTCCATCACTGATTTGTTGACCTTTTCAGGTGAACTTAATCCTTTTATTCCTGTCGTAAGTACGCTTATGGTTAATTTGTGTATCTCTGTTTATATAAATTCATACACCGAGATGCTTTTTCGTCGAGCGTATAATTAGTTTTACAGTTAATTAGTAATGCAACGAAAAGTAAATATCCGATGCACAATAAACATTTTAGTACAACACAAATAAAAATATTATATCCTTCATCAGAAGCGCATGCAGTAAAAGTTTTATTATAGAATTTATTGCACGTTTTTGTCATGTATCCATTTATCCCAAAGATTATGTCCTTACGTACGAGTACATTGTTTAAGTAAATGTTCTGCTTACTGTACTCTGCAGACCTCAAATGCCAAATAGTTTATGAGGAATGGTTTAATGCCCTTGTAGTCTGTATATGATATTTCGAAACGGGTTTGTTTCAGTGGAAAATTTTGTTTTAGCAATTGTACTGATACTGCAGAGTTCCGACATTATACTGGTGTTAATTTATAGACTTCACACAATCCTGAAGAAACAATCTGGCAGGATATCGCAGCCGTCATCACTGGTGGGCCGGGGTGTACGCAGTTTCCTGATCCTCATGCCACTTCTGGGATTAACATACGTTATAGTCCTCGTGCAGCCCAATGATCCCGCCGTTGTCAAAGCCGTCTTCCAGATCATCACAGCCATCCTACTGCCCATACAGGGATTTTTTGTTGCCGTTCTGTATTGTTTCTGTAATCGTCAAGTGCGCGGCCTGTTGAAAGTGCATTGTTATCGGAAGGTCATGCGCTTCGGCTGCTTCCGGTCTGTGCCGGAATCCACGGTGAAAGTAAGAGAATACTCATCCGGTAATCAGCCGAATTTTGATGCACGGAGTTTTCGTGGCAACCACAACGAGTATCAGTATTATTTACGGACCCGCAAAAGTCAGGAGCGTTTTGCTAATACGGAATCCTTTCGATTTGATGGGCGGAGTGAATCACTAAAGCTAAACCGATTAAGTTCACGTTCATCAAAGGCCAAATTCCCGGTGGTCGTTGTGTAGCCCGTACTGCTGGGGGATTTTGAACTTTCTAATCTTAGTACTATCCGGTTTCCCATGAGATTACCGCCCACGGATTACGTGTTTTCAGTCCGGTGATTTGACTAATACTGCATTCCCGTACGGAACAGAACGGTCTAATTAAAATTTTGATATTTATTTTAAATGCGACTGTATCGCTTACAACAGTAGAAACGTGACCAGCAATTACTTTAAGAAGGCAAACATAATTATAGCTGCTTGTGCAATCGACTTTATTGATTTCGATGCAGCAACGCATAGTTGCTGAACCGAACCTACAGAGTACCTAATTAATTGATTCCAGCGTTGATGCAGTGCAAACAGGTTCATAATTCATAGTCATTACCAATTTACCGACATTAATACCCAATATCACAATGAATTATTTAAAACGACAACAAAGAATCCAGGGTTGTCTCAATGAGCAAGATTTGCGGTTTTGGCTAAAGCATAAAATAAACTATCTTTGTTCATGAGCAAATTATTTGGAGTATCGAATTCTTGAATTTTCCCGTTTTCCAGTACCATGATTCTGCAATAAGAAAAATTTGTGCAAAATTGTTTCCGTGGAATGACTTCGTAATCGCCACGAGTGAGTAGTACTATCACTAGTAATGTACAGTTCCAATGAAAGGTAAAAAAAACTTACGATTAACAGCGAAAAAATGTGCACACTATGGTACGTATTATTATACACGGCATTTGCAAACAGGGTTTACAGTACCTATCGTAGTTCATAATTGTATTCAAACGGTGAGCAACTGTGATCACGGTGCAATGAGAGAACTCCTTATGGATCGCCGTCTGGATTAGTTCATCACATTCCAAATCAATGGACGCTGTTGCTTCATCTAAGATTAGGATCCTCGATTTCCGAAGAAGCGCACGAGCAAGACATACCAGCTGGCGTTGTCCAACACTAAATTATTCAAAAAATATTTAACCATTATTAATAAATATTAAAGCACTTTTAAAATTTATTTTAATTTATGCATTACGTTAATCTGTAATTTGTCTGTGTCAGATGTCAGCGGCAAATTACCCTACATTAGGGAAAGTTAATAAAATGATTTCTCACCTTACGACTACATCCTACATGCAACGTTCAGTAAACAAACTGCTATAGCCGTTTAAATTTACTTTCAAAACGAATAGTAACTTCTGTAGAAAATTAAAACCTGGTAACCTTAAATTATCTCCGGATTCCGCAATGGGAAGGTCCAGTTTGGCGCTTTTGTTTTGCGCAAATTCCTTCAAGTATGACAGCTCCAGAGCGGACCATATCTCTGCATCGGAATGTTTGCCAAACGGATCAAGATTGGATCGTAGTGTCCCGTTAAACAATACAGGATCTTGTGGAATAATGGTCAACCGGGAGCGCACATCATGCAGACCCAGTTGTGTAATGTCGAGGTCATCGATTTTTATTATACCGGTTGCCGGCTCTAGCAGGCGAAATAACGCACTGATTAACGACGTCTTTCCGGCTCCGGTTCGGCCACAAACACCAATCTACCGTTAAAAGGATGCGTTAAAATTCAATTTATGAATTATTATGATAATAAAAATTTCAAAATTTACTCTCTCTCCTCCGGAAATGGTGCAGGTTATATTTTCCAAAACTAAATCCAAATTCTCCCGATAGCGAAGACCATAATTATAGAACTCAACTTTGCCGTGTTCTGGCCAATTGTCTTTAGGTTTTCGTGAAGGAATGTGCCATGATGCCTAAAGTAAAACGGTTTTGATGAAATCTCCACGTAGGCATGGAACTGATGATGCAATATAGATATGCAGATGTATACGTAATTACGTACTTCCTGTTGGATCTGAGTGTACTCTTGCATCCGTTCAACCGACACGGCGTTAGCTTCGATATCGCTACTTGTTCTGACAAGCCAATTAAAGGATGATGTCATCTGTATAACAACAGCAGATTAGTTCGATGATCTTGCATGAAGAAGTTTGGCAGCGGGAGAGAGCTTTCTTACAGTTGTTGCATATGTTATAGCCAGCCCCAGCAAACCCGGATGGCTTTCCCAGTGACCTTTTCCTATGACCGCAAATAGCGCCGCGAAGAAAACACAAAGACTGCCGAGCGCTTCCACTCGCACCAGAATCCATCTACCAAAACATCAAGAAATCAGCGGGTCGTAGGATTAATATTCTATTGCTCATAAATCGAGCAGTACAACAATGCGTTTGCCAGAAAATTAAAGACAAAACGAGGGAATTTTAATCATAAAACTGACTCGTCGCCACACATGCCTTGCCGCTGTTTAATTTAATTTTTTATATTTTGTATTTTTTTATTATGACGCTTTATTCGTGCAAATTGCAGTCCCTTTACGTACCGTTGACCCACAGCATTAGCATACGAAGAAGTATTGTGAATGTCGTTGAGATGACTATTAATGTCGATAAAACGATCCTCCTGATTCATGGCCAGAATAACTTGACGCCCATTCAGAGACTCTTGAAAATGCGATAGAATCGGAGAACGGGAGACCGACTCCAGGCGTTTTATCTGGCGGCTTGACGGAACGAAGGCTTTTTGTATTAGCACGTATAGGATGGCCACTACCGGCACCACCGCGGCGAAAATCGGCGTACTGATGCAAATCTAAGTTCAATTTTATTAATATAGTCAACATTGTTTCTATAAAAACCAAATACCTGTACTTACCAAAATTAAAACAGAAATTAATATAAACAGTCCGTTTAACCACATTTTAAAATGCGCGGGAAGTTGGTTGTCGAGCGTATCCAGATCCCGACTGAAGCGGTTGACAATACGACCGACGGGAGTGCTTTCGAAAAAGGACAGTGGTGCTCGTAGAAGTCGATGCAGCATTTCCGAATGCAACCGGCGACTTGCTCGAACACAACTAAGTGCCAATACCAACGCCGAAATATAAATAAAAATCGCTGCAAGTAAATAAACGATTATGCATCCGAAAACATACCAACTAAATGACTAAAATGTATAAATTATGAATAATATTACGAAAATGTCTAGACTGGAGCAGAAAACTGTTAAGCGGAATTATAGCAAAAAGTTCATGTACAGATTATGTAGTGCCGGTCTGGAGACGGTACAAGAGCATACGCGTAGTACAACACTAGTGCAATTAAGGGAATAATGTGCGTCAGAGTCACCTTGAAAAAAATTCAGCAGCGCATATATTCCCAGTCGGTAATCTCGCAGCTGCGTATTTACACCACCATCTGGCATTGTCATATTATCCTCGGACCAAACGCTTAACCAAACGTTGGCAGCCAGAACAAATCCGGTGTAGATCGCATGCGACAGCACCGTAATAAATGTTGCCACACCCGAGGCATACTTCAGTAATGTCGCGTAAATTTTCCAGCGCACTTTTCCCACTTCCGCGTGCTCCTCGATGATCAACTTGGAGTTCTCGCCTTTAACGGAACTGGGCGCGTCCGAGCCCGACGTGGTGTGGACGCGGCGGATATTCTGTCCAACGGGCTGATTTTTATCCTGCATTTCGAAGGCTTCGCTGCCTGATCCCGCTCTATTCTTTGTTATAGGCGGTGGAGCGTCTTCATCGACATCCGTTAAAACCGGCAAAATTTTGTCTTCTACTTCGTCGGTTAAGGCTTCCGTTTCAGCGCGGGTTTTAAGGTTTTCATGGAATTCACTGAAATCCACTGATTGTATTAAGCGAGAAAAATCCGCAAAAGCCGAGATTTCTCCGTGCCGGATAAAAACGATGCGATCGCATTGGGGGAGGAAGTGCGCAGCATGTGTAACAAAAATTCTTGTCTGCAATTAACACCACATTATTAAGCTTGCAATCTTAAAAAATATTCTCAACATTTGGATCAATTAAATAGGCGGCAGCCGCTAACTTAATCCAAAATACCTTGTTCCTCAGGACGCCACGAGGCCCAATCACATTATCAAAGATGTGCTTAGCCCTGAAAACATAACATGCATGCTCACGGTAAACTAAACTAACTGCGGATTTATTACTGCCACAGCTCACAGGTGGATATGTACAGCGTTTCCTCTTTTTCCAAACGCAAAATAAAGTATTTTTCATTAATTGTGCAGTCCACTGGATAGTATAAATTTATTCTTACACGTGAGCATCGACGGCGCTTAACGGATCGTCCAGTAAGTACACCTGGAACAGCATTGCGTGTCTGTCTTATTACTGTGCGAAGATAACAAACTGCGGACACACTTGCATCGGCGTTTGCGTAGATGGCCCGGGCGATATTGATCCTCTGCTTCTGTCCACCACTGAGATTTATCCCGCGTTCCCCAATTTCCGTATCATCTCCCGCTGGTAAAATGTCCAGATCAGGTTGTAACGCCGTGACCTCGATTGCTTCCGCGTACTTGGCTTCGTCATACGGTAAACCAAATAGGATGTTTTCCTTTACGGTTCGGTTCTGAATCCAAGCTGACTGGCTGCAGTATGCCAGTTTTCCCTACGCATCAGGAAACCAAGTTAGACATAAATGAAACAGAAAGTGTGTACACAGATACATCAAAAGAATAATAAGGGAAATGATTTTATACCGCTAAATAAGACGTTATCAGAATGCATAATTTGGGTAAAACACATACATACTTTAACATAAACCGATCCAGACAGCTTCTCCAATGTGCCGATTATGGCTGAACATATCGAACTTTTACCTGCAAAAAAATTTCATGTATATCCCTTGACGTCATAATACGAGTACGATGTCGCCGGCTCGCTTGACAGCTTCGCACGAACAGGTTGGCTCCTACTAAATTACCGCAATGACGCATGCATGTATTAGTTTTGTGGTCATAGGTTCCGCTTTCCATAAATTTAACGTTTTTTGTCCATGTGAGCTGATGAAAGTTTTGTCTTTTTCTCGTCAGACAACATTTCTATTCACGCCAATAATTTTGGAAGTAAGCTGAACCATTTTTTTAAGTAAGGGGCGGGCTGATCGTCTAGTGTGCAGACAACGGTAGGTTATGCAAGTCAGCCCTAGTATTGCAGCATGCAGATTACTGTACGAACGTACGGCGCACTGGGTTTATTAGCACCGATCTTTCCAAAATTACATTGTTCATGAAATATCTTTAAGCGTGAGTGGACTATCGCTATTATACTTTGGTTCAAGAACTAACTGCTATTGATCGGTATAATATTACGCATAACTTTGTGCAGCAATATTTTGGTTGGATTTTTTATTGGATCTTTATCTTCGCTCCTATTTCCTGCTGCCGGTTTAAAAATGACGTGGTCGCTGCTCTACAGTCGC
This sequence comes from Paramacrobiotus metropolitanus, assembly GCF_019649055.1. Taxonomy (NCBI): domain Eukaryota; kingdom Metazoa; phylum Tardigrada; class Eutardigrada; order Parachela; family Macrobiotidae; genus Paramacrobiotus; species Paramacrobiotus metropolitanus. Next base: position 254,626 of record NW_026570287.1, on the reverse strand, counting down.
TGCCTGACGATCGGAGTGGCGGTCTGCGTAGGCGGTGGCCTTGTGGGCGGTCTGATTGGTGTATATTACCGGAAACGATCCTATGGTGAAACCATTGGAATGGTATGTGGAATACCGTTGGCCGGCGGATTGGTCAAGCTAGCCTCATTTCGGGCGAAACGAACCTTCGGTCACATTCCCGGACGCCTGTCCCTACTGCTCCTCCTGTCTATCGGCCTAGCTTCCTACGTGGGTAGCTACGTATCAATACGGACGGGAACCTTTGGTTGCCGGAAAGACCTATGACGTGCTGGATCAGCGAATCCACCAACAATGCCACGGAAATAGTCTCGTTCTCAGCACGCGTAAATAAACGATACCGATTTGTGCAAAAGTGTGATAGCCAAGACACATATGTAAGTAATTTTCGTATTCGGTTTATCGACAGCCAGTGATTCTGACATTAGGAATAATAAAATTATGCGGTTTCGCAATATTTATTGTTAGGATGGCGAAGTACTGCCGATCGCGAATTCTGTCGGTCGGTCAACTGCATCTGCGCTAGCTTGTTGGTGTGAAGTGAACTATTCTTAAATACGTCACTATAAATGTAGACCTTATAAAATATTTACCTAAAAACATAAAAATAACGACAATAAATATCTAAAATTTAACCATATCCCAGTAATCTGATCGCGTTCATTTCAATAAAGTTTATTCCGAAGCAAAACTCGTGTGTCGATCCCGTTTATTAATTGCTTTATCGATTTATTTTCAAGCAGAAGTACTAGGTACGTACCAGATCCAACAGGTCCCACAACGGCAGTTAAAGTTCCCGGCACAATATCCAGATTGATGTCGCGCAGTACCGGTTCTGAATCTTTTTTACCAAAGGCAAAACTTGCTGACTGCAGTGATATGGCTGATGTGATCTGATTGTCATTTGCCGGCAGATATGTGACATTATGTGGATCCAGTTCCTCGCTTAACAGGAAGGAGCTAATCCGTTTAAGTGATAACGCTGACTGCAAGCGGTTTCATGTATTTTATCACAGTACAGTAATATTGCGAAAAAAATCAAGTCGCTATCCCGCCGTATGTTAAAGCATGGCGAGAACTTCTTTTATGCATTTTCAAATATGAAAGTTGTAATGAATAGTATGCCTTTACCTGGATAATACCGGTAATAGCTGCCGGAAGCAAAGCTAGTGGTAATCGAAGAATGCTAAACAGCGCTAAGCTGACGAATGTCTTCGCCGGATTGAGAATGTTATGGTCATCCGATAAAACGTAGCACGTATAGCTGACCACAGCCACGAGCGACGGCGTGAACAGCCAAGTGATCATGTTAATGGCTTTCAAATTGGCCGATTTCCGCAGAGCTACCAGCTGGGAAAACATTACTTTTTGTTAGTTCGGCGCTCTAAACATCAGCATATATATCGGTCCATTTATGTTTTGATTCGAACGATCGCAATCATCGCACCTCCTTATTTCGGACGGTTTCCACTTTGTTTTCAAAACTTTCTTCCCAAGCGTAGAGCTTCAAGATTTTTATTCCATTGAGAATTTCGTGCATCACCTTCATCCGCTGATCCTTCTCTTCCAGTTGCGCTGCCTATGAAAAAAAATTTAACAAAGTTATACTAATCAACTTAGTTCAGGTGGCTATCGCTTGTTACACAAGCTTAATCACTGCAGTTTTGCACGAGTAAACGCTGTAGTCACTAAAAATTTGTTGCGGACTTACTTCTAAAACGCGGTTTCTCCTCATCACTGACCCTACCAAAGGGATGGTCAGCAGCATAGCGCCAATCCCGGCAAACACAGAGGGACCAATGATCTGGTAGAGTAATACGACGGCAATGACAATCTGCACGACGCATCCCCACAACGAGTGCACATGGATGGGACTCAAGGTGAAACGCTGAGCATCAACAGCCATTAAATTGACAATTTCGGCTGCGCTCTTTTCCACGTCTGGCATCGGCCGATATTTTTAAGCTCTGTAAAACGCAACCATAGAGAAGAAATAATGTGATATAATTTGGCAGAATAATAGCAAAAAATGAAAGTAACAGCAACATTTAAGATGATTAAAGACACAAAGAAAACGAACATATAGATATACACCGTATTGTAAATAACATATTTCCAGCACTGTGAACGCGACAATGCGCGTTTTGTTTATTTGTGTGCTGTATACAAAAAGTTAAAAAGTTACTGTATACATGATATGTGTTTTGTATACTGTATACATAAAGTTAAAAAAAGAAATGCTACGTAAGTTACCACAATGAGATTAAATAATTATTTTCAAAAACAACTTATAAACTGAATTAACAAAAACCGCAAAAACACAAATTCTGACCTTTTTGTAAATGCATCCGACTAAGGCCGATCGCATTCGCAATGAAATTAAAGCACCGCAGTGATAAAAATGTGCCAGGAATATGGAAAATCCCACCGAGATCAAAAAGAGAGCAATAGCCACAAAATATCCCTTCCACATTTCGACATGGGGCGCCGAGACGAACCAGATTATGTATCGTAGCGCAAAGGGCAAGGCAACCGTTTGTAGGATAACCGTGGAAAGCAGTTGCAGAAATCCCGTCATCAGCATCAGCTTCCAGTACGTCTTACCGAGAGCTTTCATAATGGACGGTTGATATGCTCCATTTTTGCCGCGTTCTACTTCCTGCTTCCAGTGCTCTTCGAATTTTCTCACGGTAACAGCGGTCTTGTCGGGCGTATCGAGTTCCCACAGATCGGATTGGATGAGAGGGCGTCGCCATCCTTTATATACCAACCTAAATGAAGCGGAGTAATATATGGTTAGTCATACAGCTTGACATGAATACTAGTAATTAAATTTTGGAATGACTTTTAATTAACTGACTGTTGAGGTTGCTGTAACTCAGTTTTTGATTTTGTTACAAAATTTTATTAGTGTGACCGGCTTCGGCGGCTTGTGCTCACTTTTGAATGCCTTTAGAACTTAAATACTCGGCTTCAGAGCTTGGTAAATTACAAGTGCTTAATAATAATTTGCCAAATGAGAAAATCAGAAATATTTTTTGTAATCTTGTGTTACCCGGAAAACCAGGAAAACAGCAACCGGCTGGGAAATGACGAGTGGTACTCTGGCCAATGTAACTGCAATAAACACCGGTATATACAATGTATATGTACATCGATAATGATAATGAATGCTTCTTAATAATATCCCAACCTTGCGTATTTGCCTAGCCGCACGATCCTCATCAGCAAAACAGTGCAGGCATAATTGCGCAAAAACCAAGGGATAATACGCCATGACCGTGCCGAAGAGGAAACGGTTGTACGCGTGCTCCTGCAAGGTAAGTAACCTTGATTGCACTGGTCAGTTAAAAATCGGTGAACAAACGGATATTGTGAATATAGTGCAAAGAGCAAACCACACCACGCACGTGAAGTGCCCGTTTCAAGTGTGAACGAAATTCCACTACTCCACAAACGGTCATCATCAACCAGAAGATAAAGTTGTACCCCGATGATGTTATCTTCTTTTTGCGCTCCGTGTTGATTAGGTAAGCGCTTAAGCACTGCAAAAGTAATAATCGTTTCCACACACTGATATTTCATGCAATTTTAAAAACACTTGTAACTTAATTCATACCTAAAAGCGTTAACGGCAAAATTAATTGATATATTCTTGTATATCTAAGTAATCCAGATAACAAACTGGATACGGGCACATGGACCCGCATATAACCTACCAGAACATATATTTGTACATGTTACACTTCAACAAACTAGACTCAATATTACGCGCACATTTCAAAAATAAACAACAAATTCAGTATTTTATTTCAGTGCCAAAATATTACAGCCGTAATTCAACAGATTTCCTGTCAAATATATTTTACTTTAAATATAAGATAATGATATTACATGTTAGTTGCGAGTCTGGGAGTTTGTAAAACGTTGTTGGTAACAAAGCATTAAATATTAAGTAGTTTTAGTATAAGTAACAAAAGCTTCAGTATATAAGCATGAACAGTATTAAACACCTTTCCAATTATCGTAAAATGTTTACTGCAAAGAAACTCCTAAGCAGCTGTTTGAGCTAGTGTGTTGATCTAGAAGTTTATTAATTTATGCCTGTGGTATACCAGAGCTGTGTGTGATACACCAGACGAAAGATATAGTGACGACACATTCTTATATTATTCATAATAATTTCATTCAAATATTCTTGCATTGTCACAGTTGTATTGACCTACAATCTACCGCATCAGAAGTCGTCGTTTATCACTTTTAGATAATTCTGGTTGTGATAATAACAGAAAATATAACTACATTTGAAGAAACTGGGACAATAGCCGATAAGAAAGGAATTCGTCATTCAGAAAAGGGATTTTCTTGTGTGTAGTGTACTAGTTAAGACAGGCCATTTATAATTTAATTACAGACAACTGTTGTTCCGTCTGATATTCGCTTGTTATTATTAATGTTTTTCTTAAAAACTGTATTCACTAAACCACACGCAGTGGATAGATGATTTTGAGGAACAATTAAGCCAGTGCCGCCAAAAAAGAGCACTTACGAATGTTCCGATTCGAAAGATTTCCGCGACAAATGACGAAACTGATGAGCCGTACTCATCGTTATAGGACGCCGTCAAATAAATCAGGTATGCGAGTCGCCATATGCAGATAAAGCATAACAGGACTGCCACCACCTAAAATAAGGGCAGATACAGTTATGAGGTACACTTAATTATGTTACCAATTACCATAAATGCAAAAAAACACGCCTGTTAGAGCATTAAAACAGTTCAGAAAAACACTCATAATCTTTTGTATAACAACAGTTGCAACGCAAATAGCCTTTGGGCACCAGCTGGCAACTGCAGAATAATTCTTAGACTTTTGAGTAATTCCAAATGATTACGAAGCGACAAGTATGGCTGCCGATGCTCTATTCGTACAATTTTGATTACTGCCAGAATCGTCCATTTGGTGGAAATATCTTTGAGCTTTTTATACTGGAACATGATAATGGGAAAAACAATCCAAAGAAAGGCGCAGGGCAGCAGTACCAACACTGTGTGCTGAAAGCATTCTGTTAAGTCTGGATCCGTTGTATTCCAGATTCTTTCGTGATCCTGTATATAGATATAAGAACAAATATTCATTTGACAGTGCACGTGCATTTACTGTACACAAATTTTCAAATATCTGAGGCGAGTATACTTGGTTTAATGCATCTGTAATTATAATGCACGAGTACATCGAGAGACGTGGAAAATACGCATTTACTTACCCACAACGGCGAGTTGCAAAACGGAATCATTTTGGAGTACGATGCAAGTATATATACTTCCAAAAGTATGTTTTCCCAACTGCCGATCCAAAAAAATATCGCTCCTAACGTTCAGTTAGCATTTGCATGCCTGAAAATTACAGGTGCCCGCATTAACTATCGGGAAACAACCGAAAATTCACTTTGCGTAATCAAATCCCGAGAAACTCGTTCGTTAAATTGCATGTTGCAGTTGAGTCTTGCAGGAGAGCGTTATGGCGAAATTATGAAATATTTCACGAATTCGTATAAGGTGTAATCCGGAGCCGTAAACAATAATGTAATCTACCGTAGCATGTAGTAGATTGTAAGCCGGCCGGGACTTCGAGGTAGAACGTTGGTACAGTACATCATTCGTGTTGATTGCATGTGGTCCGACACATTCAGCTCGAACAACTTTCCGCTAGGCATGTCAGCGGACTTCGGCCGCTCGCCAGTATATCAGACCTTATCCATAGCGCATGCATTATAACGAGAAGATCGAGATACACAACTGCTCTGAACCAATTCGGCTAATGAACATGGCAGCCAAATGCATGTATGAGATATGGTAAGCAATATGGGGAAACGCTCACCTGAAGTGCCTTACAACAATACGCAATTATACAGAGTATGTTATATTTGGGTGTTCTGTAGTCTATGTATTTATACTTCTTGTGTATGTATATAAAGTAATAAAAGATTTCATATGCAGACTGTAAGGCACTGCCAATAATTATGAATGCATGCGCTGTTTTTAAATAACGGTACAAATTCGCAAAACCTACAAGTAAATTAGCAGTATCGCTAATTAATCATCTTTGAATTATATTCTGGCACGATCAAGTATGGTACCAAAGAAACACCTTTGGCTATGGGTATCTGTGGTCCCTGGGGTGATCATACCTTCGCAATGGGCACACCCATCGGATTATTTATAACGGCAAATAGAATACTACTACCCAACAAATTGTGTTATAGACGCTGTTCAGAATAGTTTTAGATAAAAATTCTTTAAATTCTCTTACACATGCAGCGGCAAAACTGTGACAAACATGATTTCATTAGGGTTTTCCTAAAATAAAGCCGCACTGCATTGTGCGATTACTTCATTTTGTTGTGTGACAAGGTTGAAAAAGTTATAATAATAGCCGCTATAGCTTGACAGCCGCATTTTGATTGTTTTACAAAATTAATATAATTTCTAACTACGATAGATTTGAAATTTGTATATTGGGATTACTGTAAGAGTACAGAAATCTCCTATAACGATTTTGCGGCTTCGAAGCCGAAACGTACGTGAATGTGCGTTGTCGTTGGTTAAAAAAAGCCAGAGCGCACCTAATTCGCGCAATAGCGACGCCTTAAAATTTCGGAAAGCATGCACTTTGATAACAATGGAATGCCAAGCAGCGAACACTCACAACTTCCTCTGCATCACCGTCGCCACCACATTTATATGTAGTATGTACTTAGGTAGTATTACTGTGGATATTCTTTTGCATGCTTATGTAGAACGTTCATAATAATTTTTGTCGAGGGTGTCGGGGAATCACAGTACTGGTGGGATAGACGCCGGGTTTTCTTCTGTTGTTAATAAATTATTGGTTTCAATATTGTAGCATATACATCAGTCACCGAATCAAGTGTTCCGCAAAATACCGTTCCATAAGCTGGATAAAAAACATTACATTATACAAATAAAAAATTTTAAGAGTGTCAACATTCAACGTTGTTTGGTCTGGAAATGCATTCTTGAGATCGCTCCGTTACGTCCGGCATGGTGTCCTTTATTTTGTTTTTTCATCACAGAGCAAACGCCTTCTCGTAGTTCTCGATGAGCCAGAAGGTCTTCATTATCCCTTTTCCCTGTGCGGCAGAAAATTTGAGCATACCAAGCAAGAAGTGCAGAATCACTGTAGCACCAATTTTATGAATATGAATTGAAGACTTTAGCAATGTTTAAAACGCTGATATTTTCAACTTGTGCATCTGCTGTGACAATTTGATTCTAAATTCTCGGTATATGTAAATACAGATATTCGTCATATGACGAATAGTTCAAAAATAGGTATAATAATCAAAAATAATAAGGTATAATTCAAAATCTTAACTGACGTCAGTTAAGATTTTGAATTATAACTAGTAGCAATAAATTAACGACAAGAAGTGAATTAAATGTGTTTCAACACAACGCTTTATGCAGTGCTGTAAAACACTTCTGTATTAATTTTCTTATTATTTAGCTGCAAGTCTTCGACTGTAGTTTGGTAGAAAGGTACCTTAATATTGACAGATCCTCTGGCTTCAGTGTAAAAGCTTGACTCGACCATTTCCTTTGTCGCCATGCTAATGTGGATTCTTCCTTCTGCACAAAAAAATCTATTCATGGATATTAATCCTGGGTATACAGTACACTGCAGTATTTCTCCTTTCCCCTCGTTATAGTGGGAGTACTGCAAGTTTGTCGGTGAAACTTGACCTTTACTGACACTAGTAACCTCTGAATGTCATCATTATCGCAATACTATAGTGGCAGTTGTAATTTGTTACACTATGGCCGTACCATTTAAATGTTACCAGAGTACGCTGTAATTACTCTCTTAGCTTACCTTGTCCATTGCTCTCCATTCGACTTGCTGTATTCATTGTATCCCCGAACCTGAAAATATTAAATTATACAATCTTACAAAAATAACAAGGCACTCCCTGCCATTAAAAGGCCATGTCTGTATGTCACAGAGTGATGTATAAGAATAATCAAATATTGCAATTTACTGATCTATCTGTACTGTAGTATTTGCCATGCATTATACTCACAAACAATATCTCGGCATACGCTTTCCTATAACCCCGGCCACAACGGGACCTAAATATTGCCAAGAATACTTTTAAGCCGTCAGAAACGCACATTCACCGTTGGCATAAAAATAAATTAACATATTTAATTTTCATAAACGTAGCGAGAACAATAAAGTAGTACTTGTTTTATTGCCCGTTTTATTTGTACCTGAATTAATTCCAACTCTTAATTGCACACTTCGCTCGGCAAGACCAGCGTTCGGAAGCCTTCTCACTGCCTTGACAAGCGACAGTGCAAGTTTGCTAATTTCATACGCATGTTCTATTCCGTTGCGCATTGGAAGACCACTCGCAATCTATAAAAGTTCGTTATAATTAGTAATTTTAATTTGTAAGAACAGGTAGATATTTTGCCTAGCAGAATACATATATAAATGCGTGTCGTTCACTTACTACATAGGAATCGTTTATGGTCTCAACTTTGTAAACGTCGAAGGCTTCGATAAGATGGTCAAAGTGGGAATAAACCATATTGAGAAAAATAATAATCTCCAATGGTGAGCTGGTAACAACGATGTCTTGAAAGAGAGGAATATCACAAAACATGATAGTAGCGCTTTCAAACAATTCAGGAGCAATTGGTAGTTTGTTGCGAAGACGTCTAACAATCGATCTAGAACACAAAATAATGAACTGTACGAAAATTAAGCACAATGCTGTAAGCACTAGAATATTAATTTCTAATAGTTAGTGTAAATCGTTTTACACGCTTAATAAAGTGTCTCGCGGTCTATTGCCTAATTATAGTTATTAAAAGTTAATTATTGGATTTTTCTTTTCGTGTATAACCCGGATGCGGAAATGTAACAGTACGTACAGCGGAAGCATTTCTTGTAATAACAAGTCCGCTTTGTGCATTTCTCCTTCCAGTTCGCGGTTCCGCTCGACAACCAGATGTTCCAAATCTTCGGCTTGCTTTTCGAGCCTTTTCATTATGTGAACCAGGTACGTAGTTGGTCTTCGTAGGACAGAGCGGAAGTGTTTGCGGAATATCCGGATCGTTGGACGTTTACTCGGAATACCAAGGCACAAACGGAGTAAATACTGCAGCTTCTCAGGCATGACCTTTTCGGGTATTGCAGGTATTCTGTATCCATGATTGTCGATGATTTTGTTAACAGCTTCTACAAGTATCAAATGCAACGTGTGTAGAAAAAAATTAATTTAAATTTCTTAGTTGAAAATGCTAATTGAAAAGAGAGCAGTTACCATGAATAGAGTTGATTGAATCCAGAGTCGCTCCGTGGGGCAAAGATCTGGTGTACACTTCGCAAAATATGACTGCCAGCGAATATATATCACTTTCTTTAGTTGCTAAATGAATCTTTTTATGCTTTTCTCCTTTAGTTGTTTTATGGGGCAATAGTTCCGGAGATTTCCACAGTAATTCCACGCAATCGACTTCGAGACTTCTTGATATGTTAAGCAAGTCAAAAAACTTGCAATATTTTGCTTGAGCTATTTTTAAGCAGTATCTGGCATCCAGAATGCAAGATAAACTGTTCAAGTTTCCGTGTAGTCCAGCTGAACTTTGGTGCAGGTAGTCCAGACCCTATCAATCAGTCAATGAATTTCATCGCAATTTTTTGTTAATGGTAACAGCACACATGCACACACCGATACAATATAGTAACTTTTGTATGTTTTTTCTCTTAAAGTATCACGACGCGAGTTACCTCTAATATATCCCACATCAGCGAGGACTTTAGATCTTTATCGATCACTATATGTTCTTTTTCAATAAACTGGCGCAGCGTTGCTTTTGAACCGTACTCGGAAATAAGAAAATAATCCGCCGTATACCGAACAATGCCTCCAAAGCGTGCGATGTTGTAGTGAGATACGCCCCTCAGCTATTCGAATGAATGCAGTCAATGCACCATGTTACTGTGCCTTGTATAATGAGCGAATACTATACGAGTGTTCTAGAATCGTTGTCTGCTTTCAAAACTTCTTCATGTATTTTAAAAATTACTATACGCTACGCGTTATGGTTAATAGATTCTTTAATTAATTACAACAGTACATACGTGTACATATGTTGTCGCTGTTTATAGATATTAGTTTCGCTATCGCTGAACTAACGCATCAGAGAAGTTCGATACTCGACAGGTACCAAATACTATTTATATGATACCTGATAAAGCGTGATGAGAAGTTGTTTTTTATTTGCGATATGTTGGATGATGTCCATCTCTGGAGTTTTGGAAATATTTAAAGCATAGACGTGCCGCGTAGTGTATCTGGCAACAACTCCTAGCTTCAAGTCCGCAAGCTTTTTAGTAAAGTTGTCGGTCGTATCTTGATATCTTGGAGCAAAACTAAATTTCTCAGGATCAAGTATCCACCATGGATCATAAAGCTCCTGGCGCCGTTTTGTCCAGCTGCAAACCACAGACTGAAATCAGCTGTTTCATACTGTACTGTCAGTACATGTGCAGGTATACGATTGTAAACCCAAACACCATGTTGCAACCGTATGTACTTCAGTACCAATAAGCAAAGCTGGCAAAGGTCACCAGAGCAATAAAAGCCGCCGCAACCGAAACTCCAGTTTTTATGGCCGAACCTGAAGCAACAGTGCATGAAGTAGTAATCATCACAAAACGCAAAAAAAATTACGCAGGCAAACGCAGATTGACAAAACACATCAGGTTAATATTTTTGCACATGTGCCTTTTATGATTACGGGCAATATGCCATATTATTGCGCTTACGCTAGCGTACCTATGTGGGAAACATCGCATTCGTTTTCTCGAAATCCACACAACGGTTTATCGGGAGGAGGATCGTCTCGGTTAACCCAGTACCACAATTCTGGCACGATATTAACAAAACTTCGGGATGTGGCATTGTAGATCATTGCTACCTACAAGTAGCACTTAACTAGTCAGAAACTCAGATATTTAGCCAGCTAACGCATTAGAGCAATAATACTATTTTCGTACTTCCAGGTTTGTCGTATTAGGGTTTAATCGGCTGACAACAATGTAGTTCACCATGCCCCCATTCTCATCCGTAGCATATGTCCGTCCGGCAAAATTAAATTCCCGATTGAAATACGTTTTAATAAAATCACTTTTACGCATGGTGAACACCTCCGGATAAGACTCGTTGAATATCTGCATAGAAAATTCCATAATAATTAAAGTTTAATATCTGTGCCGAGGCGTTTTCGTGGAGCTGCATATGCAATATGCATGTGAATAATCTTACAGCTGCGCGTGAGAGATTGCATACCTGAGCAAACATCATTGTTGATTCATAAACCGATGTTATTTGTTCGTTCTTCTACAAGGAAAGATGCCGGAAAGGGTAAACAGACTTCCTTATATTTTTATGTATTTCAAGGAAGACATTTCGGGAATTACTTCGTCCCCGGGAAGAGTTGTCGTGTTATACTGCCGCTTTCCCTCTTCGGCTATTTCATCTGTCAAATTCTTGATTTCCGTCCAGTTCGGATTCATTCCGCTAAGAACGATTAGATTCCGGTACGCTACTGACGCTATCTAAAACAATCCACCAAATTAAAATAATTAAAAGCTGAGTACAACTATTTAGAGTGCACCTCTTGGCAGCGATATTTTATATACTTTTTAACAAAGTGTGCAAGAACTGTCGTCTACAGATATTCTGTTAAAAATTTTATAACCACGTCGCTTACCGCGTTATTCTTTTCGTCTCCCTTTTGGTTCCAGTTGACAGCTTGTATACCGGGACGCTCGGTAGGTTGAAGTGTGATAAAAACCTTTAACAGAAGCAGCGCTTTCTTTATACAACACCACAATTAAGAATTTATCGATGAAGCAATACATTAATTAGGACTAATTGGTATGATCAATACATTTTAAGTGTAACATTTACGTTCGCAAAACACTCTTAAAATGTAAGTGAATCGACCGGAAACAACCGCCACTTACAAATCCTCCAGACGTCATGTTTAGCAGATGTGCCGTTATCTAAAAAAGTATACAAAAATTGGATCAAATTCACAAGTGGAAGAGATTTGCTAGGAAAGCAAAGCTCTTGACCATCAACAATATTAGTAATTTATTGGTGCTGGGTTCACTCATTAACAAGCATCTGCTCACCATTAAACGCCTTATGTAAACCGGCATTGTAAGGAATATGAACACTGAAAGTAAAGCAGTGTTATTGATTTAAGTGGTTAATTTTAGTTTAAATCGATGCGGTTTATTTATTTTACCTCTGCTACGGTCTTTAAAACTTTGTAGGAGTTCAGTGTAATCCTGTCCAATGGAAGAGTCAATTTCCCGAACATAACCTGGATATTTTTCTCTGTCCATTAACTTTTTGGCATCCCCACATTGAACAACAAAAAAATTGGCTAATCCCACGTGAAGGGAAAGTGTATCACAGATTAAGGTTATCGTTCTCCAAGAATATAATTCTAATAAAGCGGCAATGGCGGCTCCAACATCCGGCCCGGCAAGAGAAGCTGCATTGATCAAGATATGGTCAGGAAAAGCTTTTCTCAGAATTACTCGTACCAGCAACACACTATGATAAAACTTAAGTAATTTTACAAAGTGTTTACATAATTTCGACGTTACCTGTTGCGGCTGTTGTGGAATATCGTGTTTTGTTTGTCAGTCGCAGATCTCCTGCCACGCTAATTTAATAAAATTAGTCACCACAATCAGCCAGTCAGCTAAAATAGGACCTAATCATACCTTGTAAAGTAAGGTAAATCGTATTCTGAAACAAAAATTTCAGGAGTTATTTTGAAAAATCGAGATACGGAACAACAGCTATTTACAAGAAGCAATTTCATTTACCACGAGCAAGATCAGCCAGCTGGATTGCTTGAAGGGAGCACTCTGAAAATTCAAAATTTACGCGCTTGCAATAGGGTAGAACCAGGTAATGAACTAACAAACGGAAAACTTATAACCGACTGGTTATATCATCCCTGACACAAAATTTATTGAATCACTCAATCACATTACTACATAATCCGTGAACTGCAAATTATAAAGGTTGGGTTCGTGTATGCTTCAATAATATTAATTAATTAATCGTAATGTTAGCTTTAAATCTTATAATTTTCAGAAACAGGAATATAACTAGTGCAAGTAGTGTTTCATAGTTCACGTATCTGATAATGAGCCGGTCTCTTATAAAGTAATGCTTATATGCTTTTAGAAATCCAATACTTGTTGTATACAGCAGAACAATATTTTGTAGACGAATACGGTTAAATCAAGTTTTAAAGAAATGTTAGCTGAGCGTGATTGTACGAGTTCTGTACTGTATGCATACCAGGGCTAGCTAAGACAGGATAGACATCATCGGATTTAAATATATCCGAGCGATTATAATAAAAATCCAAGAAAGCTTCAGGCACATGGTCTCCACCTTCGGCACACAGATCGTAGCCTTCTTTGACCACTGGAAAGTATTGCATATTCCCCAAAGATAGCGGATACTGCTTTTTGATATGTCTAACGGCAACTTCATAAGCAGGTCGAGCCAAAAAATAACCGTATATGGGATTGTTGCCGACATGAACCGATACTAAGGCCACGTTCTTAATTATCCCTTGCACTCCACAAACACCGAAAAATATTAAACGGATTACAATAAACAGCATCTTGATAATATCCACTATACATGACCAACACGCTCAACGTGAGCATCTTTTGAGTTCGATAATATAAGAATGTGGTTAACAATACAGGTACTGTAGTTGCAGCTGGAACGACAAGTACGGTCTAATAACCAAAAGGGAGTAACCATCGCTGCCGTCAGATTTTAATTCTCACGGGAACTGTCATAGCAAATAATGTGCATGTACCAGAAAAGTTTATCGGTGGGTACCACGTACATAGGCTAATGAAACTTGATACTGAAGTGGGGAGCATGCAATGATAACAATAATACGCTTCATATCAAATATGCCGCTTAACGGAAATCGGAAGTCTATATGATCATCCCGAGGCTGCCAACATATAATAAGCAGATTCTAATGTCGTCTATCCCGAACAACAGACACCTGATGCGTGCAGCCACATATGCACCAGTGCATTTTTCATGCATTAATTAAAACTATGGTGCATTTTAGAGGATAATATCGGATACAAGCTTCTGATTGTAAGCTTACTTGACGTCGTCGGAACCAAACATGGTTCCAGCATCAGTTGTCCAGATCTAATAGACAAGACGGAATTACCAAGATACTCGTATACTTAACGCTAGCCGCTACGTCTTAAATACACTGCCCGCTATAGCTATCGAGAAAGTATGATTTCGTTAATGCACGCAGCCTTGCTTTGCTCTTTCAGAATTAAAACCTCAAAACACGCACTCGCTCCGGAAAATAATTACATCAAGTCAAAACTGAGAAAATACTAAATTTAACTTTTGAAACCTTACCACAAAGAAGAACTGTTACTATGTAGTATTTCCTACAGTGCCTTTAGTTTCCAATTTATCGTGAATCTGCGGTTTTTTCGTGCCGTACAAATGGCTGCAAATCGATTGGCTTAACGCTTTTATGCTTATAATGTTTATTACCGTACATATGGTAATTGAGTCATGATTATATGGGATTTTTGCGTAATTGTTATAGACCTAGAATGACTTAATACTTGTTTTTGTGCTTTGTGGATATTCATAATACTATGCATGCCACACGTTCTGAAACTGAATGAATCGCATCTACAAATTATATTTTTGCACTAATCTAATACAGCTACTGTGTTTGAATTTAAAACTATGTTATTGCGCGAGCAAATGAGATGTCCAGCTAGTCCTTATATTCACATATTGCAGCCAGTAGCCATCGGTTTATGTTAAGTGTGCAAAGAATTGCGGCAATGAAAAACTTCGCTGATTGTGAGCACAAAAAATTTTTCACGGCGCTTAGGAGAAAAATGCGTAATTTTATCAGAACACATTTTGCGAGGCAACTGAAACAGGCGCACATCGTATATTAAAGGCGAAAAAACATAAATCGAACTAATTATTTCGTCAGCCAGAACGTGTTCATCACTCCTTTACCCTGCAAAAACAAGGCCTATGAATACCCAACGAAAGCGTCTACATCCAACAAAGCAGCAATAGATAAAGAACAATAAATCGAACCTTGACATATATTTCTCCTCGTGGTATCACAAAAAAATCCTTTCGATGCATTATCATAGCACTAGTTGTTTCGCTGAGGTGAATCTTTCCTTCTGCAAAACATTTATAAGGATAGACACAATGTGTAGTAACATTCAAATTGTAACGAGTTACCTGTCACCGCTTATGCATCTATTGTACTCTACTGTTTGTATACTCGTATAAGTGGTGGAGTGGTGCGCAAGCCGCACATATCATTGCAAATTACAGTAATACTAAAAACTTCAAGACGTGCTCGATTTTTTTACCTTCTCCGAGACTTCCCATTCTACTGCATATGTTGATAGTATCCCCAAACCTGCATAGATTAAAAGTCATTACTATACTAGTACAAAAAAATAATAGTTAGGTTTCATAGATGAGCAAATGCGTACAAGCAGTAGTGCGGCATTTTCTTCCCAACGATTCCAGCCACTACTGGACCTGCAGACAAACAGTACTACAAAGTAGCAATTATTTCAGCCACACAAAGGATAAAGGACACATGGGCGTGCCACTGACCCGTGTTTACGCCGATGCGACTTTCCACCGGGCGGTCCGCATCCAGAGGACTGTGTATTTTCCTCGATGTTTTGATGAGTTCCAGAGCCAGATTGCATATCACAACGGCATGCTCGGATCCATTGCGGACCGGTGCTCCACTTGTAATCTGTCACAACAAAAGGTGTCTTATAACGATAGAACATGCAGAACAGCACTTGCACTACTAAGCCTGTCTTCGTAGTTTAAATGTTGTCGCATTTTTACTACTTATGAAATACTTATGCAAATTATTTTGCTTACAACATAACTATCGTTTATAGTTTCCAGTTTGTACACATCAAACTGTGGTATGACCTCGTCGAACGTTGAGTAAATTGTGTTGAGAAAACCTATAACTTCCATGGGTGTACACTGCAAGCCGACTTGTGCGAATTCCGGTAGATCACTAAATAATACTGTCACGCCATCATAATATTCCGGTGCAACTAATTCCTTGTTGCGAAGTTGTTTTACGAGTGGTCTGCAATAAATTAAAAGAATTTCTGAAACTTTAATGCTTTATAGGAAAATAAAATTGTGATAAATAAAATTAGGACAACCACCTGCATTAATGATAAGTATTTGTACGGTACTTAGAAAGATTCACTAACGTACAGGTAGAGATCCTAAGCTGATCGACTATATACACAAGTACAATATATTATAGCCGGTACGTACAGTGGGAGTAATTCCTGCAGAAGCAAATCAGCTTTTTCTATTTCATCCAAAAGTTCCAGAGTCCTGTCCCTGACCGCTTCCTCCAGTCGCCTGGAATGGGACTCCAGATCCCGAGCAATTTGTTCAAAATACGGTTTTGGCTTGATCATGATTTTCTGTAGTTTAGCACGAAAAACTTTGGTGTTTGGACGATTTTCAGTAAGACTCGAAAAGCACGAATTCAGTAAGTGCCGCAAGGGGAACGCAACCAACAACTCCTCTTCCGTGATACGAAAATTTCCTTCGTAAATTACTTTGGCTGAAGTTACTGTAATGAAGACAATACTTTATACATCATCAACGTTAACCCGCTGCTTAAAAAAAACAGTTGTCGAATATGTGGTTACCTTTTACAACATCGAAAGAAAAATCTTCGATGTTATGCGGCAGCTTGTGCGTGATAATTTCATAAATTATCATCGCCATAGCGAAGATATCAGTATCCCTTATATCTTTGAGCGTTTGGCGAAAGTAGGCACTTTGACCTTTCAACCGAATAAATTCGACAGGCTTCCATAAACTCTGTACAGCTTCCAGATGCCCAGCGTCATGGACTTCTTTGACAGCATTAAGAATTTCGTAAATTTTATCATAACCGGTTTGGCAAATTTTAAGTGAAAATCTTGAGTTAACTGAACATAAAAAACTGCTTAGATTTCCGTGACCGCCGAATACTGTTTTCTGCAAATATTCCACACCCTGAAATTAATGAATCAAAAGAATCTTATACTGGACACGAACCTCGGAAAAGTACATTCGCCGCTCACGTACCTCAAATAAATCCCAACACAGTGAACAGTGCAATTTAGGATCCATCCTGAATTCTCCCATACTCAGCAGATGGCGTAAAGTGCCCTTTGAGCCATATTCGCTTACCAGTATTACCGTGTGTTCAATTTGGGAAATGCCGACAAGTGGAGCAATGTTTTCGTGTGCGATGTGACGTAACTATAAATATTTCTCTTTCCGTAATCGTTGCATTCATGTCTTACTCATAAAGGTCAACGCTGGCGCTTACATTGTACAAATACGCAAGTAACTTCCGATGCCGGGATAGCGGAATGCCCTGTCCATTGTTCATAGACAGTATCGTCGCATAAACGTTTTGATAACGATAATGCATCCTAAGGCCAACAATTCCGTCTTCCACAGCCGTAAACGATTCTATCCTTTGGATGTGGGCTTTGTTAGCAGGATATGTCAAAGCGCCCGGCTCAATGTACCACCATAAATCGGCTAAATCTCTTTGACGTTTTATCAATCTAAATATGTAATATGGATATAAAAAAATGTCTTTGTTTAAAGCTTAAATGTTTTTATTTAAAACTCGTACAAGATGACGCCCGCGGTTCCAATCGTTACCACTGCCAAAGCGAATGCTGCCGCAACACCTTTGGTCATGGCCGATTCTGTAACCAGTTGATATGGTAAATTTTAAATTAAAAACAAAATATCTCGCAGAGGTAAGCCTTAACCTGTATAGGTCACTATAGATTGTAAATTACCTGCT
The DNA here is from genome assembly GCF_019649055.1 of Paramacrobiotus metropolitanus. Taxonomy (NCBI): domain Eukaryota; kingdom Metazoa; phylum Tardigrada; class Eutardigrada; order Parachela; family Macrobiotidae; genus Paramacrobiotus; species Paramacrobiotus metropolitanus. Next base: position 236,565 of record NW_026570287.1, on the reverse strand, counting down.
TCGGTGTATGAGCATTCATTATGGGCAAATCCACAAGGCGGTTTGTCTGGAGGCGTATCATTTCGATTGACCCAGTACCACAAGGAATAGTTCACATTTGTGAACGCCTCTACCATCGGATTATATATCATTGCTGTCTGCCGATAACAAAAAAATTGCGTAGAAGTATACATTCTATGATTGCGTTTATATCCAAAGATTCAAATACTGATGTTATAAAAAATATGTGATATACATAAAGCACAACATACAATAAAGGTGCTAAGCACAACCTACCATGAAAAGTTTGCTAACGGGGTCCAAGCGAAGGACAACAATGTAGTTTATCATGGCACCGTTTTTATCCGTAGAAAAATTCCTTGCTGCGAAATTGAATGTCCGGTTGAAGGTTTTGGATATGAACTCCGGTTTAGCCATGGTCAGGTCTTGAGGATAATTTTCGTTATAAATCTGGAAGTATATACCCACTTGTAAGTATGTACTTCTACCACTAATAAATAATTACAACATTATAAATAATATATGCATGATACAGATTGTCAATTATTATGAATACAACAGAAATTTAACATATACGCAACACATTAATTTATTTGACCGAGTTACGTATGTAGTCGTTGCTGGAGTCTCGCATTTACCTGTGCGAACATCATTGTCGACTCGTATATACATATCTGGAGTTCGTTCCGCTAAATACACAGAAATATAATGGGGCACAAAAGGTCAGAAATGAAATTGCCTTAGCACCACGGAAAGTTAAATATTATTTATGTGCAAGAGAAGAATGTTCCGAAAATGCTAAATAATGAGCAATAGCAGTATTGCATGCCATGTGTCGCACCTCGTCCCCTGCCGGCGTATACTGATCAAAGAGCTTCCTTTTTTTACTGGCAATTTCATCGGTTAAGTTGGTTATTGCGTTCCAGTCAGGATTAACACCGGTCAAGACAATTAGGTTTTGATAAGCCCGGAATATGATCTAGAAACATTAAAAAAGGAAATGAAGCGGCCTGGATGACAGTGCAGTGCTGCCGAAATATAATGTGTTGCAGCGATCCGGCCTATATTGCTGGCATGGGAAATACAGTACCTCATCTTCGCGGCTGATATTATTATAGCTACGATTGCCATCCGGAGCAGTCATCCAGGTAATTGGAGAAATGCCTGGTCTCGTGGTGGGCTGAAGTGTAACGAATACCTACATATATATCAACTCAAACAGGCGGTCATGTTTAAGTGAACCTTTAATTTTCGCGTCAAGGACTCAGAGAAGGTAAACGAATATACGGATGATGTAGCTAGGATTGCAGTAGGTGCGACGGTGCGTCGAGTGTGAACGTCGTTGTCAGCATAGTTGGTTTTAAATTCGAGCACAAACTACTTCGAGCGACTTAATGCAATAGCGCTGACTGTATGGATCGATTTGATGTAAAAACACATAGAGCATCTTCATTAAATTAGCTGTTATACCCTTCATGGCGGACCATCATAGTAGAAAAAAGAAACGTTACGTGGCGCAATTACCCTTCGTTAATGGACTTTACTCTGCACGAGAAGTAGACCGTTTGTACTTGTACCGTTTGTCACAACTTACATAGTCTCCTTGCGTTAATCCTAGTTCGCTTGCTGCAAGCTGAGAAAATATTCCAAACAGGTATAAGGCGGCATTTTGTAGGTATTTGACTAAGTGCATGGTAAGAATCATTGCAGAAAGACACTTACCATTATTTTGCGGAGAAACGTTGGTAAAGTAAGGAAAATAAACACTGTAATGAAAACAGACTTGCTATTTCTGGATATGTATTCCTTTTGGTCATTGCCTGCATACGATATGTATTCAGTATCAATATGTGCTTTGCACAGAAGATATTTCGCACTAATTGTATAAGACGTATTTCTGGAAAGTGGCCGATAGCTGCGTTTTGTAGCACACAACATCTTTGACCTTCCGGTTGTTTATCCGAGTAGGATTTACTAATTTAACGGTTCGTGCATTCTGAGATCGAAAAGGACCTGACTTATGCTTCTATGAAATATTGACACCGATTGTCTTTTATGTCATTCCGAATGCATAACACATATAAAATTTTCTGACATGTTATCCGGTATGGGGAGTTTGCACAAAAGCGCGTAGGAATAATTGATGAGTTCCTACCTCGACATCTGTCCTTAAATTCTGTCAGATAGTCATGGAACCGTTGTTCCTCGGCGGTGTTAATTTGTCTAAAGTACCACGTGTAACCACGGTCGGCCAGCATTCTCCTGGCATCCCCGCACTGTATGACGAAGAAATTGGATAGGCCGGGTGACTGTTTCAGCTCGTCGCAGATCAAGGTTATCGTACGCCATCGAAATCTCTCGAAAAGTTTATATATTGTCGTAATAACGTCAGGTCCAGACAGCGAAGCAATAGCGGAAGTGGTACTGTAGCGGTTTTTGTTCACCAGTCGAGTGTCCCCGGCAACACTATATTTAAATAGCAAAAGTGTACGGACTTTATGTAATCCCATCGGTATTACACTTGTTCAGACATTAATACCACGGTATAGGAACATGTACCGGATATTTACCTTGTAAAAAGTGGGTAAATTCCATTCTGCAACATAAAAACTGGTTCTAGTTATAATAAAACGTTGCCATTCAAAAGTTCTGTCGTTCTACGATTTCTCAATACATCTATGTTTTTACATATGGATGTATATATAAAAGGGTACATTTTAAGGAGTACGTAGCAGAAGCTCTGCAGTCCGCAATAATTTTGTAGACTGTTTGCATAGCCTCCTGATACATGGAAAATCAACAATGTGGTAAAAAATGTCAGACACTCTAAAGATTCCCAGGAGCCACAAAGGCTTGTTCGCAAATTATGTCAATATTAGCGATGAATAAAAAGTAAATCTTACCTCGTGCTAGATCTGCAAGGGGCATGCTTTGATCTGAGCAATCTGCAAGATGTTAACGCATTTAATCGTAATTATGCCCATAAATCGTTCACGTGCTCTATTGAATATGTGTAGACTATACGGTCAAAATAGATACAAAAGCGGGTATGATAACTACAATAACAATTTCGACTTCAGCCACAATATACACTCATGATCAGAAGGGTATTAAAAATTGTGCATGCAACAGTGGGTTTCTTTGAGCGCTGCAATAAAAACATGAAATATTCACTAAATATATTCTGCGTACCGGCGTGGGCTAGCACTGGAAATTGAGTTGTGTTATCGAAAATTTCTGTGTTGTTATAATAGACTCCGGCGATGAATTCTGAAACAGATTTGGTTTTGCAAGATAATGAATTTAGGTAGGTCGATTTTGTTTAGACTTTAATAACTGTTTATTTCAACGAAAACCATATTAAGCAACAGCATGTACTTCTATCATGGTGTTTTGCATCGTTTCCATTTGCAATCTAATCAAGTTTACCTTATATGTGACGAAATTATTTTCCGGAACTGAATTCATTCTCGTATCCAATTTCCAGATACGGATATAATTTCTAAATTTATTCTTACCTGGTGTGAAGTCTCCCCCTTCCCGGCAAAGGTCATGGCCACGTAAGAAAAACGGCACATGCCGCATATTGCTCAAACTATTCGGATACAGGGCTTTGATATGATCAACCGCAACCGAAAAAACGGGAGCAGACTGATTATATCCGTACAGTGGATTCGAACCAATATGTATGGTAATTAAAGTGACATTCATTAGCTGGGAATCCAGTAATTTGAAGCAGCAAAATATTAACAATAATGAGACGCCTAATATGTGTATTAAACGTAGGTCGTGCCAGGCATGCATGGAGTCCCGATCGTTTAAATGCTGAGAAAAAATATTTACTGTCTGCTAAAAATGCTACAGCAAATGCCGGATGTCTCAATAGAATCACGGACTGGTCGGATGGTTTTTCTGGAATAATGTGCCGTGCAATTCCCAAAGTGATCTCAATTATCAAAATAACTGCTCGAATTCCCATATACCTGCAGCGATAAACTGCTTTGTTGGGTTTTAAATGTGCTGACGTCTCTGTGCATGTACTCTGTGCATATACCTGCATTATTATACCGGCATCTGCACAGCGCTTCCGGTTACTTGCGGCAAGCGGGAGAGTAGGAAGGAGCACATCGGATACGTCGGCGGTTTTGTTTGAGTTAACAGGATCGTACACAAACTCCGAATAGCAAAATCTTCTAAAGCACGCGCGTACAATAACTAATGCACAACGTAGTGAACGTACAGCACTGACGGCCTGTGTAGGATATTCTAGTATGGGACATCTGCATATAACTGCAGTCATACACATACTGTACTTCTACTCTTTATATTACGGAATAAAATAATTACTAACAGCCACGGCGCATCCTCGGCTTTCGGCAGTTGCTTAAATCGGTGCTTAACACTTCGATGTCAAATAGCAAATTAATAACGAAGGAATGCCAAATAAAATGTGCAAGGCTTTTATTATTCAGCAAAGCGTGAACTAGCCGTAACGGCTCAGGCGCAGGAATAATATTAGTGCAGCAGGCGTTATGGTTTCCAGTTTCTCCACCATAATCGGAAGTAGCTTGGAAGATCAGAGAATCTGTTCCAGGAAAAAATGCTCTATTTATACAGCACTCGTATAATGCAGTACTATCCCCTTCCCAAGGCCTTTCGGAAATTTAGTGACCCTTGATACGAATTGATAAAATGCGAGATATGTGCTCATGTCTGTTTATTGTAAGTGAAACTAGATGCAGCAATCGCAAAGTACGGCTATGTTCTTTATAACCTGAACACCTTATTGCACAATTTTTCGCCCAAAAGTGCAAGAAATAGTCCTGATGGAGGGCAGTACGTAAGTCCTGATGGAGGGCATGGAATCTAAAGATATTTTTTGCGTTTAAATGGCAGTTTGAAGGTACGTCAGACTGTATGTACTCTGTAGTGCAAAAAAATCCTCCAAAACGATGTTGAGCAATTTTATTTCGGTATTGATGACTTGCGAAGGATTGTAGTTCCAGCGAAATGATACAATGATCTTGACCTGGGCGGTTGTTCCATAGGATCATTTTCATGTGTCGTGCGTAACGCAAATTCCATTGTACTCTGTACGACCAAGGGATAATTATCGTAAATGCTTCCACGCTTTCTGGGCTGTATGGTAAAATATTGATTTTAAAATATGAAAACAAATTTCATTGCTCGAGTGGGATATGCTTAATTTATTGCGCTTCAGAACAATTACGTATTTATGTTAGCCCATTGCAACAGCATTTATGCATGGTATTGCTTGTACACCAGCGGAAAATGATTTTAAATGTACTTTTACGGATTTGCAAATTTTATTATCTCTTCACAAAAATTTTCACAACAACTTCGGGAACAATCGCTTATTGACAGCGAATACATGCGTGCACCATGGCATAATACACACACTATAACGTAGTACAAGAATAAGAATGCGCTATGCTAGTATAAATGGTATGCCGTGCTTATACGCCAGCTGCTTACCATTATAGCTATTGTACGAGTCCTAAAAGCTGAAAAAAAGTTTAACAGTGTCTAGTACCCTTTGCACTCGCATGTAATTAAGTAACGACAAGTACAGTATACAGCTTCCATATACCTAAACCAGAATCCTCAAACAGCGAGCATGTAATGATATAATTACAAAGGTATTAAGTGATATATGATATGGCAAATATAATTAATAAGTCAGCGATGTATAATTAACCTGATCTTTATTTTGTCTGTTCAGTTTGTAGCAAGGCTATTGATATGGCGTAATTCTAGTGTGTACTTAACGATATTCTACTATGTTGTATCCACTGGCATCAAATTTACTGCATGATTTTTTCTACTTTAAAAACGCTCGTACAATGCTGAATGCTGCATTCTGTTGATGTGTCAGGAAGCATGCTGCACGTTAGCCACTGCAGTTGATTCATAACTCAAAAGAGTACTTTCTTGCACGCTGATATGCACATCTCCATACAAATATGCTTGGCATTTAAATTGTTATTCAAGAAAATAAAACACCAACAGCACGCCGCATCTCTTACAGAACGGAAGATGCGCTAGTAGAAAAAATTCCTCCGGCATTAAGAATTTTTTAAGGTTGTAACTGGCTCCTTCGGGTCTGTTGTCAGTTCGTATCAGAATTTGATAGCCAGTATGTGCGCATCGAGCCTTTACCCTAAAAGTGAAGTTAAAAATTAATTTGAACTACATATTACTAAAAAAAGCTAAAGGTATCACACTATCTGAAGAAATTGTAGGAATTGCTTCTTTCAGTTATAAAATACACGATATACAATCGATAATTGTGCATTCAATTGTTTGTGGTGACTGCGCGCGCACCTTTACTTCCACAAACCCTCTCAGGGTTATGCTATATGGAGAATAGTCTCCAATAAGTTCCCGTGTAAACTGGCTGATCTGGATTTTACCAGCTGCAAAATAACGTTTTTTATCAAGGGTCACTGTGATTAAAACAACGAGTCACACACCAACAACTACCGAAATGCTTTAGTCGAGTGAATGTATGAGATCGTTCTCACCTTCTCCAGTGCTTTCCATTCTGCTAGCGGTATTAAGCGTGTCCCCGAATCTGAGAACAATAAAATTATCGTCTTAAAGGATAAATTAATGCTGATTGACAAAAGTCATTAATTATGGATCTTCGCAGATCAGCAGCGAAGCAATTTAGCACTTATACTCTACCTGGAGAGCTAAACCGATTTAAAACTGAGAAATTATAAAACATTACTCATTGGCTGCAATATGCATGTAGAACCGACAGTATCTGCCGCCTACTGTTATAAATGATAAACAATAAACAGTACGGATTAACTTTTCAAAAAATGCACGTATTTTGTAAATATGTACAATAAATTACTGCGCAGTTTTCACTTACAGGCAATATCTTGGCAAGGTTAGGCCAATAACTCCCGCTGCACACGGGCCTAAGTTAACAAAAAATTATGATATGGTTAATACACGGTATTCAGAAGCATGTAAAGATACACCGGAAGTCCAGTAACTGCAGCGATTTATATGGACTGCATTTTATATTGCGGTCTCTAAACAGCGCATACTACGCAGTACTAGTTCTTTTGTTTTATGTGCAGTACCTGAATTAATTCCTACACGCAATGTGGTGTCGAATTGGGATGTCGCGATGCTGTTAGTTCGTTTAACGGAATGTAGGAACGCCAACGAGAAATCACATATGTGGAAGACATGCGTATCACCATTGCGCTGGGGCAGACCACTAACAACCTGCAACAACGCCACTAATGTACCAAAGTTTTATGTAAATCAAATGTGAACACAATTCCGAAAAGGTCACTCTCTTGATATTACAAGATGGATGTCCTTCACGGTCTCCACTTTGTACACGTCAAAGTTGCCGTGAATCTCGTCGAAAATGGAATACAGCAGTGTCAGAAACGATATGGAATCACTGGGTGGACGCCGTTGTACCATATCAGAAAATGCCGGGACGTCGCTGAACATGATGGTCACACATTTGTACAGCTCCGGCGAAATAGTTTCCTTGCTGCGTAATTTTTGGATCACGATGCTAGAAACGTATTTATTCTGTAAATTTTCACACCAGTGATATGGCACCCCAATAAATTACCTGGGCAAAATTTCGCTGAGTATATCTTCCACTTTTAACCGCTGGATCTCAAGTTCCCGCGTTTTTTCCAATACCAGCACTTCTAATTCTTCAGAATACTCTTGTAGTTTCTTGCTTAAATACCTTATTAGGTCGTGTGATTTCGGAAGATATTTTTGGAGATCTTTTTTGAGCGTTTTGACTGTTGGTCGCTTATGCGGCGGTAAAAAGCACTTGTTGACTAAGTACACAGCATTCTCCGGAAGTTGATCAAACGGAATGGGAATAACTTTGGTATGCGAACCAGTTTGAGCGGCTATTTGTAGCGCAGCTGTAATAATACAGAATTCAGAATTATGAACTTTGATTATTCAGATGGGTTTGGATATTGCAAAATTGCTACAAAGACAGCAGCTTAATACAGTAAACCTAAATTAGTTTCCAGTGCGGATAAAATTAGTGTTTGTTTTACCTTCCACTGATTTTTCCGAGTCAAAAATCACATTATAAGGCACGAATTTTGTTATTACTTCCAAGAAAATAACTCCAAATGCATATACGTCACATTCTTTAGTGGAGCATTTCCTCAGAAATGCTTCGATATTATTTCGTACAACAAGGATTTCCGGCGCTTTCCATAACATGTCAATAGTCCGATAATCAGCTGAAGACCAATTTATTATTGGTCTCGTTGCATAAAGGTCATGATAAAGTCTCAAGTGATTTATGTGGGATAGTTTCAAAATATATCTGGAATCGATAATGCAGTTGAGGCTGGTAATGTTTCCATGATGACCGTGATGTTTTCCATGCAGGTAATCCATGCCCTACAAGAAAAAATGTTTTGCAGATACGTGTATCTGTCCTGCAGAAAAAATTATACAGTAGCAGGGCGCACTTCAAGCAAATCATTTAAAACGGATGACAGGACTCTTTCATCCGATAGCATCTGCATCTGTCCATCCAACAACAACCGTAGACTTCCTTTACCGCCTCCACTGGATATTAAGAGAATTTCGTTGCTCTTAACAGGACAAACAATTCCGAAAAAGTGAGAAATATTCGCATGTTGAAGATGGTGTAGCTATAGTGAAAACAGCATGCACGTCAAGCGATTCTGATTTCGTTTAATTTTAAAGTGAAACTCCACCTCATGAAGTAGTCTACGAAGTCTCTTGTTTTTCTTGATTGCTTCGCCATCGACAGTAGTAGTCGGCTTAATTGGAAGAGCGTAGATCTCGTGGGTGCCTAAAAATCCCTTCCGGCCCAGATACATCTTGCAGGGAGAGTCCTCAACCGTAAGTGCATTAGTCTGAAGGGTCACAACTGATGGATCCAGCAGCCAGCGCATGTGATCGTCGTGTCCGCAGTAACGTATGTAACTGCAGCCCAAAGGTTACCATATACCCGCTTTAAAATAATAGTGGCGGGCGTGTATACCGGTATGGCCATATACAAATGTTAAGTCACACTTATTCGCATAGCATATATCTGCATATCACTGAGCAAAATGTAAAACAGGACAATTTGACAATTACCAAACAATTCCCAAAGTCAGTGAAATAATAACCCCTGCTGCAACTCCACCGGCAATGGCTCCAAGCATTAAGGGCGAACCTAGAAGGATGGCAGCATTCGTTTGAGCACCGGTCAGCGTACGAATGACGACAAACACCCTATCATCCAGACGTAAGTGGGATCCTGCTTGCTTACTGTTGTCGCATTCGTTTCCGCGAAAACCGCATAAAGGCTTGTCGGGAGGAGAAGTGTTTCTGCCGACCCAGTACCACAGTTCGTTTTTGACACCATAAAATTTCATTGCCACAGTATCGAACACCATGGCCGGCTACGAAACAATAGCACATATTTCGTATGTTTTGAAGTATTAATGGAGCTTTGTCGCGGTTTAAATTGCTAATAGGGTACAAGATATTTCTAACGCACCTCCATTATTTTTGTCAGCAAATTCAGTCTCAGAACAGGAACATCATTTATTTTCGAACCCACAGCATCCAGTGAAAAATTTCGGGCAGCAAAATTAAATGAGCGATTGAAAAACTTTTGTATGAATTTGGCTTTCGGCATTCCCAGTACTGCAGGATAGTTTTCGTCGAATACCTGCAATTCCATAACGATATTTTTTGCTACTTGCCCATTTGTAGATTTCTTAATTTGGTTGCTATAAAAATTCCACTTTTTCTAGAGTATGCAAAGATTTGCACTTGGCGGGCGAAGTGAATTCGTTAGATTTTTATAAACATAAATCGTTTGCTACTTTAATTAATGTAGTGCACATTTTGACCTTGTGCGGGGAAACTCAAATCATTCATGTTTTTGTACCTGAGCCATCATCCGTGTCGATTCGTAAATTCCAATTTGCATGTCATTTTCCTGTAATCCGCAAAAATTTACTAGAGAAGCATCGACTAAGCAAAATTCATGGTGCGGTTTGTGCAGGTTATTACTGGTACAGATTTTTTATTCCACCGAAAATGCGATTTTATGATTTGTATCCCTTATTTAGCGTTACCTTTATTCAGCAATAAAACTAGTGCTATCGTTTATGAGGAACTGCTCCACTTTAAAAAAGTCTTTAAAATTCTGCTGCAGTGATTCGAGGAAAATTTTTACCGTGCACGTTAGATCAAGTAGCTTGATTATGATGGGAGTAAAAAAGCTAGCAAGTGCTACGTTATTAATTTTCAGTTTTTGGTCCTCGAATTGCATTTATGAGAGCTCTTACCTTATCTTTAGGCGGATATGAATAGTTGAACAAGTTCTGTGCTGTAGTAGATATTTCCGACGTTAGGTTAATTATTGTGTTCCAATTGGGGACAACACCAGTTACGACAATCAGCGTCTTATAAGCCTCCATTGCACCCTAAAAATACCCTCAGTGATCGGTATAAACCGGTAAATGATTTTGCGAGCCGTACTTTTTACTTACGATTTTCAGGTCTGTGTATTACCGAATAAAATTCACTTTGTCAAATCAAAAATATCACGCAGCGCATAAATTAATGAGCACGATCACTAAAACTGAATTTTACCCAAAGTCGACATCATATTATCGATAATCATAGTATTCCGTAGTTATGGAATTTGGTCGACTATTATAAACCCATACAGACGGACAAATAATTGTTATACGCAATAAGTTAACAACAGTTGTTATTTTGCGGTATACGTCGTTTTAATAGATCGTTTGCATTTTTTACCAGGTCATTGTTTGTTCCGGCGCTCCATGAAACAGTATCAATGCCGGGTCGTTTTGTGGGCTGTATAGCGATGAATACCTGCAATGTATTTTTTCCGCTGTCATCAAATTTAGTGAAATCGAAAAGGATTATATGCTGTTTGATTATGATAGGGACTTGAGCACGTGCTAGATTTGGATCCTAAAGTGTCATCAACAATGCCATTCCCCCTTACTCCACTTTAGCTGGTAATGTTAAAAGAATATATTTTCAAAGTGGATTGAACTGACTTCCGCTGCTATCTGTTATTGCCAGTATTAATACGCAGCTGCATCATACTGCTTTATAAAATATGTCATACAGTACAGATATATGAGCACTGAAGTACGGAAGGTATCTCCTTCAAAACGCAAAACTTTGAAAAACGGGATCAAATATTTTGACTCTGCATGTTAACGCATTATGATGCTGCAAAATTTTTTTAGTTGAATTCTAGGCAACTAGAGTAGTACTACTATAATTATATTTTATTTCGTGCTTACGTATTCTCCATTCGTCAGACCCATCGAATAAGCGGTAACCTGGAAAAGCGAGAGCATAGTACATTACACGCAGACATATTTTAAAATCGTTAATGATAAGCTACTGAGTCCTGTAATTCCCTGTCATTATGGATTTGCTTGGACGAAAAAAATATAAAATGTGATGGAAAGTTTTATCAAATGCAGTTAGAAGGTAATTTGGTAGCTGCATACATGCAATGACTTGCGATAGAAGTATTTTAACTTACCATAAACTCCCAAAGGTATTCCGGAATGGTCAATATAAGGAACACTGCGAAAAATGCAAAATTTGTGAAATAACGTTAGTTAAATTAGCCGTTTCCTACTTGGACAAGCATTTTCCCACTATGTAGTCACCTCGAACAGAATCTTTCAGGAAGGCCAGATAACTATGAAAATCTCGCTCCTTTGCTGAGTCGTATTCTTTATTGTACCAGTTGTATTTTTGATTTGTAAGAAACTTCCGTAAATCCACACACCGGGCGTAAAAGAAATTTGCAAGACCCGGAAGATGGCTCATACTATCACAGATTAAGCCTAACGTTTTCCAGTTGAAGCGCTTCAACAGGGCGTCAACACAGCCTAACACATCAGGACCGGCAAGAGGTGCTATTGCGGAAGTTGTGGGATAACGTTTGCGGTTGGTCAAACGTGAATCACCGGCAACACTAAATGTCAAAATGGTTGCAGGTTATGACCCAGTGGTGCGATTATAAACCGCTTTTACAAAGAAATTTCAATATTCGAGGAATAGATAGCTGGTGAAATTAGTGTTCGTCGACCAAAAATATTTTAGTCATCTTACCAAATATGAAACTTTCAAAATAGGGATGACGTCAATGCAATATGTCCAATACAACGGTAAATTATAGCCTCCCTTACCTTGTGAAAAGCGGCAGATCGAACTCTGTATAAAAGTTAGAAGCGTGAGGATGCATAAAAGGAATGCAAAAATGTAGTATCAAAAGCTTCATTTAGGAATTATATCTTTGTTAAATGTGTAGTGCCTTTATAAAATTAAAACAAACTGATGTGGGCAAACGTTTTAATGCCGTGAGTAAAATCACCAAAACGTAAAATCCCTGCCAATATGTTTCATTAAGAAACAGTATTAAAATTGCGAGCTGTACAAGAAAATTTTACATGCTAGATCTAATTCTAGATCTAAATTACAAGTCTCACCTCGTGACAAGTCAGCCAGTGCCAAAGCCTGATTTGTGCATTCTAAAAATTACAGAACCGCTTTCAGCAAAAAATTCAGAGTACTAGTCGATTGCAAAGCATAACATTATTTTTAATGCTCGGCGGCGTGTAATAATATGCAATTGGTTTGTCATGCACTTGGCGAGAAACTAAAATGCCCCTTAAAACTATAGGTTATAAATAAGTGTTTGAGGAAAGTTGTTATTCCGCTCTAGTACTTGAAAAACTGGACGGTTTACCTGGGCTTCCGAAAACTGGATATACGCTTTTGTTTTTAAATATTTCCGGATGAGTAAAATAAAAAGCCGTAACAAATTCATTCATACGATCACCACCATCGGCGCAAAGGTCATATCCAGGTAAGAATAACGGTATGTGCCGCAGACTGCTTAACGTTGTTGGATATATTTGCTTGATGTGTTTAACCGCAACATTGTAGACAGGTGCCGCAGCAAAGTATCCATACAGAGGATTATTACCAATATGCACACTAATTAATATCACATCTGCTGTCATAGCCCACGGAGTTCGTAATAAAAAAAACGAAAAAAATAGTGCAACTTCCGGTGGACGCAATAATTTGTGCATATGCCTCCAGCATTTGCAATTATGAAAGTCAAACATCCCTTCTCCTGACTGAGTTCATAATCAACATCAAGTGACATGCGAGCACCGCGCCCGGGTTTGAATTTCGCGTTTTCGGTAAACCTGGTAGCCGCTAAACCTTGGGACATTATTGACAACAATCCTGAGCGGGTTATCCAATCACACAAACAGTATTGTCAAGCTATTAAAGTAAAATGCCTTTCCGCTTCGATTCCGAAATATTATTTTGATAAATCGATAGTGCGGTATAGATGATGGCTGCATTCGATAGTTGATACTAAATATGCAATAATATATGCATATTGCAGAGACAAAAATGCAGAGCAGTGGCTTCTGCCATGGGTCAATGCATTACCGATCAATGCGCACATTTTCTCGTCATGAATAGTGTAAACGTGGTTTTTGGTCGCATACCATCACTCGATCCATCCCGTAACGGAATCGACCACCGGGATTATACAAACGCGCGTAGCTGATCCGCAGAGGTGCGTCGAAAGGTTACTCGGTCCGTAAAACTTGGGCACAGCTGCATCACACACTCTCACCGAGATCGTAGGAGATCGTTTGGAATTTTAATCAATTGTGGATGACAAGACGTTCTTAGCTGCTTAAGTCGTTAATAACTGACGTTCATAGAACTGTAATCAAATTAATATGCCTGCCGCAATTGGGTATACAGAAATGCAGTTTTTGTGCTTACAGTATTACAAGTAGTTTACATTTGCAACAGTGCCGGTTGTGTAGTCGTATATGCTGTCGTGACTGTATACGTACTCTTTGGATCACAAAATAATGAAACGAGTGCTTATCAGTATAATAAAAATGCCGTTTACCGCTGGGAATACAATTGTGCAATATTGTCCCAGTTAAACCGCATTGCGTGCATTAAATATTTTAGGCTAAAAATAATGGTAGACGCATTTACGGTTTAACCATCAGTTGGCGATTTAGATATAAATAATTGAAGTCCAGCTTCGATGTGTAATGTTTTATGTATTATATGAGAATGAGTATAACATAAGAATTTTTTTACTCAGGTTTTAAAAGATATCTTTCCTGCGTCCATAGGCATAGCATATACCGGTACAAAGTGCCATTTGTACCGGTAGACACTATACTTACTAGACAAGCAATCGTTGACAAAGGCGCAGATAATCGATTGTATTCACTCATTTCACTGGCGGTTCATAAAAAAGCAATGCAGTACAGACCTTATTAAACCCACTTAATGTTAGAGTTAAACGCAATTTTTTTAGAAATATCTACATAACGGTCAAATATATTACTATAATTACCGTAGTTATCTATCTGCATTGCAGAGAAAAAAATATCGAATGAAATTACAGATGGTGGTGCTTCGTAAAGTACAGATATGAAGCCGCATGCTTTGCGTGGGCGCTCCATGCTCACCACAAGTCCGCATATCTCGTCCGTGGCTTGTGAGTTGCGACTTGTACAGTCGAACTTCGACTACAGCACAGCATTTCCGGTTTTAATATTGCTGCGGTTTATCATAAGAAACGGTATTTCGGCTGTTGTACTGTTTGTGTATGCATACGCGCGTATTGTACTGATTAGTATTTGCTAAAAAGTTATTTGCTTTTGGATTTTCGTCGGAATCAGGATTTTTTCGACTACCATAATCTCCCTATATTCGAGAATCCCTGTTGAACGAATTGTTTTCAGAAAGACGAATCATTCACACGAGTATTTGCCTGAGTACGAGATACTAACGAGCGGAACATGCCCTAATCTCAGTGGGAATCTCACTAGCTGCTGCTGTTCACATTTATGATCCGTTTCGCAAGTTTACGGGAACGCTATCTTATCCAGGATTACTTATGAAATTTATCGAATGATTCAGTCTTTCTATCCAACAGTCTGGAATATCTGTGGAAATCTGCGGCGTAAAGGTAATGACTGGATTTCTAAGTTTCGTTTTATTGCTTTAAAATTAGACTTTCCTTGTAGCGTAACTCGAAATTCCAGGTTTTGGTGGTTTGAGAAGCCGTGATCGTTAATTGAATCCTGCCTTCTTATCGTTAATGAAAAATTTATTTTGCAGTTAATTTATTGGGGCAATGTCGGGCAGACGTCGTCCGGGACAGCGGTATTCCGCCGAGGACCAGGCCCTTTCGTCGATTACACGAGAGGTAGGCTGAAATCGTAAATGGGTTACAGTTTACACTCGTCGGTGTTGAATGTGTTATGTGTGCACGGATCGTACGACGTATTCGTGTTCGGGATGGCATCATGATAGTCGTATTTCGTTAGTTCTGCTATTAATAGTCTCTAATTGGAAACTAGCAATTATTTACGCCGTTTCAGGCGCCTGTTGTTTAGATTCACACGACAGTATACTAAGTCTTGGTGTAGTCGGATGCTGCGAAAATCGCTTGATCACAGAAAATATTGTAGAAAAAATTAACAATCCAATATTACGCCAGGTTAAAAAATGGTAACAGGCTCCATTTTTGCTGATTATCAGCACTTAAGGGTCTTTTTTATGGAATTGTCTTGTTTACATAAAGAAAATGAAGAAGTATTCGATTCAACTAGCGGGCGATTGTATTGGTCGCGCGAGTGTTTTCTTTTCGATGTCGGTTTGGTGTGCTAAGCGGTAATGCAAATAAGCAGCTATTATGTTCAAAAGTGCGTGCAATTTGAGCTGTTAACAATAAGGTAAACATTGTTTAGCAAATTAGGATGGGATGGATTTTTATATGTTGTGGTAAATTTCGAATAACCATATTATTTTTTAAATATTGATTTTTCTTTTGAGATTAATCTGATAACCGGCACAAGAAGCTTGCATTTAAGTATAAGTAGATTATAGTATAAATTGATTATAGACTTTATTGCATATCTGGACTGGCTATTTTACACAACGCGGCAGAATCGTTTGCTCGGATCATTCTCCTCAGCTGTGGTGCTGGTGTGTACGATCTGCTTTGTGAAAATGAAACAGTCGTGCTGCATCAGGGTTTTTCGGAATCCGAAATTTCGGAAATTCCGCAGTATTATTTTTTAATTTTGTTGATTTGTCAATACCTACCAGCCGATTTATTACAGGCGGAAAGTCGCTTGCAAGCCATGAAAGCCACTCGTGCAGAATATCGCTCAGCTAGGATGAAGGAAATTGAAAAACAGCAGCGCGAAATGGATGACGATCACGGCGCCGATTCATCCTCCCGGTCTTACCGAACATCCATGCCATCCACTTTGCCGCCTCCGAGTTCCAGTCGAGTTCGCTACACTGCTTCTTACGGCTCTCGGAGGGGCAGTAGTGATACCACGACAGATGCTGACAAAGATCTGAGGGTGGGTTATCGTGGTTTTGTGCACATGGATGCGTTGTTTCAGTTTGTATTCTGTTATCTTAACTGCTCATGCGGATTTTGCAGGATCGTTATAATGAAGTCCAGGAAAAGCTGAAACAAGCCACACTGAATAATGCTCAACTTGACAATGAGAAAGTCTGTTTGAAATTTGAACTGGAGAATATTAAGGATGATATGGAAGAGATAGACGAGAAGCACATTAGTTTGGTGAAGGAACATCGGAAAAAGTGCACGGTAAAATTGCATTTGTTGTGATCTCTTGCGATATTGACAATGAATGTACAGGATTTTTTTGCACGAACTTGTTTATGGCATATGTAATGCCTTTTACGAATTTTTGGCTGTGTTGTTCAGGAAAGGTTTACGCTTTATTGACTTAAACCAGAGACTTGATTTGAGTACGAGAAAGTTTAGGTACCGGTATTTCGAATGATTGTATTGTTCAGACATCGGTGTTCCGGAAATGTGGTTATGATTTTAATTTAATTACATTGACGCAGTTTTTATGGGCTGCAGGAACACGAGTTGCTTAAACGCGATTTCGAAAAACTGCAAAGAGATTTGGAGGCTGCCAAATATCAACTGGATGTTCGAGATCGTTTAATTGCCGAGAACAACTTGGTGCTAGTCGGTGAGGAGAAGCCGAACGACGAGGAGGAGGACGAAAGTATCAGCAGTAATGCTTCGGGAAGTACTCCCAAACCAAAGCAGAAGCCTGCGCTAATTACCAAAGAAGCTGCGGATATCCTTAAAGACGCGGGAGAAGGATCTCTGGATAAGAAGCTAAAGAAATTATCTGATGAGAAACAGGAACTGACGGATCAGCTTCACCGTTTGAAGTTAGATTACGAGGAGGAGAAAGCTCGCGGTGCTGGACGAGATCTGATTGGCAAAACGCTTCAGCTCAATGGACCGGATTCGAATATAGTTGCTGCAGCCCAAAGTAAGAAAGATAATTTTGTCGAATCTGTCAAAAGTTTGTTGTCGCAGACTGTGAGCAACAGCAAGTGTAAGTATAATTATCATTGATGTAAATGTAATAAATTTTTTTCTATAAGTATTAATTATTTTCTTCCTTTCTGTAAAACGTTGTAGCATGTGTCGTTTGGTTTTTTGCTACCCCGGAAAGTGGCCGACTTTAATTAGTAGTTGTCTCGGTAGTCGATAGCGGTTAAAGTCGTGGGAACAATGTGAAGGGTATGCGTTTAACAGTGTGTTATTACTTTTTTTACAGAGGAAGCAGCCCAGAAAGTCAACGAGTTCAAACTGAAGCTGCAAAAGGCGGAACAGGACAACAGTACTTTACAGGCTACAATAAACCGGTTAGAAGGCCAGGTGAAACGTTTCAAGACTGCTGCTGAAAAAGCGGAAGCATCCGAAGAAGAGCTGAAAGCTGAGAAGCGTAAACTTCAGCGTGAGGTATGCTTTTTTATGTTGTAAATGGGGGGTAGCGGGAGTTTTTTGTGTGGAAAATTCAAGATTCATGAGGAAATTTTCTTCACAGCTTCGGGATGCCCAAGTCAAAGCCGAAGAATCGCAGAATTCTTACAACCACCTGCAAAAACGCTTGGACAAGCTTAAACAATCCAAACTGGCGGTGATGTCTGGGGGCAATAAGGATGAATAAGGAGCGCCTACTGAAATCCTTCGATGGTGATGATATAACGCAGCTGATTCCTCTTTGGTGCCTTATTTGCATATGGATAATGGAAAGCGATATTTTTGCATTGAGCGAGCAGAACAGCCTGCTGCGCAGTAATGGTGAAACGAGTTCTTTCGTTGCCGTTGTGCCTGTCGAATGGTCCACGCCGCGCCTATTTATGGTGTTCATGGACTGCCGATTTGTTCATTTAATATCGTACATAATTTTAGAACTACAGTTTTATCAGTTCTAGTCCACTTGTGAACCTTTTTGAATGGTTGTCATGTTCTTTCGGCTTGGTGTTTAACGGCTGATGCTGTGGGGTGTTTAATGGGCTGCTGCTGCCTTGAAGCGAGGATACATATTCTGGCACTGGTTTTTATTTTTACTTTCGTATTTTCAACGACTAATTTTTACTTTTTTTAGCTGTTTATTCGATGACTGTGTTCACTTGCCAGTTTGTAAAGGATAAGCATCTGTTTAATAAAAAATCGCTGTCAAAAGAGATTCACATTTTCCTGGGTCGAAGCAGTTTAAGCCAGAGTAGTCACACCCAGCAGGACACTGACTGATGATCAAAACAATGGATACAAGAAAAACTTACACCGCTTTTAATCCATTCCGTGTCGCTGCGAAGGACTCGTTCATTTACACAATCACACCTTACGATTTATAAAACGGGTGACCAAAACGTGTTCATGATAGAATCACATTAAACTTAAAAGTTGTTCCACAGAAATAAATAATCTTTTACTAGGTTCATCTGGAATAGTCTCTCGATTTAAAATGAATGATTAAGCAAAAAAGATCACAAAAATCAAAAAAGAAAACCAGCAAGATCCCAAAAACCTTGGCCATGAGCCAACGATTGGATGATATCGAGCGAAAATAACGCAGCAGCTCGTCGTGGGCGGCTTCGATGTTACTCTCCGCGTCTTCCACGTGCATATCGATACGCTGAACGACTTCTTCCTAAAAGAAAAAATAACATACGCATCAAATTTCCAAAATTCAGATACATCTCAAGACTTCAAACAACATGCCCCGTAAAATATTAAAGAATAAAGAACACAATTATTATAATACATTCTAAGGCAATACAAAAAGGCCACCCCGCGTAAGCTAAATTATGTGAGTGAACGATGGTGCCAAGCATTTTCGTTCAACAGTCGCAATAAGCCGAATAAGATTAACCATCCACAGCTATACTATTTTCGGAAAATCTTCGAAATTGTGATGATTTATAAACTGCTACTCCATTACAGTAATGAAAAACATGGACAATAAAAATACTTAACATTGTTTCCCAGAATTTTCTGAAATCACAATTACCTGCTCTTTAACCATGTGTGCCAGCTGCTGAAAGATGCCTCCAAGCTCCACAATCGTCGACTCAATATTCTGAACGGCATCCGCTCGGGACTGAATGTACGCATCCTGCTCGTTAATCAGCTGCATCTGCTGCTGCTGCTGCGATGTATTGCGTCGTGTCAAACTGGACATATCAATGGACACCGGCGCATCTCCAGGAACAATATCCGGCTGCAGGAGAATGGAGTTAGTAGGACGTGAAGGGATATACTCGCTGGCTGGAACCGAAGAAGAGTATTTGTCGCGTCTTTCTTGCTGCTGCTTCATGTTCTCCGTACGAATCTCCAGAACCTCCTTAAATTTGGTGGACATCTTCGCTAAACTCGACTGTAATCCGATTACAACGGATGTCGAATGCGACTCCAAATGATGACGAGGTGTCGACTGGACATTATGACCGTGTTTTTTTAGTTCTTCCAGTTTAGAAATCTGCTGGTTGAGATGCTGTATATCCTCCTTGATCATCTGGCTCAAGTGCTCGATTTCCGATCCCCGATCATCAAACAGGGATTTTTTCTTAGACAACAGCGTGAGTTTCTCTAGTTTGGCATAGGTTTGTGACAGATCTTTCCCAATATTCCGGGCATAGCCCATAAACTCCTTGGCAAACTGCGCTTGTCGCTGTCTGGTGGCAGTCTGGCCAGCAGCAGCAGGGGAATGTGCACGGTATCCATTTTGATGCAGATGGCTCTGCTGGAGATTCCGGACAATACTGCTGAACTCCTGCGTCCTGTCCTTAGACATTCTCTGGTGAGCAGCACAATCAGTAAATGCGGGAGTATTCAAACAAAAACAAAAAAGTCCAAAAAGAGATCCGGAAACGAGTTGGCGATCTTGCTTGCGCCTGTTGTGCAACCAGCAACAAGCCCAAAAACAAATAAATCCAAACACCCCGAAGGTGTAACTGTCAACCCCAGGTTGTGCACCCACGTCTCACCAGGCAGTATCAACGGATAACGATCCCTTCGCTCGCAAAATTTCCGGAAAACAGAACTTTGTAATCTTTTTTATGGAAATTCTCTTTGTTAGTTCAATAAATCAAAAATGAAAAACAGCTAATATTCAGCAGTGTGTGGAAAAATTTTATTGGCTGCCAACTTGGAAGACAACATTTTACAGAATTTCCGTTCGCGAAACGAAGTCGGTGTCAGCGCAACGTAGTTTTCGACTCGTGTTTCACTATGTGACGTGTTTCAGCTTCCGAATAGAAATCGACTACCATTCTGGAAATATTTCGTGCCAGCTATACAGCGCTGCCAATTTTATTTTGCCCATTTGATTTTTCAGTGCGATGTACGTAATTGTTACAGTTGCGTTATCACGATTCATGATCATGTAATCGGTAATTATTACTGAAATTTTAATATTTGGCATAACAGTTGTCGTACAGTCCAACTGAAATGTTATCTTATCTGTGGATTGACGATTACTTCATCAAGTAGACGCCGTAATAAGACTGGTTTCGTGGTTTTGTTTTGATGTTGGAGTTTTGCGGCCATCCACGGCGACGACGATGGACCACACTGCTTCTGCTGATACTGTGAAACTGCTACGCACCGTCAGCGATCCGAAAGATAAAACTAGTATTCTGCGTGGTAGTACCATGCCACGTCCCAATTCGATCGCGGTGGATCTGACCAACCGAGTCAATCAGCAGCAGTCCAGTCCGGTTGGAAGTAAAAATGGCACAGCTCGCAAACAGGGCCACTGCCATTCACCATCCAGCGTCTCCATGTCGTCGTCCACGCCGTCGGGAGAAGGCTCCTCCTCACAGTCCGAGTATTTTAGTTATGAAGCGGAGGAAAGCGGTGGCTCGATCAAGCCGTCACCGGTGGGATTATTTGACGATTCACGGGCTAATCAGACCGTGGGTACGGATTATGAAATTATCAAGGGTTTGCGCGTCGGAGAGACATTCGAGAAGGTTGTGCCTGTTTTTGAGGGGCTGCTGTCGAAGAAGCGTCGGCGACGGGGAACAGGTTTCCAGAAAGTAAGCATGTGTCGTGGTGTAATTTTTTTATTGTTTATTTTATTATCCGACGGCATGCGGATGACAGGCGTAAGCAGTTGATTGCATCTTGATCCTATCAGAGCTTGTTTGTCACGCACATTTGCGGTTCATGTTTATGTTCGAATGAGCAGACTCAGCAGAGGTTTGTAGGTTAATTTGTGAGAAATCGTTTCCCTATGTGACCGCTATCGGCTGAAAAATGTGTGTGCTGTGAATGGTGTAAACTCTGCCTGATTATGCTGTTTTGCTTTCTCTTTTGATTTGTGAGTTAATAATTTCTGATTGACTACTATACTCGTATTAATTATTATGATATTATTATTTTCCGTCGCTTGTATGAACTTGTAGAGTTTTCTTACAATTATTCAGCTATTTATGCAAATAGTCATATGGACTTGATTCGTATAGGCAGAAAAGAAGTCATAAGATTTCTATGAACATACTGTAATACAGTAATTATTCGCGTCGCAAGCGCTCTTTAATTCGGCACTACTAGAGGTGAGAGCCATTTCTTAGAAGAGCAATTTTCGTCAGATTTGTATTTTTTGTGATTGATTATGATCCCAGTGTACAGTTTACATTAAAACAGCAATAAACTAACGACCAGATAGCATTGTGAGCGGTTACGTTTTGCATATTGTATAACCGCTATGAAATTGTGTAGAATGAACGCACCTAGTCCAACTAATTATACGTAATTGATCGCCAAGATAAAGCTGAACGACCAGTTTTTGTACGTTGTAATATTTAGTACAGTATTTGCGGATCGGACTAAGTAGTCTGTTTTCCTCATCAACCCATCCTTCGTGGTGTGTATCATTTTTCAGAAATAAAAAGCTTCCGATGGATCTGTATCAGAAATAAAAATGTTACCCCGCCATATTTATCCAATGGTTGTCAGATTACAGTTCCGGTCTGTATCGGCATTTATCATTGCAGCGTTTCTGCCGTCTGGAGGAGGGCTATTTGATTTATGCAAAAAATCGCGGCGAGGTAAACGATATCAGTGAACAGTTCTGAATGGATGGCTTGCATATCATGGTGTTTGCAGATGGAGAAGGGAAATTACTTGGGGAAACTTGATATTGCATTGTCTTTCGTGGTTCTCAATAAGAAGAAGCGTGGCATTGAAATCGACGCAACGGAAGCTGTGCATCACTTTCGTGTACATAACGAATCTGACAGACGGATTCTGGTCGGTTGTGTCTGATGCTGTTTTTTTTCATATTCTCTAGGCATATTCGGATGCACAATTTGCAAAATGGCGTGAAATGCTATACGATCATCGTCTGTACCGTCAAGCCACGATGGCCAGCTTGTTAGGTGACGCTGATGCGGAAGGCACACTGAAAGATGCAACGCTGCTTAATCAGCCAAGCGCAGCCGGTTGCCGAATTGGTTTAGACGTCTCAAAAGCCCGTGAGTTGTGTGTACTCAAATTGTTTAGTGTGGCGGAACCAGAATTGGCGTATCATGCGTGTGTACATCACCGTATTCTGTTTTGGGTATGTAGAATTGGATGCTGTTTTCAAGAAGCTCGATCGCGCAGCCGCTCTTGTCGAACAATGGGAAATGGCCGCCAATGAGCCAATAACAGAACGCGATATCCAGGTGCCGCAGAATTTTCTTTGTTTGTTTTCTCACATATTTTGCGTAATATTTACCGCGGCAATAGCCCGCTAGTACAAACCAAGTATTGCGCTTAGTGCATCGTATGTAATTTGCTTTTTTTGTTGATGCAGCAGAACAGCGTGAATGATACCGGTTCGAAAAGAGGTACTATAAAGAAATTCTTCTCAAGGCGAAAGAAGCCTGATAAAAAAGAGGACTTAATGGCATCAAGTGGGAGTTCATCAAAAGGATCGGTACAATACCCATTTCCTTCAAAAGCGCCTAATGGGCTTGTTGGTGAGCCGTGGTATTGTTGTTGTAGACGGTACCACGCCCGCCCACTATGGAAACCCTGCAGTTGCCCAGTTCGAATGCTTCCGCTTCATTTCCGGATAACATACCGGCTATACCGTCTTCCCCCATACCCAGTCTGGGTGGTCATCTCAGTGATATTAGCCACGGTTCGCAGTCAAGTCTTACGAAGTATAACGAAAGTCAACCGAACAATGCAACCACTTCTCGCATGGATGTGGATTCTTTACTGCTGGCTCGGGAATGTGCGTACCGAAAACTTTATTTGTCACTCGTCAGTTGTGCGAATGCGTGGCCATCTGGGTTATTTTGCAGTGATCTCAACCTTTCGAGTCATTGGCAATGATTTCCGCCAGCTATATAATCGATTTAATGGTGCCTTATCGGATGACGGGACCCTAACCGGCAGTATGGTTCAGGTACGCTCAAGCCAGATTACTTTCGATATTGTGCGTGTGTTACTGCCAGTCTGCAATATAATTTTGTGTATGACCACTGTTTGAAATTTTAAATGCGAACAGATAAAGCGTTGATAAAATGCAATAATTTATAAACACGAGGTGACTCACTTAGTACTTTTTGATTTGACGTGGCTTACGGCTAATAAAAAACTAATAGGATGCACCGATACAGTATTCATTACCATCGAGTAATAAATATTTGATATATATAGTTTATTGTTGCAATAGTACAGTTGTCTTTCAAATTTTTACTCTATTCACAATTATAGTACCGAATTTTGATCTGCATAAATTAAACTGTAACCGGAAAAAAATGTGTGCTGTAGTGTAAAAATTATGGATTCTTGTTACATGTAGAACTACTTGTTCCAGATGCTGTTTATTGTAGACACGAATCGTGCACACTTTATCGTCGGATAGCGCTGGTACAATTGGGAGCGGAGACACATTTTTCACGGCCATCAGTCATTTCAGCAGCAGCCGCATGCAGCATAGTGCTCATCTTATGTCCGATACATCCTCCGACGTAAGTGATCATGTTTCGGGGTTGAAGTGCACTTGGGGCAAATTTGCACATGAATTTGTATCTCCTTTGAGTGTAAGCGATTTTATTTTCTCTGTGACACTAGTGAAAGAGCTGGGCGGTTGCATGATGATGTAAAGCGACAACACAGTATTGGCCGTCGGAGCGTTTAATACAGATTCTGGCTTAATGAATTTTTTGCAGTAAAAGAACTACCCGCACAAGCGATTACGTACTTATTTAGGTACGTAATAATGTAGTGTGAATGTGATATGTTTGTAGCGTTCGCATTCGCGAGATGAAGGATGTTCTTCGGATTCCGATGTAGACGATATCGATAACGAGAATTTTAATCGTGGTGACATTCAACGTCAGACGGGACGGCGCACTGTGCTCCCCAGCCAAAGGCCGCCTGCCGACGGAAGCCTGCTAAAAATGATTGGCGGTTTTATCGGCAAAGATTTGACCAGATTAGCACTCCCTGTTAAAGTGAACGAGCCTCTAAGCATGTTGCAGGTCGGTGTTAATTACGTAGTAATGATGTCACTTGATCTGATAATATCATAATTAACAGTTAACAATTGTTGTGAATTTACAATTTTGTGACAGTAACAGTTTTTTTATAGTTTTGTGTTAGACTGTGGTAAGCGTGGCAGTATGGGAGCCCCTGTAATAACCATGAATATTTTACACTTCGTGGCTTACAAATGGGTATCTATATACCCATTTATTTGTTTGCTGTTTTCAGCGGCTAGCGGAGGAATTGGAATATTGTGAATTGCTTGATCGCGCTGCGGATTGTGCTGATCCAGTTGAACGGATGGTTAGTGTTTAAAAGATGGCTTTACACTTCTGGATTAAGAAGTTTATTGACGGGGCTTTTTGTTTAATTTGGCTCGTTAGACTCTCGTGGCCACATTCGCTGTCTCCGGATTCGCTTCGACATTCTACCGAGCCAGCACTAAGCCATTTAATCCAATACTCGGCGAAACATATGGTGAGAGTGAGAAAAGAATATCAACAAGAAGAACCTGCCGATCACGCTGTACGGTAATACTCTGTATGCTATACAGAATGCGTCCGCGAAGATAAAGGCTTCCGGTATGTTGCCGAACAAGTTAGTCATCACCCGCCAATTTCCGCGTGCCACGCCGAATCCTTAAGTGACAAATATTGTTACTGGCAAGGTATGATTTTTACCGGATCTTCTGCTGGGTTTTTTTGACTTGCACATTCCTTTCCAGATTTTCGGCCGAAAACACGCTTCTGGGGACGGTCCATCGAAGTGACAAACCACGGCGAAGTGCATGTGAATATTAATAAGAGCGAGCATTATCGCTGGAATAAGCCGAGTTCGCGCGTTGCCGTTTCGGCTCTCATGTCTCAGAAGGGGCACGTGGAAGTGTACGGAACCATCAAGATCACCTGCAGCAACGATTATTACGCCAATTTGACATTTGGAAAGGTTAGCCGTTCGCGTGCTTTTTATAAAGAAGGGTTGAAATGATGAATGAATTAGATTGTCCGTTGGTGACGTTTGAACGGGTTTAAAAGTTTTGCAGCCGCGCACTTTGACCCGAAGTTTGACGAAACATCTGTAGAACAAATAGAATGCATTCCATTACTAGCTACTGGAATAGGTTTACGCAAAACCCTTTTTGTTGCTTCTACAATTTTGATAGTAATTTATATTAGGTGACGTTTGTTCTGTATTAATTTGACATTTTTTCGTATTTTTAGTCATCCAGTGAAGGCACCCCAACGCATGTCGAAGGTACCGTATATGGGCCGGATCGAGCACCTGTTACTGCAATTTTTGGCAGTTGGAATGAATGTGTTTATTGGACGGATCCTGGGCGAACGGGCACCAGTCGAAGCGCCGGGACGAAGGTTCTTTGGCGAGCTGGAGCCATGCCGGCTGACCACGATGTTTACTATGGCTTCACACGTTTCGCCATTGAATTAAACGAAATCAGCGACGAAATGACTCGATTTTTACCCTGTACCGACTCCAGGCTTCGGCCTGACCAAAGGTAAGTAATGCGATCACATTACGGTGTGTGCCGGTTGCCGTTGTGGTACTGACACATTAATTTCGGTCGAACATGTACGCAAATTCTTTAGTTGGAAAAAGACTGGGTTGTGGAAGATTCTTGCTGCACTTTGGTACTTTCTTCTCGATTAGTAATTTTTTGAATTTTCCATTTTTTTAATTTTCCATGACGTAATTAAAGCGGCATTGCAGTGTACAGTACGACGGGATTGGGTACCGTGTCACGGTGTCAGTATGAATTATGAAGAGTCGCAGTCGGTGTTCGTGTGACTTCAGTAGAGTCAGATGAAAAATGCTGGTGGAGTTGTAATTATCCAAAATTTAATGGAAAAGCGTTTATTTAACGGATATCATTCATGCAAGAATCAGTTAATTGTATTTTTTCTCACCGCCGACTTGAAAAATTTGATTCTATTTGGCCTCTGTTAAGAAACGATGGGAACTATATTTGCCGATCTTCGGACCCTTGGGTAGATTTGTGTCACTTGCTTTTGCTTTGATCCAGTCATTTTTTGATGAATGGGGTGACATTCTAAAGTGAAAATAGTTTGGAAAAATGTATGGAATTTTAATAGGTCAGTCTCTGTAGTGTTACGGCTAATGAAGCTTCCCATTTAACAGGCTTCTGGAATGTGGAAACCTGGCTTCCGCTGAAATCGAGAAGAAGCGTGTGGAACAGGCGCAGCGCGAGCGTAACGCGAAATACACCAAAGATCATTATCCTTATGAGCCGCGATGGTTTCGGTATGTACTTGTGGAGTAGTAAAAGAGTCGAGGAGTTAAATTGCAGATTTGTCCTAAATGTGTGAAGATGCTGTATGTAGAGTA
The DNA here is from genome assembly GCF_019649055.1 of Paramacrobiotus metropolitanus. Classification (NCBI taxonomy): domain Eukaryota; kingdom Metazoa; phylum Tardigrada; class Eutardigrada; order Parachela; family Macrobiotidae; genus Paramacrobiotus; species Paramacrobiotus metropolitanus. Next base: position 209,234 of record NW_026570287.1, on the reverse strand, counting down.
ATGCGTCTAATTGGTCATATTTAACAGGCGAGTGGAACAGACGAGCGGAAACGACATTCCTGATATTTACGAATTTACCTACCGCTACTGGACACTTCGGGAATCTCCGGGCTTCATGAGAGTTGTGCCGGCTATCGAAGCCATCTGGTGATCCATTGCTGGTGATGTGATGAACAGTGTCTTCGTTTGTTAGTCAATAAGTTGAATACTTCGCAGAATTTTATGTAATCTATCGTTTTTCTTTTCAACTGGTTCACTGAGATAGAAATGTTGAATTTCGAAAATTTTGCCGTCTTTCAGAAGGATTATGCAGCTGTTTCTGGTTGTCTGTTTGAAAAAATGGAAGCTGACTAGATGGAATTCGAGTAATTTAAGTGGTCAGTTTATACCTCTGTGGTGATGTAGCAATATCTGATACGCAGAAATAAGGCCAGTGGAAGCGCTAATTATTTGATGAATTAGGGAAAGTTCACTTGCTTAGAGCTCTGCTTGAATTAAGCAATACCCCACAAATTTGTTGAAGATTTTTATGCCAGCTCGATTTTAACTGATTTTGGAAGCTCTTCACACTATGAATTTTTCGCAATTAGCGCATACAGAAATGGAGCAGAGTAAATTCCAGATTTCAAAGTGGAGCACCTTCCCGGGATCGCTGCTTAGAATAATATTTGCACATCGGCCTTTCGATGGTTTGCAGTAGTTTGACATAGTCAATCTGTGCGGATGAAGTGCAACTCCGGAATATTTGTAGAAGGGAAAAGTATTAAGTCAATTAAGTCCACCAGTGGGTAATTTAATCCATCCCGATATGTATGTATGCCCATATATTTATATTTGTCAGCGCTGCCGGATTTAAATGATATCGTTTTAATCAGCACTACATTATATCCTGCATGTTTATACACAGACTGACTAATCTTATATGTCGCCGTCAGGATGTGTTTATCCCTTCTCCCAGTACGAATTAGCATGGTCGACCACACTGGTGTACAGCATGGACAGTGCGATCGTCGATGATTGGCTGATGTCGGCTTTCATATTTCCTGTTGAGTACTTATTGATCTTGCCACTTTATTTTACTTGCGCCATGTACAGTACAGAACAACAATAGTCTGTAATAGGTTATGCTTGTGGCTGGACATTGGCCACTGTATATGTGCGTGTAAATATATATACCAAGTACAAGTAATATTATTGCAGTTCTTTTCCCCGTAGAAGATCCCGCGAACACAGAATCATTTTTAAAAGTTTTATTTGCATTTCGCACACGCTATTGTTAATTTTATCCTGGCTGTCCAATACAGTGCACCGATCAAACTTTCCTTTCGTGGCAGACAATTGATGTGAAATATCTGATATGTACATTTGGCATTGATAAGAGTCGCCGTTGTCCAGCCGGCACCGGCATTGAGATATATAGGATGGACGCCTGTCTGATCAGCTGCATGCTCACTTGAAAGTGCTCACTGTGGATATGTCGACATGAATATCGGGGCTTGGCCTTTTCATCCTTTCCAATGAGGTGCACACTTTGTTTCCATTTTGTGTTTGGCTCAGAATAAACGCAGTTCTGCTGTTTATATCTGGAAACTAGATTATGTTTCTCAATCCGTGTCATTCATCTACAATCCCAGCCCGAGTTGCATTTTCCACTTGGAAATTTCGAATGACCGCTGGTGATACTCCGATTATACGAGTGGCATCGTTTCAGCAACTGCCTTACATTTTTAAAAATTTGATTGTTATATTGCAGCACCTACGGAGTGTTGCAAGCAAAGATCGTCCATTCGTCACCATATGTAAGGGTAATGGTTAACGTTGCCGTGTGAAAGAATATTTACATTGTACGTGAAATCGGATGCGGTAAGCCGTAAAGCCCCCGATGTGCCGCATTTGATGGTCATTATTTGCACATTAATATTATCCGATCTGGCACCGTTGCAGAAGCAATTTGCCCCGGTAGTACACAGCGAGGGAAATGCGGATTGACGTCCTTAAACACCTTAATAGTCGCAGCAGCGACACCATTTCCACCGCCAACGGAAATGCGCCGGATGGCTCGCTGCTGCCGTCGACCACCGCTGGGAAGGAAGCCCCGACCATGGCGCCTGCATCGTCGCCGGGACCGAAGACGAATTTGCTGCGGTTAATTCGGGACAAACTGCTAGGAGGTAAGGGAGTTGTATAGAATAAAACCTGCTTGTGCAATTGTTTTTCTCGCATTTGCATGAGATTATGGCAGTATATTACGAAATTCGCTTACAAAATTTCGAAAACTTGAGCTCTGTTTTGCGTTCACAGTTTATAAGTCACTGCTCGTACATTCTGCTATATCAAACATTTTTTGTATCAACGCTGTGTTAAAAATTGGCGGCGGCATAAACGTCCAGTCAATAATTAAACTTCGAATCATGGTAGAACCGGTTATCAGTCAAAGAAAGTTATAGATAAATAAATATATACATGCATGGTTTGTAATTATATTATTATGCAATATAAATATTACTGCTAAACGTTTAACAGATAGGGAACAGGTACAACAGTTAGTTTTATTCACACATTTAATCTGTATGTGTTAGCACCGCTCCAGCGCTCTGTCGTAAAATATCAGCAATGCAGAATTAATAAATATGTGATAATAAATATACAACTGGGAGTTTTATTCTCACGCAGCACTCTTGTATTCAAACCCTTGAAATTGGGAAGAGAGGTCTTTTCTGTAGTTCATTGAAGGACAGCCGAATTGACTCGTTTACAACGTGAAGTTAAAGGTGTGGAACGGTTTTTGTCCCGCGAACAAGGCAGATGTTCGCATACGCGTGACGGATAAACGCAAGGTGCAGCTACAAATCGGTCAAAAATGCCGCATTTATGGACAAAGAATAGCATAATGAAAACAGTAGGGAGTTTATTAGCTATGACAGGAAACGCCGAAATTTACACGAAAATGCCGCTTGACTTATTCGTCGATCTGCCGGCAACATCTATTCCATCTGTTGATCTAGTACTGAATATATGATGCGACAAAGTGAATCACGATGATGGCTGACGGAAATATTCAGTCTGATTATTACATTAAAGAGACGCACAAATACCATGCTACAGCCATATAGAGAAGCAATCATATTAAACTTAGAAGAGGCGAGAATTAGCCAAATTATAGTTCTCATTAAATCAAGTTAACTAACTGACCTATATAATGACATATTAGATGCGTGCTGATCTGGTATGTTCGTTTGCGTTCGATCCGTATAACCGTATGAGCTTTACTTCGCAAAATTCGACTGGAAAAATCATTATGTATTCGACTGAAAGTTTCGTGAAAACTGGAATCGAATACTTACTCTACGACAAACAGAACAGTATATAAGTTAAGTTTCTTAGGAATACACATTTTTTAAAGAATATATGTAATATCTGTACATGTATACCCTCGATTATTTCTGTACAGTTCTATATGAACTGCAAAGTGTATGACGCATCATACTCGTGCTTGTTTTATAAAAATAACATGAATTTGTAACCTTAAAGATTGTTTACTTTGGTTTGTGGGGTGGGACGCATGTGACTGCAACATCGGGAGTCGTCAAGAACTTTCGGTTGTCTTTTCTTGTGCCGTCCAGTTTCGGGGCTAGTTAATTGTCAGTGTTTACAACAACCCAGTCAGCTATGTAGCCTGCCATTTTACCATTTGGGATCTGTTTATGTTCTTTAGCGCAGTTTTCAGATCCGTAGAGATTGCATGGTAATTCGTCTGTACCAGAACCATATGCCAAATCGTAGCAATTGCGCCATTTTTGGAGCTTTAAGTGCCATCGGAATCACGTTTTGTCCATCTTAAATACTCGTATATAACAACGTAGAACATAAAAAGCGGCAATAGCGGTTCATTGGACGAAAGATGAAATATGAACCGCAACGATTTATCGATTTCGGTCGCTGCTTAATCACATTTTCCATGCTCAACTGGCAGTTAGCTGGTTTGGTTTCTTGTATGCTTGTATATCCTAATGAATAGTCCATATAAGATGTACAGATGCAAAACGGCTGGTCGGTCCACCGGCGTTCCGGTCCCACCACGGCACGCTTCAGTTGCCAGCTGGCATTCCCATATCGGAAGCACTGTTGCGCGCATATGGCCACGGGGGACTGTGAAAAGATCAGCCGGCAAACGATGTTGTCAAGGTCTCATATCTGGTCGAACCTTTGCGGGGCTCTCACTCTGCTGCATTGTGATTCAGCCGGTATAGCATTGCAACAACAAAATATGAGCAGAAACATACTTATCATACAGATGTTGCTCTTCTGAATTACTTTTTATTTGCTGTATTTACGTACAAAATATAGCATGCCCTGCTTTCTTTAAAGGTCAGTCACTCCTTTTACGGTACGTAGCTAAATGGCATCTGGTCAATCATTGTTTGCTGGCTTCCCGAAAAAAACTGATTCAAATGTTTTGTCTGCAGATTTAAATCGGATTTGACATAATACTGTGAAGTGTATATCTTTTCCAAACCGTACTTTAAAGCTCACATTATGAGGTTATTTAAACGTTACTGTTAGGTTTTTTGTGGCTGAAAATCTCGTTGTAATACTCGTAATTATTAGCATCATGGATATGGCGTGCGGAATGGGTTCGACATAAATCATTCGGTTGCACGCTGTTGCACTGCTCCCATCCTGCTGATCTGATCCCGATACTAATAGAGTAATAGACCAGAATTTGGAACGAGTATACACGGTGTTCCACATAACCCATTAATAATATTTTATGCTGGCGGTTTTTATGAGCTGGTATCAACAAGCTAAGTGGCTTTGACAATTCTAAATCCGTTATACGTTAATTTGGTTCTTTCAAGTGGGGGAAGTATGCTGAAGCGCGGCGCCTTGTGGTCCGTTGTGTAGTTGGTGGCGGATGTTGTAGTGAAGAGAGTGCTTGTGGGACCATCGAGTGATGCCGTGTACAGTACAGTATAAAGCGTATAGCCAATGCTGGCATGATGATGCTGCGGTTGCAACGAATAGATCCTCGTCTATCCAGTTTGTTTGGAGTATGTAGAACTTTCTCTTCAACTCCCACCGCATCTGTGTGCTGTAGCCGCGGAAAAATGTAATGGGTTATGATTGTTCACTTCGTTACCGGCTGGGAAACCGCAGCCGGATATTTCATAATGTACACAGTTATGTTATAAACGCTGTCCTTGTGTGGTGTGTAGTTGTACTGTGTACCCCACTGAAATTATTGTCTTGCTTAGCGTAATATACTTGAGAATTCGATAAACGGGTGATTGTCGACTGCTACACTTCGAGTGCGGTTATTGAAAAGGTTTTCCTGGCGGGATATCATTAATAAGGTAAGACTACATATATACGTGTAGTGTGGCTGGTACACATGTACATCCTATTGCGGCGTATTAAATCGGTAAAACGCATATTTAGGAATTTTTGGTTACTGCTGAGTGAACTATACAGCGAATTCTAGTTAACGTTAAAAAACCTCATGTAACTTTTTTCTATAAAAGTTTCTACCTTGGCAAAGGCCAACGTCGCAAGTACGGTACGTCGTCATACGAAAATTTTTTATTTGTAAATAATTATTTGATAATTTCTACTTCCCTTTGTCAATATCTCAGTAAATGGGCGCATACGTACATATCATTCAAAAGCCGAACAAGTTAGCGCCAGTACGTGAAGTTGTTCGCAATCGCGTATTAGTTTTAACTTAATTTTACGCTATAAAGCTGTAACATCCCAACGAAACAGATACGATTTGCTTTACGATATTGCATTTCAAAGTCGGAATTTACGCGTGCATATTTGATAGACTATTGATGATGGGCTATTTTATGCCACATTAGAGGTCTATTCTGAAGATTGCAAACCTGTTGCAAACTTGCAATGACATGCACATACGAATGGTGAGATTCATTTTTTATTTCGGTGAAACGTTTTCCGGTATACTTTACCAAGTTTTCGTTTGAATTCATGTGAATGAAAAACTCGTCCCATTTCGCAGAAAACGGTCTATGTGATATTATTTATTAGTTATCTTCTGGCAAACTGTTTATTATCAAAATATGAATAACCTGACTCTGTCAGATGCTGCTCGTAAAAACTGCATTGCTTTTTTCGTATTTATAATTAATTAAGTAATTTGTTGCTGATGTTTTTGTGATGCGTCTGTTCTTGCGCGCCGCTAATGGCGCCCTGGGTAATAAATTATTCCACCACGATTTTAATTATTGGTGTGAATTACCAACTGAAAGTACTTATATAACGGTGGTTTCATTTTTTTACAATTGCAACACAGTTGTAACTTGTACAAACGTGATACGAGTAAGTACTTCTGCTACTACAGGTTCTTCTACTACCGGTACCTATCTCTGTCTATACTACGTGAGCATAACTCGATAGCTTTGAACTTCATGTTCAGCGCTTCTATGGAAGTACTGCATTGTACTTTTCTACATATTTAATTTCCCTTAATTTTATTCATATCCATTGTAGTTCCACTGAACTGATAATCAACAAAGGTTGATGAATTTTTACAGTATCTGCAGTACAAATACAGTTTACATGATTTAACGATTCGTTTGCTTATTGGACACCTTTCACATAAATAACCGTGTCGAAATTTTTGGCAGTTTATGGCATGCCAAAAATTCTTATTAAAGCTGCAGAACTAATTAAGATGGGTTGCAGCGTCGCTAAAGCCGTAATTTCTAATTTACTTATTCATTAAGAAAGTCTAAAGCGATGTTCATATGACAGAAAGGACCAGGCGAAAGATGATTTACGCAGAGCGTGATGCCAATAGCTTACCCGCAACGTTTAATTTGTTGTCCTTGCGTGTTTGGTGCATCCGTTACGCTTATACATATTACTAACTTTATAATATCTGTGAGTATTATGGCTTTTTGATAAATAATAATGAAATATACATATCGGTAGGTTTGTTACATAGAAATTTAACAGATGGGAGAAGCCACCCCAATCAATAAAAAGAAATGACTTCGAATTCAGAACTTGGATTCTCCTGTTGCTCTCTAAGAATGCGTACTCGTACAGAGTAAAGTGCGGTGCATGCCACAAGACTACACTCAACGCTGAAATTATTAATAATTTCAGCTTCTAAAAAACTTCTGCGAGCTTTTCCACCGCACTTTTTAATGCTTCTGATAGTGTAAACATTTGTTATATTACCGCATAGCTTTGAAAAAGATCCTGATCGAAAGCGTTTTGTTATCAATTATCACCTGCTATTAACCCAGCTAACGTAGTACATCGATGTACGACCATAACAACGCAGTATATACGCACTCCGTAATTAACGTAGTAATCGAGCTGCTGTACGAGTACCGGCACTTTTCGCTAACATTAAAATCTATCTTATGTCTGTTGACCAAGGCATATTTTAATCCTCATTAATTTTTTTAAAGTCTGACGGTCTCGAAGACAGATAGAATCGACTAATGAGTTTATGACGTTCTGCGCGCTGGCTGTGCGGCTGTTGGCTAATTCACTTTGGCGCATGCAAAATGGATCCATTGCGCGTGCCCATCCGGTGCTGGTTGTTCCGCTCATAAACTGGAGGAAAAAAATGAATAGTCAATTATTTTGTCTTATATTTGCTCAGTATGTTGTGTAAGCCCAATAGATTCTCCCAAACGGAGAGAAACATGTTGCAAAAAGCGGAACTTATTTTGAACTGACTTTCGAAAGTTCTCCGCGTCCAGCTGTTTCGCATGAATAGTGTTCACTCAGAAAAAACTGCGCTGTGTAAAATGATCTCTGAAAAGTATCGGAATATCATGAATACTTGAACAACATGTGTTGCGCCTGCTTTCTGTATTTGACATCTATTATCTGTATGCATCCATGAACGTTCTTGCATTATTTTCTTTTAACACGAATATTAGCTCAGTGATTGTGTTACTGTCGGAGAATTTCTTTATGACCGGAAACATCGTACAGAATGTTTATGGTGATGGGAGCGGCTGTGTGCCGAGAGTCCAGCGCACCGCATATTTGTTTGCGTAGACAAATGTGTGTTTTGCAAGAGCTGTGATTACTGAAAAGCCGTTTGTTTTCACCTGTGAATGCGTGGAATATTTAACTAGGCAGTTGTATGATTAATGAAACGTGTGCGCTTTAAGAGTCCAGAAGATCGTGGATCGATATGGGTTTGCAAAGGTACAGTTTGTTTCCTATTATAATTTTCGCTATCACGGAAGATATTATTCATGTAGAACTTCACTATGCGAAAACTATATCTTTATTGCTCTTTTACGTCAAAAACACTTTTAAATAGTCACACCCGATTTTAAAACATTTGGTTGCGGTATTTACCGGTAGTTACATCAAAATGCTTCACCCGGAATCTTCCTCCATTTCTTTATTTCTCGGTCGGGTTTTTCTAATTACATTGCTTAGGCTTCGATAATTTACTCCCAAAATTGCCCCCTTTCCAATTAAATGGAACACAATGTTTTAATTAACATAAACGATTTAGCAAAATGGCAATTGAATTTCTTCTAGTAAATTCGGAAAGCTGCAAAGTGAATCGTTTTCTGATCTATGCACTCGTCATACACGCCATTCAGTGGTCTGTTATTAATGCCAAATTACGTCGCTACAGAACTTGCAGGTGCAAATGCGTGTAAGTGCACTTTGCACACTCCAGAAATCGCAAATGAATGACAGGTTGCTGACCTGATTTCCTCTAATACAAAATCTTCCACAACGTCTTATCGATTACTTTCGCCAGTTTTAAGCAGATTTAAATTCTAAAATACACAAACAGCGGGTCAGCGTCATTCTTCCCGCCATTAAGAGAGTGTGAAGGGGGAAGATGTTGGTCAGAATTGTCGAGTGGCCATTCCCGGCCCGGCCTTAGCCATTTCCCCCAGAATTGAATTCGTTAAAACTCTCCCGTTCCCGCCCGGCTCCGTCACAAGTGACCGCTTGCTCGCTAACCAGGACCGGAAACGATAGCGCCTGCACTGGTGTCAGTTTTGATGATGATGAAAGTGGAATGGGGTTGTATTTGTGTATGTTGATCCCAGTGTGCATCCCTGTATGTATATATATTGGGGCCGAATACGGCTGGCATATACACAACACAGACACACGAATGAGGTGATCGATTTGACCCTGTCGTATGGAAATTCGCTATACATAGGATAGCGTACATTCCCAATATAAGAAAACCAACCCAGACTGTGGCGCATAAATGTCTGATCCAAAACCAACTCCCATCCACAACTATCCCATGGCAAAATTTACACAGGCCCCCATAAAAGTCTCCGGGCAACGGCATAGCCGTCTGTGCTATAAGAAAAGCCCAATATTGATGGGATTACATATGATCATTTGATCCTTATTTCCTTATTCGCCAAGTGTGTATTTCGCCGGTCAGCTGTCGTTTGGGCTAATATTCATCGGCGTTTCCTTCTGCCCGATTTAATTATCTTATCGTTCAAGAGCAGTAAACCTAATTTTTTGGAGATTATTTATGAGAATGTAATCCTGATTGCCCGGCAATTGCCCAGATAATGATAGGCCCTATCATAATTTCCCGTCATTAAAAGTCAAAGCTTGACGACCACTGCAACGTAATATGAGTCAGATTTGTCAAGTTTTCTGTGCCAGCCAAGAGCTGACTGCCGAGTACGAAGTGTTAGTGCTGCCGGCTGCGGATCAGTGTGGTATTTATGATCAAGAAAAAAACCGGAAGTGTGTGGAGAATGAAGGTAAAAGTCATCCACTGAAAAGTAGTATTAAGAGAATCAAATCAAGAGAATACACTTTTGTGGCAAATTAAACGATTTCGACCCGACGATTGCGTTCGTTAGCATGTGCACTATATACATCCTATAGAAACGGTGTAACAGGAGCAATATCGCTGCGTGATTTATCGATCATTGTGCTGTGCTACCTTTTGTTCCTGTTAGTCAATATTGCTGTGTGTGAACTGTGCAGGTCACACACAACAGTTTGCGTTACTGCATATGCCTGCTGTTGTGGTTTTGCCGTAGAAAACTCAGTGTTGGCAATTTTAATCAATTCTAACGCAGTTTGCGAAATTAACTTAATAGTACCAACTGTTCAAAGGATGTACGTTACATTTCTAAAAATAAGCCCAGGTTCAAAAAACGTGTCTACTAGCACGAACATCTTGGAAATCTTCTTTGTTTGTACGTACTCTGAAATGTCTACGGAGAACGATAACTGTTACGTCGAGTGTCGCTTGTCTTAAAGCTCATCGCTGGCGCGGTGCTATGGTACAGCGATCTGGTTCAGGTAAATTTGTTTAAAAATCACTTTAGCCCGGATTGTCATTGGGACATAGTCAAATATTGAACGCTATTTACCCGGCTTATCTGGTAATACACATTCTTGTAAGCAGCTCCCACTATACACTGCCGTGTGGCATTCGCTGTATGCCTTCTCAAAGTCAATAGTGTTATTTCTGACATCGGACGATTTATGCGCTCATAATTCCGTGTCGTAGCCACGGAACGTTAACAGTCCGAACCGATATGTATTTTTAAATACGGTCTATTTTTACTGGTTTATGTTTTTTGAACAGTCCCGGACAATTCAACTTCGCACGTCGCCATCGGTTCCGCATCGATCTCCAGTCGTAGTACAGTGAGCAGTCGGCATGTGGAGACCGTAATCAGCCGCGATACATCCTGTCCACCTAACGGGATTTCCCAAGTGCACAAATACAATTATGGGACAAAATCCTCCACATTGCCCAACCGTTCATCTGCTCGCCGGCACACGGCTCACGTTACCGTCGACCAAATACAGCAAGCTGCTGCAGCCGGGATTAATCAAAACGGTGCACTGCAGCACAAATCCATTCTGAAATCACCTGTTAAGCTCATACCTCCCGGTCGGATTGAAGTGATTAAGGAAGAAGTGGAAATCGAAGTTGCCGCTAATTCATGCACGAGTCGCCGGACCAGTATGCATCGATCGGTCGAGGTGAGCCGCTGTACTACAAATGCCCATTGGTATCGCATTAGATTGTATTTATTCGCTTTGAACTGCATTCTGCATCCCTCTAAATCAGAGCAAGCAGTAGCCGCAGGGTCGATCAAGGCATGTTTGTCCAAAATACAAAACGTGTTAAGATCGGTGTTGTTGACGAAGGATTCTAGGTGGAAAAACAACCCTGTGGCTTTTGGGGTTAGAAATCTAAATGCATTCAAATAACTACTTATTTTCATAGTCAGTAATTGAGACTTGCACGCTAAACCGCATTTGCTATGCATGATGCGTGTTCATTGCATTCACGTAGTGTTTACTTAAGAAAACATTACCTACTCTACATTTTGTTTATTTTGTACATCGGTCAGTTTTGTCCTAAATTGCTCTGTAGCGGCAGCGAAAAACTACCCTTTAAATCCGGCAGCACGTATGCAAATATACACAACACACTGATTCTTGGAGTCGATATTCCGTTCTGCTATGTTTTCTAATCCAACAGATTTGTGATGGACGAATTTTATGACAGAAATGTGACTGAGCTTTCTGAGTTAAAAAATAAGCGGTTTTTATATGCACTGGAGAATTTAACTGAAAACTGTACAACTTATGCAAAAAGTATGGGAACTGTGCCGTTATAATGTTATATTTTTGACTTGAAATTTGTAAGTATATGAGTGAGTACACCACACGAAATTTGCAAATGTGTATATATGCTAAAATACAAGTGCCAATGCTGACGCAGAATTGCTATTCGGTATACAAATGTAAAACTGTTGCGTTCATTATTGCACATTCTAAAAAAAATCGATCACGATCGCACTAAATTGTTTAGCATGTGTGAACAGGCACAGTAGGTAGTTTTCGCCCGAAACACTTTAACTTCATCCTGTTTCCCAGCCGAAATTGCCTGTCATGAATTGTTCGCAGCAATAGATGCCGCACACAAGTTATGTCGTGTGTAACAACTTATAATTCATTGAGAAAGTGTGAGTGAGTGTCACCACACAGTTTTCACAGCTTGAAGCACATACAAACAGAAAGAAAAAAAATCGATTTATGTAAATTGACATATCCTAGCCCCTTGAACAAAGAGTGTGCGGCAAAATGTAGTATAAGAACATATTGTTTGAGGGCGATTTTTCGTGGCGTGCGGCGATTGTACAGGGGCAGCAGGCTAATGGTTTATGCGGCTTGTGATCTGTCATACGTGATGATAAAACTAAATGAGTCTTTATTCATCGCCATTCGTTTATGGCGTAATCAAAGTGTTTTTCTCTCGTACCAGACTCGATTAGCTTCTTGGCACCGGGACAGATCCCGGGCCTTGCCAAATTGATGGTGTGTCATGCCGGGAACATGATCATGCTAGACGTCAAACATGTATCCAAAATTGTTCCAAGCTGAAAGGAAACACAACAGCGTATGCCGTCTATGTGTCGGCATTATTTTGGTTCTAGATTGATCAATTGCTCCTACGCGCTTGTTACATCCAATTTTAGAACTCGTATTTTAACAAATTCTTTTACGTTCATAAATTTTTAAATGTATTGTATTTTAGTGCAGTTTCGTTTTTTTGCAGTAGGTACATGTGACACACTTGTGGTTTAACTGGAAAGTGTGCAGTCGTCAGGAAATAAATTCCAAAAACTTCCCTAAAAACTCTTTGCCGTTCTCCCTGATAGCGGCTGCTTGGTTGCTTATGCCGACCTGTTGGTGCGGGATAAGTTTTCCAGTTTTTCTCATCGGCGGTTTTCTGTGCAATGTTGTATACGCACGCACACTTGTAGAAATCCGATAAACGATCATTCGTAGAATTACGGCGGAAACAAACATTAAATGCAGTGACAATGGTTTTATGTTTGGACTGTAAACTGTAGAACCGTCCTGGCACTGACGATGATGCACCTGTATGTTGTTAGGTCAACGAACAGTTTTGGTCCAGTGAGGTCGCTAGATTTTGGGATGCGAAACCGTTTTTTTATCGATTCGTTGCTAGTGTTAATTCTTAAATTATAGATACGTGTTTTATGCAATGCACTGGTGGTATACTGCATAATTCTTGAATGCACTCCGCCATATTAACAAGTCAGTAATACTACATTAATACTGATACTTAACTACTATATTAAAATTGATAGTAAGACTATATTAATATTGATACTTTACTGAATTTCAGTATTTTTGCAATCAAAAAATGGGTTTCAGTTAATAGTTTGGGTAATACATCGAATATGTTTGTACAATTGTGTGTGTGCGATGTACATGCTAAATTTCTGTTTCGCTGCAGTTCAGGCAGAAGCTTCGTGAATCAGTTTTTCTTAATTTTTTTCACCTTTGAGATATAGTACTTGAGGCGTGTGATCTCGTGATGCAATCGCCGCAAGATGATCCGTTGATGCGCCTGACGTCTTCGCATGCTCGCGGGCGACCGTGCGGAAACGATGCTAATGAAACGTTCTTTGTATAATTTTCTGGCATATTCTGTTTTTGTTCATGGATAAATGCATGCTGTTAGTGATTTATTATTTTCTCCACTATAATCAGTTATTTCAGCTGCCTAATCAGCATTATTTGATTTTGAAAAATGTTGTCTGTGGCCTCCTTGAGCGCGTCAAGTGGGCGACGGGCTCCCCGTTTAATATAATTAGCAGATCTTTGTACTTACCATACTGTACTTTATCTCGTGCTGTACATAGAACACCCAATAATTATTAAACATAGTACAACGTATGTAGTACTATGTACATAGATACAGTGTGAATTTGTTTTAGCATTCGAGTGACACAGGGATAAAATTTATTCTTGTCACATTTCTTACATCTCATTGTTTAATTGTGACAAATGCAATACTAGAGCACCGATCCCATATATAAACTGTTACGAGTATTGAGTGGTCAGTTCCGGAACTGTTAGGTTTATCTTAACCCTAACCTAAGATAAACCTAACAGTTCCGGATAGTGTTTGCCTTTCGAAAGCCCTGTAACCAAATAATTTTAATTTTAAAACTGCAAACCAGATAATCAGTACAGACATTACAGATTTTCAACTTATGTAGCACCATGCTCAAATACAGGAGCTTGAGAAGCCATCTCCCTGCTATATAGACCAATGTCGAATTTTCGCATCAACAAAATATACGTATTACTGAATCTGCTCATATGTGTTGCAAAGGAATAATTGTTTCTTAATAACTGTAAGAGATACTATACAGTAGTTGTTTAACTTAATGAACCACTGGCAGTTAGTTTTTGTTGATTATACGCATGACTTTACCGGTACCACAGCCTTGCGAATAAATTCTGAGTGACCCCAGAGTGGGCAATTCACAAGTGTTGCGTAAAACCTGCATCGCGTAAATTGAATTGAACTTGCTGTTGTAGGGACCACAAATCCCCGCCCCGGTGCCGCCTGCCAAGCTTTCGCTCACCCCCGCCCCGTATGCTAGCAACGGCCACGCCCCGCTCTCCCAGCCCGCTCCCGTCTCCCAGCTGTCAAGTGGTCCACCACCGCGACCGGACTTGCCGGTCTATACTGAGCCCGTCATCGTGCCCACCACTGTTGTTGGCAAAGTGGGTCAGCTTAAGCACATGCACAATGCCACTAATGTTTCATACCACCGATCCTCCCCATTGATCCTCACTATTCTATTGCGCTCAATTTAAGTAAAATGCAGTTTCAGCACTTTAGCTAATTAAACAAATTAAGATGTCTCCCCGCGGGCCCATTGCATGACAGTCGGTGTAAAAGCATGCTGCACTATGGATTGTCCAGCATCCCGATTGATATAGTTGGCCGCAATCCCAAATAGATGAACAAGTGGCAGATAGCTAAAGAAATTTCATGTTAATCTACGCACAACGATGTGGATCGATTGATTTGCCTTTTACAGCCTCGCATGGATTACTTAGAGTCCCTGGGGTCACGTTTGCCGTTCAATGATGATGATCCGGGCGTAATGTCCGAAGTGGATACCACAACAACCACCGCTTTCCACCGCGGTGGCAGGGCCCGGGCTAGCTTGCCGGCATTTAAGACGCCCTCCAAAACATTGGAAAAACCGCTCGGTATGTCCGTTGTCAACGAAGAAAACAAAATTGATACCTTTAGTTTTACTACAGGTAGTTTTACCAAAACATTTCTTTTCGTTTTTTTTAAAACAAGTTGGCTCTTGGCTCGAAAAAAATGTATCAACCTTTGGCTCGAAAAAAATGTATGCATATAAATTTACAAACACTACGTGTAAATCAAGTTCAAACCGTTCGAGACGACGTTTTGGATGCGTGAACTATTGTATTACACCCGGACAATGATCAGAAAGATGTAGAGGCTAGACACGTGCAGGAACATGCACCATACAGGTGCGCTACGAAATAGATTTCGATTTAGCTGTTTAGTCATCATAATACAATTTTTTTGCGCGTTTATATGGCAGCTATGCGATATTCTTCATTCTGAATGTATGTATACCGGTACAATAATATTATAAGGTATGTTTTGCTGCGTCTAGCGGTAAATTTCGATACGATAGAAATCATTATCAGAAGTGACATAAGCGGCGCTAAAAGTATTTATTTGCCGTATTCTGATTTAATTACATTTGTATCAGACGGCAGCATATGTACGCTCAAGTTAAAATATGTGATCAGTACTCGTGCATTATGTTTGATTAGGTTTAATTAGTAACAGTCAGAATATGCTTGATCTGCAGAATATACTTGATTCTGTTACAACAAATGTGTAGGAAATAGAATTATTTGGCTGCAAACTGTACAACACCTGACAGGAAATGCCAGTACGCCAGTTTTGCTTAATTCGCCGCGTTTTAAAGTGCACAAAGACAGTAAATAAATTTTTATGCATCATCATTCATCAGGATTGTGATAGTTCTGCACACCAACGGCGACATATTCTGCAAATACGGTAAAAGCTATAATGTTCGTAAAATGCGCCTTTGTTTGCGCTGAGGCAAAAGTAAATTGATATTGACGCTACACGACATTTTCTGGTTTCATCAAAGTAAAGCGGATTTTTTTCCTACTTAATTTCCATCTTCCCTAAATCCGCCGGGCTTCCTACATAAGTACATCCGGGTGTATTAATATTGATTAGAAGTGCATGAAAGAGTCAAGTTGTACATGTATATATGTTGTGTGGAGCGAGTGCATGTGAGCGCGGGAAAGGGAAGCGGCGGATGTAGCAGTCAGTCGGTTTCCGGTGGCCGTCGAGTAATCTACATAAATCAGCTGGTACATTTGCCCCAATCGCGCAACACATGCACTCGCGCGCTCTCCCGATCAAGTCATCTGGATATCTCCAACTAGTTTGGTGCCGTTGATGGCCGTTGATGTTGGCAACGATCTATTTAAGAATGTAAACTTGATGGCGACAGTTTCACAGTGTGCGCGCTTTTTCTCCCGTAGGTGTCGTCTTCTTGCAGTATCGCGACGAGACCAAACGCACGGTCTTACCCAATGAAGTCACCACACTTGATACCGTACGCACCGCCGTTATGATGTTGTTTTTTTCCCCTGTTTTGCATATCGTTGTGCCATGTGCCAATTATGTTGTTGTTGTTTATGTTGATCACAGGTCAAAGCCTTATTCGTACGTGCTTTCCCCCGCTTGTTGACTATGCAATTTTTGGATTGTTCCGATAAGCGGAAGATTTACATATTGGATCAGCGCAAGGATATGTTCTATGAGCTGGAGGATTTACGGTAATTATTGTGGATGCGAGAAAGTGCAATTGAGAAGCCAGTCATTTGGCTGTTAGGTCTTTTCATTATCTGTTGCCGGTCAGAGGCAATCGAGTGAAAAATTCTACAACTTCAAGTCGTTTGTGTACGCCTAATGAGGCGTTTGCCCATGCTGCCATGCATCCATAATTACATGCTTGTAAATTTTCTTTCCATTGGCCTTCTTTTTAGACAGTTGTAGATGGCTTATGTTTACTATCATTGCTACCCAGGAAAATATGGGAAATAGTTTTTGGCGGCTTAATTTGACGTTTGCCGACAAATGAATCAATTTTCTTACGCCAAACTTTTTAGAATGATCGAACATTTACAGTACTTTAATTTTCATTTGAAAAATCAGAGTGGTCGTCGGTCCATTTTTACGAATCTGCAGCAAAGAGTAAACCATAGAAAAATTATAATTTTTGACTTTTTGCAATGCATACGTAAAAAAAGGAAGCTTGCCGTAACCTTAAAATACGCAATCGAAATACGCAATCGAAATACGCAATCGTAAATATACAGAGTACTTAATCCGTCTGAACAATAGAACAGCAACCACTGAAGCACAGAACTAGTAGGTAGCTACACGCCCATTTCTTATAAACTGAAAGATTGCACGCTTATTAATCTGTAAATTTTGATTTGATAAGCAGAAATTATTTCTGAATTTCTCCTCAATCAGTCGTCGGATAATTGACCTATACCGGGAACATTGGCTTGCAGAGCGAAAGTTCAGTTCGTCAGCTTTTAGAGTTCTCTGAATCTGGTTACTGATTAGTATTAATAGGTACATTTAGGATTTTAACGTTAATTCCGGGGATACACCCTTTTGAGACTAAACAACGATAATTTATAATTGTATAACATTAGTTTTTAATTTTGTAAAAATGTGTACTGTAGTTGCGGTATCGCTGTATTAACGGTTTCTTCGTATTCTTTGAATGATTGCGTGATTGTCCACATCCTAACGAACAAATTACAGACCGTATTTTCATCCATCCCCAGATTATTACACAGACGTTTAGTTTGCGTTCCGCTCGAAATCTATTTTGACTTTGCCACTTACTGCTGTTAGATTGCGCAACAACCCGATATCAATTCAACTTGACTCGTACTCGAGATCGCTTGAAAATGTATCGAAACGCGGCTGTACGTGGCGAGAGTGGGAAAAATGTATTGATTGCTGAAGACTGCATAAACAATTATCAGTAGCCTGTGTATATCATACAATCATATTTGTAGTGATATCCGCGATCGGTCAGTTTTGAAAATATTCGAATCCGATCAGATCGCTCAAGCATCCTCATCTGCTGCGTCATCAGTGTACGGCCCATCCCACGGCCCACTTTCCCATCTGAATAGCGACGAGATGCACTATTACTCTGAGCCGGAATTTGAGCCTCTTCCTGAATCACTGCGTTACTCGGGCCTGCACTCAAAGAGTCCTCGTGTCTACCCGCCGATGAAAGGGTAGCTGTTATATACAATTGCTACACACGTTCACTGTGCTATCATCCACAGTTCTAAAGGTCACTGTCATTTAGCACCATGTCCCACTCGTATCCCTCATCATCCAACAATCCCATCCCACCGCCGCCCTATTCATCACCGCCCAATGTGCCTCCGAAGCCGCAGCGGAGTAGTTTTGGTTATGCGAGTACGTCATCGTCGACGTCGTTACCGTCGTTGCCGCAACCATCACAATTCCAATGGTCATTCTATTCAAATTTTGCAGCATCGCTGTACGATGAGCCCATCTATGCTAATACTAATACCATGGAGAAACGTCCTCCGAGTCGATCGGGCACCGCGACGCCCATTGTTGATGAGGAGGCACGCTATCGAGTGGACGCCATGGAGCGTCATTTGGCTAATTTAACCGGCCTAGTACAACAGGCGCTATCCGGGAGCACGGCGCCCGCGATTCCGCCGCGCGGCATCCGCCCGGACTATTCCAATATTATTATTCCACCCAAAAGAAATAGCGTGCAAAAAGGTACGTAAGTTGCTGCTGCGACCTGACAGTTTCTTATATTATCTAGAAGTAAGAAATTGTTAATAGTTAATATATCGTTCGTTTACTGTTATAGCTCAGGGTAAATGCACCGGTGCTCTATACATATAGACGTCGTACATATGAATCGGCTTTCTTATTGTAAACTGGCCGTAATTGATTGTGGAAACCGAGTGGGAGGAAAATGAAAACGATCTCGTGTTGTGCCGTCTTTAGTACTGTATTTACAATTTGTTGGATAGTGGATCAGTTTTCATAACAGCTAAAATTAACCCTATACAGAATGGAGCTGCAATTACGACCATAAGTTTTAATTAGTTATTTCGGTACGAGTAGACAGACATATTGTGTGCCCGATATGGTAGCTCTTGATAAAATTTTGTCTGCAACCAGTATCTTTGCTTCTGTTTTTTCTAATGTGATGATGTAAACATATCTGTAAGTCCAAGCTTTGTTGTGAAGCTAATCCTGTTGCACATTAAATACTGGCACTCTACGGTACATAACGTTAACGCCAAATTTCCACGTTGAGTCAGATGCGTATTATTTGTTTTACGTCTGGTGTTGTCAATTTGTTTAACAAATTTTTCTGCTATTAATCCTATAGATCAAAAATCGATCACTCCTCCCGTTCACGCCACGCTTAACGGGATAAGCAAACTGACAAAGCATGCCAGCGATTTACCTAACAATCAGTCTCAGCCGGCAGAAAATGGTAACTTTTCTTGTGCGTGTCTAACAAACCGTTGCCTCTATTGAGCGATACACATACATGCCACACAAGCGGGCTTATTGTCCACACACAAATCAGCTATACAACCGCAAAAATTAATCTGCCTCGTGGTAGGGATTTTCCTGCGTTATCCCGACCCGATGCTGATGGAGTATTTGGAGGCCGTACAGCATAAAGTACGGGACATGCGCGCCGACACCCACGCCCTGCGGCGTCAACAGCAATCGCAGGCACTATCCATGCGTGAAATTATCAAGGAGAATTTCGAGCGATTAAAAACTCAGTTCAACTTAGTAGCACTTCCGGCCAATGCGGCGACAACGTCAGCCGCCGGCACACAGCAGCGCGCCCGTACCGCTAACGAAGCACTCATCTTCCAGCAGGATCGAGCCCGATTACATCGCGATCTCACTAATCTGGAGAACAGCATTGACACTGTCAGATCGGCGGCCGTCGATCAGGCCGGAACACTGGCGCCGTCGAAGCCGGTTAGCCTGCGCGATGTGGAGCGCTGCACCACCGAGCTCAACGAGCTGTCCAATAATATTGCCGATCTACGCTGTGAGTGGCCGTTTGATCGGATTATCGCTGATTTCAGATTCCTTCTTTTCCCGGACAACGTTGCTGCGGGTTGTTCGTCGTAGTGTGGTGTGTTAATTAGTAAACAATGTTTTCAGTGAAATTCCCAGTACTGCAGGAGAAGATCAAGACCGTTATGACCGCCGATATGGAAATGGTCATTCGCGATGAAATGTAGGTCACGGCTTACTAAAACTGGATCAATCAAAATCATACCACAGATATTCATATTTGCCGTATATTTTGTAATAAAAGGTTTGTCAAAGAGGAGCCGGAGAAACTGGAGGAAATGGCTAAACGCTGCCAGAAATTGACCGGAACTCTGCTGAGCCTGAACAAGTACTGAATGTGTAGTTCGATAACTTCGATTGTATAACAACACATTCCTGCTTTTCCATATATCCCTAAACGTGCAATTTGATAACAGTTATATCAAAAAAGCATATAGCACTTTTTTCTTATACGTTGTGCCAATGTGCCTCGACTCGATTCTTTATTATTGATGGTTCATTTTATATTAATTTTCTTCGTCATTAATTATTGTTTTTAGTCTTAATTTGCTGTTAATTTATGACTGTAACGTTGAACGGTGTACAGTACGTATGGTAAACTTTTGCTTATATTTTAAATAAAAATTTCGTTGACTTGGTTGATTGCTGTCTTGTTTTCAGGTTGGCGTGTGTCCAGGATAGCGCTACTTCTCCCAAGGAAGAGGAAGTCCTCGTTGATCTGCCACCGGAATCGACTCCCACATCGAGCGAGCCAGCCGCCCCCGCCCCACCCACCCGGCGTGAATCGCTGACCACCACCACCGACAAATCCAAACCCGGCGTGGACCAATCCAACGACGATCTCCTGGCCACGCCCAACACCCGCCGTCACCGCCTGGACAAGAAAGCCCAGGATATGCTGGACGACCTGTTGTCCGAGCTGGAAGTCTTCACGGACGTGTCTTCCCGCGAGCCCACTCCGGACCGCGACGCCACCATCAAGCGCTCCCCGAAAGCCACCGCCAAGATCCCTCGACCGACACCGGCTTCCTGGACCTGAACGCCAGTCTCTCGCCACCCAGCATCACCCCCTCCAACTCGTCGCAGAGCACCGCCACCACGCTCTCTTCCATGACGGAGACCTCCTCCAACTTCTCCGGCTCCGACAGCGGCACGACCATCTCCAAGCTGCAGGTGGGCGTCGGCGATCGGAAGACCACCATCTCGCCGGTGCCCTTCTCCAACCGGTCCGCCGCCAGTTCCGGCATGTCGACGCCGGCCCGCAAGGGCTCCGATGCCGACCGCAGTCTATCGGCGTGGTTGAATAACGTCAATCTCCCGGCGCCGCCACCGCGTTCCAGCAGTAAATCTCCGCTCATCTCCCCGATGACAAAAACCAGTGGATTTTTCACGCTGCCCAGTAATTACGGCCGCTCGACGTCGACCATGTCGGAACCGGGAGATTTTCAGAGTTATGCCAGTCTATCGTACAACGAGTACACCAACCTCGGACGGGAGTTGCGTGCCTCTAACATTAAGGATCAGCGTTTGACCCCGCAGCAGCAGGACAAGATTGCCAGTTATTACACGTCCAAACTGCGCAAGGGATCCGATCCGGGCAACACGCTCCGCTCTCCGATCGATGATATTGCTAGTGATATTCTGGCCTTTGAGGCCAGTAAGGGCAATTATGCCCGCTCGGAATCCCGCGAACGCCGGGTGCCGCCGGCGTTACCGCCCAAACCCGGTCAGGAGGATCCCGGTGTGGCGCCGCCGCTGCCGCCCCGTAATCGGCAGGAAATTCTGGAGGAGCGCCATCAGGAGCTGCTGAAGAAGCAACGACAACTGCAGGTGGGTTATGAACTGGCTACCGGTGAACTGTTGGTGAGAATGCCCAATGGCAAGTGGGCCAAGGATACGGTACTGTAACGGATGTCCGAACTGAGAAGGAAGTTATAAGCAGTGTGTTCTTTGTTATAAGCAGTGTTTTCTTTGTGTTCGCTAATTCTTCAGCCATGTTCTGTCTTATTGCGCTTTTATATGTCTGGCATGTCTTTAATTTTCCTCGCTAATCTAGCCTTTATAATTGTGTCTTGCTTCGTGTCGCTGGATTTTCTTTCATTGCTTTTATTTTGCGTTTTACGTCGATTTTGTGCGGTGATTGATTTTTTTTACTGACTATTTGCTGGCTAATAATTTTCCGGTCTTTCTAACTTAACCTTTATAACGGTTGCTTCAGCCTGTTTTTCTCATCCTATTTTTCACTGCTCATTTTATAAGGCACTGTTCCGAAAAGCTAAAAATTACGTAATACGCTACCAGTAGAAATACAATCAATAAAACAGATTTCTGTATTATAGGAACAATACGCACGATTACAGCAGCTGCAACGTGATCAAAAATTGCGTCCATCTTCCCCTGTAAACAAACCATCCACCACCCCCCAGAGCGGATCCCTTACTGACCTTAAACGTCAACATATGTCCAAGATGAACGAACTGTACGCGGTGCCCACATCAGTGGCCAGACCGTTTCGTCACCCAATGACAATGTCCAATGGTTCTACCGGAGAGCCAGCGCAACAGATTTGCGAAACAGATATTCTTTAAAAAGTGCCAAATCAAAATTTTCCTGTTTAAGGAACGACATTACTAACAATATTTAAAAAGCTTATTATGCATTTTACACTTTGCTGCACAGGTTTGCACGACATTGTGAGAAATCTAAACTGAACTACAATTTTGTGATTGATCATGTTCTTAATGAACAAGCAGAATTAAAATCATAACGATTTGAGAGCCCTCTTCGGTGCAGCCGTACTAAGCCTTTCGTTAAAGTACTACCAACGAAAACGATGCAAGAACCTGCTAACAATACGATTTATTAAGGAACGCATCGACAAAACTCAACTTCTAAAATTTACTTGATAACTACAACCAAGTGCCATAAAGTTTCCGCATTTGTTACTTGCTCTGGAATTAACCGAATCAAATCCAGGGGGTAAAACAACAAAAAAAGCAGACACCACAAAACGTAGCAACAATAAAACGATAACAAGAGCTGATGTTCACTCATCATCCTCGTCCTCTTCGTCGTCGTCCCCTTCCTCCTCGTCCTCATCGTCATCGTCCCCTTCCTCATCATCATCATCGTCGTCGTCATCCTCGCCGATGAACATGCCCATATCTGCAAGAACTTCTCATTTAGAAAAACCGATTTCTAATCAAATTCTTTTTATCAATACCGCAGCAACAACTACGTTCATGAAATCATTCGTTTTAAGCACTCACCATCATCTTCGTCCTCCTCCTCATCGTCGTCATCATCGGCGATGTTGGTCGTTAGCTTCTGAGGTTTGGAATTCTTCAGTTTGTCACCCTTGACGAGAGGCTTCACGGGCTGTACAGGTTTGCCCTTATCGGCTTTGGCATCACCACCTTTCGCCGGGACAGTCTGCTTATTCTGAGATTGTTTGGCAGCAGCCGCACTGGCAGGTACGGCCGCGGTTTTCGCTTTCTTTGTGGGAACTTCATCTTCATCCTCGTCATCGTCTTCATCGTCATCTTCAGACTCATCATCTTCTCCGCCTTGGAGAGCTTTTCTTAATTTTGCACTGATTTCATCGTCTTCACCGCTTTCGTCTTCATCATCCTGCAAATCATCACCGATTTTAGTAAAACAAACAAATTACTGCGTGGCAAAAAAAACGGACCTCTTCATCATCGTCCTCCTCATCGGAATCCTCTTTGGCTGGAGCGGGCTTCGCTTTAGCACCGGTTTCCGTCTTCTGCTTCTTAGCGGCCGGTTGCTCCGATGCTGCGGATTTGTCCTTCTTCTCGCCGGCCTTTTCGGCCTTCTTGGCGACTGATTTCCACGCGTGCAATACCGTAACGCGGTTACCATCAATCATCAAAGTTTTGCTAGACTTGAAGGCAGCATCGGCATCCTGGGCATTAGCGAAGTTCACAAACGCATAACTGCAACAAGACAAACCAAATTAGTAAATCAAAGCTGCGCCATGCATTGATCCACAGAAGAATACGTACGACGCAGTCTGCTTCTTTCGCTTATTACGGGTTGGCTTAGCAATGTCGATGGCTTTGGGGAACGCCTTGCGAATATCGTCCATGGAGGTGTCAGCCTTCAGACCGCCGACGTATAACTTCAAGGGATCTTCTTGAGGTTCTAGATGAAGCAACGCACTCGAATAAACTGTGATAACCATGTACTTAATCATCTTCACATACTTTCACGGATTCCGGGTTCTCGTTTTTGGTATTCACTCTTCATTCCGCAGTAATCCACGATAAACGTTTGTCCTTTCAGTGTGTTCTTCTTTTTCAGGATATCGTGGTACTTCTCGGCCTGACCTTCCGAGGGAAATTCAACAAACGCATAACTGCAACACATTAAAATTATTATTCTAAATCGTAAATACCTAAATTAGCGCATCAAAAACTTCCCCCATCAAAAATGAAGATAAATTTTTGTGACGCAAAGAACGAAATTTTGGTGACGCAGAGGACAAACAAGGAGAACTTTTTCCGAAAACCTACCATAAGCCTTCCTTCCTATCAACAACACGGGCGGACAATGAATCTGGCACAAGAGCTTTAATATCATCGACCGTTACTCCATGGGGCAGATTCTTCAAGAACAACTGTCGATTGGCTTTGAAAGCTGAAAAATAATTCCATGAAAATTTCGTAACTCAAAAAGGCGAGGTGTTCACGTTTCGTGCTTTCACTGCACTTACTCAAGCGATCCTTAGTGTCATCCACATCGGATGCGGGCCGTTTTGAGCCTGGTTTCGGCTCGGCCGATGTCTCGGAAGGTGTCGGTTTTGCGGCAGGTTTCTGCTGCTTCACGGGCTCTTTTTCTTTCTGAGGCGATGGGGTTTTCTTTTCTGGACTCTTCGCTTGTTGAGCAGGCTTCGCGGTTTCGACAGGCTTTGCTGCCTGTTTAGTATCACCTAAGCGAATGAAAAGTTCTCATGCAAGATATAAATTCAAAAACAACTTAAAATTCAAACACTGGCGTGCAACTTACCCGAATTTTCGGCATTCTTGTTCTTGTTTTTATTCTTGTTCTTCTTTTTCTTTTTGCCTTCTCCGTCGGCTGTCGCAGCTTTTTCACCGTTTTCAACAGCTTTAACTACCGGAGCTTTCGCCTCTTTGGCTGCTTTCTGTCCGGAATCAGCGTTGCGCTGCGGAGAACCTTTCTCCTTCTGAACAGGGGTTTTCTTCTCAACGGGCATGGTTTCCATTTCCTCATCCTCACTGCCGCTCTCGTTATTGTTCAAATCAAAGCGCACGCGCTTCTTCTCGCCGGAATCACCGGACTGATCGCGCGGACTCTTGTTGAAGCCTCCGCGACCTCCTCTGAATCCCCCACCGAAACCACGGCCACCGCGATCCCCGGATCGGCCACGATCACCACCCCCAAAGCCTCCCCGGCCACCGCGGAATCCCCCACGGAAGCCTCCTCGATCACCCCCTCCACCGCGACCCCGGAAGCCGCCGCCACCACCGCCGCGTCCGCCACGAAAATTTCCACGGAAACCACCGCGACCACCGCGGCTCTGCATGCGTCCTTCCGACATGATATCCGACTTGAATCACAGATAGATATCAATACCGATATACGAATATTTCAGGGACCTAAGGCAACTGAAATTCAAAATGAATCAAACTGATTCACTGCAAATTCAAAATGAATCAAACTGATTCACTGCACTTTATTTAAAATGCAGACGGCGGCAGGGTAAATTTTTGGCGAATAAATGCCGCAGTGGCAGAGACTTCTTCAGCACCACTTGAGTGAGACCGCTTGCGCAAGGCATTGTGGAAAGCCGGTGGTAGGAAACCATCTGCTGGGGTGTACAGGAATTGTTGGTGTACCGTGCCATTTTGCGTTCGTTTGTGGCTACCTCTTATTTCAACGTGGGCAGTTTTTCGGTTTCTTTGTATGTTATGGTGAGCCGTTTGAGCAAAACGCGCGTCGCAAAGAACATCACAAAACACTTTATTACGCATTGTGATGGCAAGTTAAATTTAGTTCTGCTGTTAAGTGTTAAGTCCCGATAGGAACTAATTTTTTACGATTTTTACAGCTGAAAAGTTGAAATCTGCTAGACAAAGCACTTTGTTCGTATTTAATCCGTTTACAGAGAGTTCCTTTCGCGGGTAGCAAACCACTCGCGGTGATCACACTACAGGCTGGTGAGATCGCGGACAGCGAACCGCAGCATTAAAATGATCATACCCGTGCGATGTTTCACTTGCGGGAAAGTCATCGGGAATAAATGGGAGCAGTATATCAATCTCTTGGCAAACGACTACCAGGTAAGAATTTATGAATGCTGTGGCTGTATGAGATTGCGAGAATAATGGTACTAATTTCTAGTTTACTGTACATCTGACTAACTTTGGTGCTAGTAGCGCATTTGCGGTTAGCGCAGCATGATGTTAAAGTACCATGGTTCTTCAGGGTATACAGTATGCCCGTGATTCGTTAATATCTAGTACCATGTTGTGGGATATAATGAAGAACTTCGACCTTCGTTCGTTACTTACGGATAATGTATTGTACCTTTTTCAGGAGGGCGACGCTCTGGACGCGCTGGGTCTGAAGAGATATTGTTGCCGCCGAATGCTGCTTGGCCATGTTGATCTCATTGAGAAGCTTCTCAACTTTGTTCCACTGGAAAAGTAGTTTAAATGGAATGGACGGAGCTGTATCTTGGAAGGAGCTGTCTTTGATAGACACTTGTGTTGGAATAATTGGTTATACCTTTTAATTTTCTGGGTAGTATTTGATCTCATCCTGTTTATATGGGTGAAAATTGAAGTGAAGACCTTTTGAAGGTCTTTTTTGGGATTCCGAAAAATTTGCAAAATGAAAATTTAATTCGGTAGTTGGTATTTTGTATCCTTGCTTTGATAAAAAAATGTGGAACATGTGTTAAAGATGTGTTGTACAGGCGTAGAGTGAAATTGCGGAAGTGAAATTGAAATTTATTAGCAGTGATTTTTTTCAGCAATTTACACACTGTTCTGTTTCGTTAATTGACAAGATACACGAAACAAAATGACAGTAACAGTTTGCCTTTGGCAGACAATAATCTAACAAATCATTGTCCTAACAGTTCATAACATCACAATTTCGTCAGCACTCTGACAAATGACGCAAGTAGGGAATACCAGCATTAATTATTTCGAGTGCTGTTTTGTCGCGATGACATTTAACGTCCGAAAACCACTTGAACAAAACAACAGAAAGAATTAACAAATATCATCGAGGAATATTATCGGCTGCAAGGCTTATTGCGCGTTGTTGTCTGGTCCATTATTAGCCGGCACATCTTCGCCCCAATCAAAACCACCAGGTCGTTCCTCGGGTGGTATCACAACAGGATCAACTGGTTGCCGCTCGAATATCCATTTTCTGTAAAACAAAAAATACGATGTAGCAAAATACAATGAGCAGCTATTTTTTTAAAATGCGGTCATAACTAGCGGTAACACCTACTGTAGTATACCACAACCGTATTTTCGTCCTCATTTCTTATTTTTTCTTTGTTTTACGCTTCGAAAACTGAAACACTTACAATATTCTGGGTGTTCGTAAAATTTTGAATCCTCCTGGCTGTCGAGGAAAAACATCTTCCAGGTAGTAATAAACATGACCCACCGCGATGCCTGCAAGACAAAAGTACAGACAGTAATGAGCCGCCTCATTGCGTTTAATATGGTAGAATCACGATAGTGTACATTTGTATACAAACACAAAAAGTTCTATCTGATATTTAAAGTTCTATCTGATATTTAAAACTCATTATTCGACATAATTCCAGGCAGTTATTTTATATGGAACACAATACAAAAGCGAATTACAGTAGCATCTGGTACGATTACCGTAAAAGTTAACAAATGCTTACACGTGGCACATACAAATATTTTTTTTAAAATGTTCAAATCTAAACCTTCTGGTACGATTACCGTAAAAGTTAACAAATGCTTACACGTGGCACATACAAATATTTTTTTTAAAAATGTTCAAATCTAAACCTCCCAGTATGCGACAAATGCTAACACCACCGACTAAAGCAGCAAAAAGTTTTGATTTCCAAGCATTTGCTACAGTTAACAGTCAACTTAATACCGTAACAGTACAGTATCAGACCATCACATTTGAAAAGATCGATTTACAATTACAAGTGGAAATATTTAACTGTCAAAAGCTGCCACCAACAGATAAATTATAAACTATCTGTATACTCTTAAGTTCTATGCTAGGAAGAATAGCCTCACCCATAACATCAACGGCGATCGAATTTCCCAGCAGTAACGAAAATCCCAACAAAACCCAAGGTAAATAAGGCGCCTGGAAGTTCATCAATCCGAAGAAATTCATCCGCACAAAAGGATTTCTCCGCGCCCATACATAAACCAACATTATCGTAAAGGCTTGTCCCAGAAACAGAATCTGGACAAAAGTTCCGGTGATCTACAAAGAAACACTATGAAGTATATAAGTCTGCCAATAAATATTGCCGGCAGATGTATGCCACCTACCGCCATTAAAAGTCCCCCGAACAGAAACATGAAAATGAAATCGGCGGTTTTGCCATGAAAATGATTCTCTTCCAGCATGCGGCAGTATCGGTAAGTGAAAATCAGGTTGAAAAGGAAGTTAAAGCCAAACGAACCGAAGAAGAGGAATGTGGAAAACAGTCTCCATATCTGGCCGCGATAGACGATCAGACTCGGATTGTAGTACAGCTGGAAGGGACTAAGAATTTCCAGGTGCTGGAAAATAAATCAAATAGAAAATATGGCATTCCTGCTAGTCATACGAAAATACAAGGTTAGATACGTACCACCAATATCGTAGTCAAAACACACGCCGTCGTGTAGGTTCGGGTAACTGGTGGGATACGCCAAAACTGGTCTTGCACGGTCAAATGCGCCATTTCAATACGATGTTAAGAATTGTCCTGTATCCTAAAATCGCACAAAAAAATATAACTCCAGCTAAACCTACACCTTTATCAAGCCGAGAGCACAAAAAAACTACAAACAGTCAGCCTGACCAATTGTAATCATGCAAATAATTATAGTACGTGACATAAATGTTATAACAAATCATAAATGCACAGTAAACCAAGTGATGTGCAATACGAGTACGCAAAAGGATTAAAAACTCAAACTACAATTATGACGGTAAGTACTTATTGCTAATTTACTTGCTAGATAAGGATTTATCAGTTGCGAACTTGCGATAGATTTGTCGCTGTGAGTAATCATCATACAATTAATTTCCGTATTTCGAACATGCACATATTCAGTATTATTCACTAACACAGCATCCATCTGTGCTGTCCTAACAAGTCAACAATCAACATACGTGACTCCTGTGTTCGACGCCGGCAAGATAATAACGAAAAACAGGAGTGCCAAACGCGGGCTCTAATCTACCTAATCGGGTTGCTTGCAAAAAGAACCCAAACACGGTTACTGTTATAACAGCTTCACCAGATATGATAAAACGAAGACGAATCCCCAATCCCGCATCCAATTACGTCTTCTCCTTCGCAAGACTGAGCTGAATGTTGGCCAGACACAAAAAAATCCACAGCGCCAAAAAACCACTTCAGATCTGATCCAGCCTTCGGGGTCTTAATTTTTGACAGCGTGTGAGAATCTTCGTGTGATAGCCGCAACAGCAGATATGAACAGACGTCACACAGCAGACGCAGCAACTGACTGAGAATGAAGATCGTTAGGATCTATGAAAGCTGCCAAATCCGAGGATCCAATAAAGATGCTTACAAATATTGCCTATTCCCGATATTAACTTACTGCATTGTATGAAAACCCGAAACAATTAAAAATTCTCGCCATTTGAGTCGATTTTCCTTGATCCAGTGGATTCCAGTTTTCCAGCTGTCAGCAGAGAATAATATAATAATGTTTTGGACTTTTTCTTGGTAACTGCCACGTCATGGCTGTGACTAGAATATTCGCAAACACTTGATTTCGCACTGCGATCCCTTCATTCCTCGACCATACATAAACTGATTTTATGTTTTATCCAAAATCTATTAGGTTCTGAAACTTTTGGGTTCAGGTTTTCTGTTAGCATTTTATGCTGTAATAGTAATTTATTATACGTAACCCACAAAAGATTGTGCCGGAGAACTGGAATTTTGTGATTAAAGATTTCTTGCTGAGTCTTCGCGTTTGCAAATTAGGAAGTCGGGACGCGTGGAGCGATTGATTTGGATTTACAAAGTAACAAAATGGTCAATATCGTTTCGTGGGATGATTTTTCTAAGCGAGCAGAGGAGTTATACCTTGCTGACCCAGGAAGAGTGAGTCGAAAATTACTTAAAATAGTGTCTTGTAGATATTACTAAATAGTAGTAGTTACAGTACTACTTATATAGTAGAAGTCAAGGACTGAAGCTGTGAAGCACGAATAATCGTACTCGATCGGTGCTCCAACAAAACATTCAATGCTGCTTCTGTCTGCACAGTTCTGCTGATACAGTATTTTATATAATGATATACATATGGCTGTTATACAGAAGATAGATATTTATAGATTTTTTACCATATTATTAGTATAATAATATATTGATAACTCGAAAAGAAATTAGCAGTTTTGTTCAGTTGAGTGCTTTGTACTGTCGTTCTCCTCTTCACTTTCCGACAGCAATTATCCACCAAAAGCCTGTTAAATACTTCTGTGCGAAGAGAGAACAATTTTCTGCAACAACAGTAGCATAGTGTTCATGAGAAATTTCAAATACAAGCGTTTTTGTTTCCCAGCCAATCTCGTTTTGCTGCTTAAATTGTCACGAAACAGAGCGAACATGGTGCTAATAAAAATTTTTGCAGGTTCGATTCACAATAAAGTACCGCGAGAGCGATGGTGAAGTGATTCTAAAGATGACGGACGATAAAACTGTAAGTTTTAAATAATTGTGTTTCTTCCTTCGGATCGATTGTTAAGTACGCAGAAATACTTCTGGTTCTGTTTTTATGCTCGTACTTACAATGAATAACATTTAATAAGCAAGTAGTATTACTTACTTGATATGAATTAACTGTTTAAAATAACGCTGTAAACATTAATGCTTACGTTCTCATTGGTGCCTTCCCGAAATGATTGTAATTCCAAATTAAGTTAAAACTTTGTGTTGCAGTTTTTGTTGCAGCGTTGCAATTTACTGAGTTTAGAAATACAACGGGGTAATGCTGCCTGTGTTCTTGGTACAGCTGACTGACTTGAGTGCAGTCGCAATCTTGACGAAATGTTCTTGGTTTTCTAGAAGTTTATAAACCGTTTTGTGATGAAATTACAAATCTGATTAGCAGTTATAACTTATATGTATATTAATTTAATGTGTTAATCGAATTTTTTAGGAGTAATAACAGGTGAACTGCTTTTTAGTGTCTGAAATACCACGGCACGACATCTCGGGATGTTAAGCGGGCAGAAAAATTCTCTTCTCTGATCATGCGCTACATGGCATCGAAAGAATAACCAATCCTTCCTGCTTCGATAATTGCAGCATATGGAAGATTTTTATAGTCCTGAACGAATTTTGTACTCGGGCCGTAACGATGTGATGCTTCGCAGAAAAATCTTCTTTGCTATACAATTTGTTCGAATCTGGTGTGTAAATTCCGTTAGCCGGCGTTCTTCCTTATCTCGAGTGCTCTGATAACTGACAGTAGCAAAACCATTCCTTAAGATTTTCATAAGCTGATCACCTGGAAAAGCATTCTGAGTAATACCTATAAGGGTAATCCATCCCGTTCAGTGTTTTCAAACATTTAATGTGTCGTAGCCCGGTGGACCTATTTACAACGGGAAAATAAAAAAACAAGATTGCTGATGATGAAAAAACAAACCACTATCAAAATTCCATTGTCCGATCGGAAAGCGCACGTCTGTCTTTTCTCCAAACAATTTCCATTTTTTTAACAAAGTATTCAAACACAGTCAAACTTTCCTTCAGGCTAGTCTTCTTCCAATCCGCAATATTCTGAGATGAGATCGCACCGGCACTAACTTCTTCAGTCGTCCGCTGGGACGCATTAAACTGATTGATTTCCTCGACCAGCTGACTTACTGTTGGGGCTCGGAAAGGATCAAAGTTGTCAACCGTGTCCGGATTGAATGCCACACACACGCGACCTGCAGATAACGACCGAGATAAACAATCATATTCCAGGAAAAAACCAGGCAAATGTTATATTTCATCTCTTAATTATCAACCAAATTTAAAAATCAGTCATTTAAGAAAAATACGTAGGTTTCAGAAGAGGCCGACAAAAACTAATAAAGTAGCATTTCTAGTTTCTACTAGAAATTACAGCAGTGACCTGTTTTGGGATGAACAGAGTACGGACTTTTCAGTAGATGATTAAGACTGTTGGATACGTTGATATCCAGGCGAGGATAACAAAACTGCACCTGCATCTCTAGGATTACATTGTTGTACTTCGAAGCATTTGCGGCAAACTTCTCCACCTAGCAGCAAAATACTGTAAGTGAAATTCATACAAGGCGACTTTGTCGTAAGATAAACGTTAAGTACCTCGTGGCACACTTTATCCCAGCGCTGCCTGTTACCAGAAACGTGCTCGATGGCTTTCTTCACATTGGCAACCAACGCCGGGTCCTCCAGCATACTGTAAATCTTCTCCAAGCCCTTCTCTGATTCCATGACACCTTGTCCATTTACAATATGTTTAACAAAAAACTCCTGGACAAATTTCAGGGCTTTCTGTGTGGCAAAATGATTTCGGTCAAAGTCGCTAATGTAGGCTGAACGTGCTCTACCAATTTTCCCATGCTGTAAAAGGAAACATAATTTAACGAACCGGACACTGATCCCGAACTACCGAAACGCTCCACACAGAGAGTAAAATTTTTATTTCAAACACAAGAACATTTGTAACAATACTGTCACTGCATAAAACGCGGAATAACAAGATCAAGCAATTTTTACCTGGATAAGCGAGATGTACCCGATAATGGCTTGCCGGCCAGCCACAGACAGAAAGCGTGCTTTGTGATCGCACACCCAACAGTGCACTCCACGCCGCCCAGAATACACCCACAGAATATGCTGGAAACCAAAATCATCTGCAAAAAAACAAAACCTTAACAAAAACAAACCACCCTGCACAATAATGGAAGATTACTCCAACTATAAATAACAACTGCTTAAAAATTACCAGTAAATCATTTAAAAATCAAAATTTACCAGTAAGTGCACGGTGGATTACTTTGACCGCGAGCGCCATCAGCGGCCAACATTTTGGACAGATATCCGCTCCCGAACAGCAAACTCTCACTTCGTCGTAATCCGTCATATCGATATCAAAGATTAACTCACGCTGCACCGCAGAAACGGAATTCAGCCTGTGCAAACCAAAAGAAATCAGTTTTGGGTCGCCGAGCTCATAATTCACTGACACGCATTAACAAATGAAGGCAAAACAGACCATGCCCATTGTCCAGTTCTTCTCATAGTTCAGGCACAATTTATAATTTATGAAAAACACCTGATAGTAAATTTTTTTACTGTAAAAAATGCTGGCATTAGAAAATAAAGGGAATGCAAAATCATGGACTACTACAGCCACAGTACATACTTTTCTTTTTCCACCCTCGATGAATATACAGGTCCAATGTCGATTTTGTACGGCATATGCTTGATGACCGCTGCTTCCATCTCTTTCTGATTGTAGAAAGAATTGTATCGAATATACACATCATCCTTCAAAGTGAAACAGAATTCGCGCTTAGCGAAGAACTCGCGATCGTCCTTCTCGTCGACACTCGTGTGTCCATAATTAAGCCAGCGATAAAATAACCCGTACGGGAATAACCGCTTGTAATAAACTGAGAGGTATTCCGGTAGGCCATTGGGATTGTAAACAGAAGGATCAAGCTTTCGTTCAGTCTGAGAAATTGCGGAGCTTGAACTTGAAATGCTGCAGGAGTTTTCTGGAGGGCTGTTGCTGACACCTTCTGACATTATATCGCTATCCACTTCCATGGTATCCTTTGCGCAGCTTTACCAAACAAAGCTAGTTCATAAAATCATAAAAGACTACTATTTTGGGCTCAATATGTGACTACTATTGATTTTGACATAAATTTATGCTTCCTAAAATTTTGACATAAATTCATGCTTCCTAAAAAAAATAATCTATCCAAAATAACAACCTAGAAAACCAAAGTTTCAAAGAGAATTTTCAAACAGGGGCCAACACAAAGGCGTAGTACGTAGGGGACGGCAGTTGCACGTGCGCGTTGCGCGGTGCACATTACGCACACACTGTGCGATACATCACAAATGCCCCATGTGAGATTAGGTGGTAGCTCATTTAATGTGAGTGCCCCCACAATGACTTCGATTTCGTTTCCGAGTGCGACCGGTGAAGTCTGCGATGGAGGACCCTCCAGCCTGCTTATGTTGAATCGTGTGTTTTTCAGTGATCGGTTCTTGACTACTTTTTTAAGGGTTTTTAGCCGAGCACGTTTACCATCTCCATTATTTTCGTTATATTCAGACGAAGCTAAAATGGTAAGTTCTGGAACATGTGGAAAGTTGGATATTATTGCCAAGTGTGTTGTTGCAGGATGCCCAAGAAGCAGAAGAACTTAAGAAGAAGCGTCAGTTCCGCAAGTTCTCCTACCGCGGCGTGGATCTGGAACAGCTTCTTACCATGAATTTGTAAGGATCGCAACAACTGCAGCTACATTCTGTGATCTGTGAAATTATTGATCTGAATTGATTTAGACAACAGATTACGCAGTTGCTACCTTGTCGAGCCCGACGAGTAATCAAGCGCGGATCCAAACATAAGAAAACTGGCCTTATGAAGAAACTCAGGAATGCTAAGAAGGTACAGTACTGAGTGCTTTAATACGAGGAACATTTATGTTTGTTTATTAAAATTTTGTGTGGTAACAAATTTGTGAATTTTATAACATATGATTTGGTAGAACTGCGCACCGTTGGAGAAACCTGAAGCGGTGAAAACCCATCTGAGGAATGCCATTATTCTTCCCGAAATGGTTGGCTGTATAATCGGTATTCACAATGGCAAAGTGTTCAACCAAGTTGAAATTAAGGTAAGGACACTACTGAATTTTATTTTCAGATCGTTAATTGTACCTTGTTTTGTTTGCCTTTTTTAGAACGTTTTCGTATGGTGTGTTAAATAAAATGTTTTTTACAGCCCGAAATGATTGGCCACTATCTGGGTGAATTCAGTATGACGTACAAGCCAGTTAAGCACGGACGACCTGGTATCGGAGCCACGCATTCGTCTCGCTTTATTCCTTTGAAGTAATCTGGTTGTCATACATTTTTAATGTGAACTCGAACGGCTTTCGATGTTATTGAAGCATAATTAAAATGGGAATGCGAAGATTCTAGTACGGTATTCGACTTCCGTTTGCGTGTATGCAATTATGCACTACGCAGAATCAACAGCAGGATCCCGACAGACCTAAATAACAATTGCTGTGGATGTGTTGTTTTACCACCTCAAAAGTTTCCCCTGCAATTTTACAACGCATTCATAAATACATACGGTGACGGCTGTCGTTCTTTACCTTTAATAACCAGATTTCATAATTAGTTTCTCAGCAAAAATTGCAGTAAACCAAAACCATTTTATTAAAATTAAAGCCCATTTACCAGCAGCAGCTGTAAACGAAAATATAAAATTCCAAGAAACATAATCAATTAAGCCGAAACAAATACGGCAAAAACTAAAAATCGGACAATTAGTGTCACGTGTTAAAATTATCACAGTTAGTAAAAATACCGTCTGGAGCAACCACGGTTATAAAATCAATGTAGAATAAGAACTCCCTGTACGAACGAGGAAATCGATTTGGAAAAAAATAGAATTCGAACGAAAGTGCTAACTTGAGCCTAAGTAGATAATACATTTTTCCACATATGAAAACAGCAAACGTTAACAAATCCCTCCATAAAAGCGATGA
This sequence comes from Paramacrobiotus metropolitanus, assembly GCF_019649055.1. Classification (NCBI taxonomy): domain Eukaryota; kingdom Metazoa; phylum Tardigrada; class Eutardigrada; order Parachela; family Macrobiotidae; genus Paramacrobiotus; species Paramacrobiotus metropolitanus. The sequence goes on along the minus strand of NW_026570287.1, from coordinate 173,131 downwards.
ATGTCGCGTTCCTCTTTAGATCAGCAATACTGACAGAAGATCGAGAAAGCACATGGGCGTCAATACTGGTGTTCTCCTTTTTCAGCGCCAGATGAACAGCCAAATCGGTTAACAACGGCGAAACAATTACCTGTACAAAAAAATCAAATATTCAAAAGTGTGGGCTTTTAAACAGTGACATAATCCAATGTTTTCGCGTCGAAATACTTCACAGTTCGCCAGTGGTCAATTACCACACTGACAGAACGTGTCAGAAGTTTATATCCCTTGTTGAACGTGCTTACCAAGTGTTCTACACTAGACGCTCCGTGGTGTGTAACAAAATGACGCTGTGTTTCCCAGTAATTTGTCTTGATGGTCAAAAGCAGGCCGTTCAACCAAGCAGGGTTTCCTTGGAAGAAAATTGATAACTGCGAATCCCAGGAGATAATCGGCAGACGGTAAACATGGTTAACCAATTCCTCAAATTCCGCCACGGATAATTTCTGTGAGTAATAACATTGATCAATCAGATCGGCTAGTCAATACAGCACAAACAAAGTGTATCAATGATGTGCCGAAAACAGGCATCAGCCCTAAATGAAAAAAATGACGCGAAAAAACAACACTATTCGTAAACGAATAGCAACAATCCGGGCAAAATTATTCGTGTTCGTGCATACGAAACCATACATCTGCCCTACGTCACAAAGCTAAGAATAGGGAAACAGCCATATATACGGTTTCAGATTTTTCATCATCCAAAGCATGATACTGCTACATACCGGCACTGATCGCGTCTGCTCAGTGTTCACTTTGCTAATAATCGACAAAGAGCTCCCATCATTCTCACGGCTCCGTACCACATTCCCTTGACTTCGCCTGGTGTGTTCGTCATCGCTCTTGACCCCCGACAGCCGCTGCCACAACGTGTCCCGAATGCAGTCACTATTAGCCCGTTGTAAAGCTTTCTTAATAAATGCTTCCAACACCGAACGCTGATTTTCCACCATCGTGTTCAGTTCCGTTTCCAGCCGGCTGAAATAACCGATATACAGAAAATTGGGGAAAGCTGCTACTAAACTCGCTTTGGCATCCAGATTTTCCGGAACGGTAAGTTTCTACAAAACAACAGCCAAATTAATATGACACAGCAAATCGAACATAGTCATACTATCAGCTACAAGAAACAGCCTCGGCTTCGCCTCCGCTTTTCTTGCGGTCTCCAGTCTACGGCCGGTTTATTCAAATGATTTCGATCAGCTATTTAGTTAACATCTTATTCCTTCAACGAAACAAAATGATCCGAAAATACGCTAAAACGCAGATAGAATAAAAAGGGAATTTATAGCTTTTGTGCACTCAGACGCATTCACTTTCACTCAGAAGGGAATTTTTGTTAACTTCTCCCTCCCGACCTTGATCGAGTCTACCAGGTACCAAATTTCCACTAAAGCATGCTTGCAATAGATGCTGGTGGTAGTTCGGTCACTCGTTTACCTAGCTGGGCTGTGTGCTCTGGATAGTAGTGGTAGTTCGGTCACTCGTTTACCTAGCTGGGCTGTGTGCTCTGGATAGTACTGGTAGTTCGGTCACTTGTTTACCTAGCGGGCTGTGTACTCTGGATAGTAGTGGTAGTTCGGTCACTCGTTTACCTAGCGGTCTGTGTGCTCTGGATAGTAGTGGTAGTTCGGTCACTCGTTTACCTAGCTGGGCTGTGTGCTCTGGATAGTACTGGTAGTTCGGTCACTTGTTTACCTAGCGGGCTGTGTACTCTGGATAGTAGTGGTAGTTCGGTCACTCGTTTACCTAGCGGTCTGTGTGCTCTGGATAGTAGTGGTAGTTCAGTCACTCGTTTACCTAGCTGGGCTGTGTGCTCTGGATAGTACTGGTAGTTCGGTCACTCGTTTACCTAGCTGGGCTGTGTACTCTGGATAGTAGTGGTAGTTCGGTCACTCGTTCACCTAGCGGGCTGTGTGCTCTGGATAGTAGTGGTAGTTCGTTCGGTCACTCGTTTACTTAGCTGGGCTGTGTGCTCTGGATAGTAGTGGTAGTTCAGTCACTCGTTTACCTAGCTGGGCTGTGTGCTCTGGATAGTACTGGTAGTTCGGTCACTCGTTTACCTAGCTGGGCTGTGTACTCTGGATAGTAGTGGTAGTTCGGTCACTCGTTTACCTAGCGGTCTGTGTGCTCTGGATGGATAGTAGTGGTAGTTCGGTCACTCGTTTACCTAGCTGGGCTGTGTGCTCTGGTTAGTAGTGGTAGTTCGGTCACTCGTTCACCTAGCGGGCTGTGTGCTCTGGACAGCAGCGGTAGTTCGGTCATTCGTTTACCTAGCGGGCTGTGTGCTCTGGATAGTAGCGGTAGTTCGGTCACAGCTTGGCTCTGTGAAACTAAAACCGTCTGGCCGGGTTTTGGAATATGGGCATTCAGATTATGGAAATGGTTTCTGCTGATTCTATACGGGAAAGCTGGGTTCGTGAATCCCATTTTATTTTTTGTTTTTTTTTATCACTATAGTTTTATCAGTCTAGTTTTATTAGTTCTTATTATCATTAGTTTTGCTCGGACTGCAATGAAAGGTCAGCCCGTTTGAACTATTACTATGGTCAGTTTCTTTTACAGCTGTCTTCAAATGGCTTTCAACGATAGTTCTTATTCTTAAGTTCTGTTTTTAAGCGCTTTAAATTGCTAACGATTTAAACTGTAAACGAAGCCATCCACTAGCAGTATCGTTTGTGCTACTGCTAATTGGCTTTTGTAGTTTTGTAGGAGTAAAAGTTCAAACCTTTTTGATTTGTTGATCTAAAAAGGGTACCAGTTTAAATTTACTGATTTTTTGCTCCATGCAACAGGACTTTGAAATTGTTTTTTCAAGGTCACCTTGAGCTTTCTTCTCTACCGGCACCGGCGTCTGTGCACGGGAGCCGGAGCAGATATTACCAAAACAAAATGCATGTGACACAGTTTCCAGACATGCTGAATCGAATGGCGTTAGCAGTTTTTCGATTAATTTTTTGGTTTGTTCTGACCAGATCGTACGGGGTTTTCCGCTGTAATATAGATCTTTACCTTGATATGCTAGTATACATTCAACTGTAATCCACAAAATGGACGGTTTTGTCAAATTTAAAAAATGGCTAGCTTCAGCTCACCGATTGTGTAAGCGAATCACTGCGCATTTTAGGTACATCTATGGTGGACATGCGAGGGCGCCGTGGTGGTGGGAGCGTTTTAAAAGAACCAAAGCGCTCTTCCAGGTAATCCGTTGAATATCCATCCTTCGTGCTGGTCAGTATAATGTAATACCGCAAGTGCAGTGTCGATGGATTCAGGGCGTCCACTCCTTCGTGTGTGTCCGCATAGACAATATACGTGCATTCAAAGCCTTCCGGTGTGGAGTTAGCTACGCCGCGTGATGCCAGCGCAAAAGACGTTTCCTAAAAATGACCGAAGTTTGTTCATCAGCTGTGCTAGTTGACACACGGTCGCATCAGAGGATGCTCACGCTGCTGTCTTCCAGAGCTAACGAATCCATAGGAACCGCATACAAATCGTACTGCTTATCATGCGCCAAAATGTAGTTGTATAACTGCGCCGCGGGAATACTGCTGCCCACAGTCAACACCACAGCACCTGTACAAATGCAAAGCCAACCAACCAACTATTGTGCTGTACTTCCGCACACCATGAAATTATCAAACTGAAACTTGGGTACAAATTCAGTGTTAAGTAGACGGACAGTTTTTTTTGTTCAACGTAATCGCACGCTATTTGCGAAACTACTGTAACTCCATCGACAAATGCTATTAATTCAGTTAAGTCAATGAATTATATTGAACCCTGCCTCGAACCTGTCTGGAAACAGCTTTTCGCGTAGCTCGGTGCTTTCTGATAATAATTTCCGAAATCATCGAAAAACGAGACGATATGGTAACCCGGTTTCAGTCGCATCTGGTTTCCCGAGACATATTGCGCAATGGAGCGCAGATGGAAGTCGTACAGGAATGAATGCATATGCATGGCCACTTTCAGTCTGTCCACTTCTCTTTGCAAATTAATAATGGCCTGCATCAAAATTCCGGGTTACAATGGCACGTAATACGACACTCGTACTTTATATTATGCACCAAATATTACCTTATCCGGATCATTTCCGACCATGGAGAAATCATCAGAAAATTTCACTCGGTCCACAGCAAACATGCGACAAAAAAAGAACGGTTCCTCGAAGAACAATTCCAGAAGAATCATACCGCCTGGAACACACCGCTGTAAATACGTCACCGATGGCGTAAACCGGGGCGAAATAGCAGCAGTAGCAGCCGTGTTCGTGTCGAGATTAGCAATCGGTGATGTTGCGCCGGATACAGCCCGTGTACCGCTTTGGGGGCTCTTTTTCACACTACAAGAAAATCACCCGTCACAAACTTTAGGTTAATTAAATGCAGAGGATTTTGATGCATAATCCAAAAGCGTACATCTCCAATTATCGAAAATTCAACACACTAACGATTATTACTGTAACCGGCAAACAGCATTTACACAATTCCAGCTAAGCCACATTAATTTTACATTACATGCGATGGATTTTTCTGACTTCCAAAACCCCTTTTAATCCCAATTCGAAGTTCAACAATTAACGACAAATTTAAGGCTCTACTTACTGTCGCGGTGGCGAAGCCGGTCTGGAAAATACGATGGTAAATCCTTGGTACTGCAGATATTCCACATACTCCTGCATTAAAAGGTTTCGTATCTGTGAATGCCACTGCTGATCTTGGGTAGAACCGGAAGGCTTGCGTGAAGATGGCTCAGAATGCGCTGCCGGCTTGATCTCTTTCTTAACGACAGGTAAAATACCGGAATTGTGCCGTGAACGCTAAAAAATTCATTCATCACGTTCCCGTAAGTCAAGGTTACCTATATTACAGACTTCCAGTGTAATTGCACTAAGGATTTTTACACGATCAACTGAAATACTAAAATCAGCCATTCAAAAAAACGCCAACTGTTTTCATACACGTTGCAAAACTAAAATTAAACGACTAAGAAGGCCGTTAGCGCTTTATTTTGTCAAATCTGTAACTCACGCTTCCTGATGATGAAATAGGCTCTTCATCAGCGACACCTCGTTGAATGGGAGAAGAACACAATAATTGTCGATCCGGAAACCGTGTTCCCAGACTCCTTCTCCACTGTGGATCAAACATCAATGGCGATGCGCAGAAATGTACCGGTTTCGCGTTCATTTTCAGCAGAGACAGCACCTCCTCAGAAATTGGCTGTCGTCCACGTCGATGCCATAAATCATACAAATTCCTTAAACGAGCCCGCACATCGTTCGACCGGCGTTTTTTCGTTCGAATTTCGCAAAACTGCTTTCCATGGTACAGAACTGGATCGGTGTACGCCATGTTGGCTTCATCGGCAAAAAATTTCCCCGGAAAATGGCTGTCCATTGTCGCTTCAAACAGTATTCCCGTCATTTGGTGTTTGGGATTTTGCATATTCTTTAGATTGTCTTTTGAGGGAAAATTAGCATAGTTGATCAGATAATCCACTTGGAATGGTGATACATGAAACATTGGATATTCCAGAGATCCATGGCTTTCGAATTCCTTCATCGGTTGAAATACACCGCACTTCTGGAGCAACATGTTATTCAGCAAACGGTATCGTTCATGTTGCCATTCCAGCAATCGACCGATGGCTTTCTCTAAGCTCATCTGGGATTCCGGTGAAAAATTGTAAAAAAACACCGTTAAGTCGGTATCGTGCAATTCAATAAACAGCAACCGCGTTCGCGAAGCAATTGCCGTTCCGTGGTGATCGGTACGAGACAGAAATTTTTTCGAACTTTTCTTCGTCTTTTCATCGCTAACACTATGTGCATCCACTGATGTACTTCGCGAGCGTTTTTCGCCGTCTTCTTCGGATGTCAAACCCAGCGCAGACACAACTGCGAAATTTCCAGGAGGAAGATTCTTTAGAAGTGGCGATACAAATTCCCGCAACGATTTCGGTGGTTCCAGTGTAAAATCAGAGTTATGCGTCTCCACTCCAGCCGCATCCCGCAAGCAAGCGGTCGCAGAAAGTATAAGACCCAGATTCAGCCCGTTAATTATATTCAGAACAAAATCCCAAACAATATCAGCGCTGTGTCGCATTGGCAGCAGGTAAAGGTGGGACGCAAAGGCGTACGCCTTGATATCACAGCATGCGTGCAGATAGGTCCGTAGGAATTTCGTGCGCGCAGCGGCCACATTATTTCCGGGAGCAGCCAGTGCCGGACATACATTATGCTCCATCCAAAAATCAGAAAGTGCATATCGTACTGAATGACGCAATTTATCCAACAAACCCGCGCGATCAACATTACCCTTCTCCCAAACCAGGAACCGGATATTTCCTCCAGTCTTTACCGAACGGATCTTCACCAGTTCTTGAAACATTTCTTCCACGTTAACGTTTTCCGATGGCAGAGGGCTTTGTGTTGTCTGCGGCAGCAGCTGCACATAGATAAAACCAAATCCCATACCACCCTTTTCGTGAGGCCGAATGGTAAAAAAGGAAGCCTCGTCGTCAGCAATTTTCCACTCCTCTGTTGCGGGATCAAGATAATGGAAATGCTTCCCAGGATCGGTCTGCGAGTACTTTGGCCCATGCAGAAACGATCCCAAGTTCTGCAGCAGGTAATGGAAGACGGCCACTTGTTGTGGTGCAGTATGAATTTCACCGGGAAGTTTAATATCCAAAATTTCAGTGGCAGCGGTTCGATCTGGCTGCAAAAACTTTACATCTTCTCCAGTAAACTTGGAGCCAACGTTCCTGGTCAGCGTCACAATTAACTGACTCAAAACTTGTTCATCCAACCGATTCTGCAGCGCTAGAATTAGTTCATTAGTTATTTCAGGCGGTACAGGAGAAATTCCGTAGAATTCTAACAAAATTGTGTCCATGGGAGGCCGGTTGAAATGTTCTCCAAATGCCCCATCCTCAAAGGTTACCGAGCGCGGAGTGTTCTCGTTGGATGTATTAGAAATCAAATCCAGATCTTTCCCAACCGAGCCAATCCGCGACGGCACAACAGAATCTTCGTTCATGCTGGTCAGCCGCTTTGTCGCTCCTCTTTCGTGCATTCGAATATAGAAAATTGCCCCATGAGAATCCTTACCGGTTTCCTGAATTACAAACATGTTTCTCCGGTTGATAACAGCAAATTTACTCAGCAGTCCCATCAGCGCTTGAATGCCTGGAGATTTCTCCGATTTCCCGGGAGCCTGACGCAGCCGTGGGTGTACAACGAATTCGTATTGGAAAACCATATCGCAGCTGAAATATCCAGGCAGGTAATGCAGTGAAGCTTCCAAATACGAACTATCCACGGCATCATCATCGTCGGCTGCGCTTCGAAAAACATCCTGCTGATTGTGCCCATTCTTGTCTTCGTCCAACGTTTCTGGCTCAACCAGATTATTACAGCGCAATGTTCTACACATATCCTTCAAAAGGAGTTCTTGATTGACCACCTTGGCAATGGCTTTCAGTCTTTTGAGGGTTTCTTCCGTCAGCATTTCAATCGTCTTCAGTTTTTTCAATGTCTCATCGGCTGAGCGATGCGGATTTTTAGTCACATTCTCCGCATCCACTTCGCACTCACGAACATGGCAGTAAATATTTGCTGCATTCTTCGTAAGGTTCAAGATCAGCCAGAATCCTGGCAATTCGTTGTTCGGCATAATGCTACCCTCATTATCCTCTTCATCATCGGATTCGCTGCTACCCGCATCGTAGCCATAATCGCCAACGGAATTATCGCTGATTGCTGAAATGCCGTCATGAAAAATCAGGGTATCTTCGTCGGCGGATACCGAACTGTCGCGAATGGGTGGTAATCGGCTAAACGCCTTTATGTCCTCATTGTTAACGGCGGTAACAATCCCGTGCGAACGTTTATACATCGGGTAAACAGGCAAACTGCTGCGACGAGCCGTATCTACAATCATTGATACACTATAATTATTACGTAAAGGATCACATTATGTATGCGCTCAACCTCTGTAAATGGTTTTTGTTTACTGCAAATCAAATTAAGATAATATGTGGGGAATAATAAAAAATTTAGAAGCTGATTACCACCATAACAGCTCTCACCTTCTGAGTACGAATGCCGCGAACCAAGTGAAGCTTGCGATTCCAGCGTATTAATTCGTCGGCGTATTTCAGCAGAGGGTTCAGAAGCAGTCGAAGATTGTCGTGTAAACTGTCTTCTATGCAACAGAGGCGATCCTTTAAATGAAGCACTGTTTTCCGCTTTGATCAAATAATAAAATTCGCCTTCTTTCACAAAACGGTAGTTGTTGATTCGGACGCGTTCAAAGCGCTACAAAGAGAAAAATAAGATGGCTCTATCAAAGTGAACAAAGATGAAGCACAATGAAAATTATCGCACCTCCACAAACATCTGGAAACTCTGTTCGGCGTTGTACACAAATCGAAGAACATGCTCGTGCATTGTACATGTGCTACGATTCTTCGAGTTTTTTACGTGATCCATAACCAGCCGCAAATTTTCTTCCGTAGGAAGTATGTCGTTAACGGACAGCGTATAGGCTATTTCATCCTGCAGGTGCCATCGCAAATTGTCCAACATTCCCTGGACAATTTCATGTTGCTCAGCCGGTAAGTGAAGATAATCTTCAGATGATCCAGGTCGTTGCCTACAGAATATTTATTGAAAATTTTTTAACTGAACCTGTATGATTTATTGATTACTCTTCGTTGATTGTCGATAAATCAGAATCGCTTCCGCGGAGATCTTTCATGCTGCTTCCACCAGAAATGGTTCGCCTGGAAACCCTGCCTTCAACCGGATGGATGTCGCGAATTTCTTCCGGTAGTGATAAACACAGGACATCCAATCTGATTCGCAATTCGTGGAAGTCCATCAGTTTACCAGAAGTGTCCACATATGAAAACACTTCCGCTACATAAATGCAACATTCAACTTTTGAGATATGCATAAGCATGAAAATGCAACAGCACTAGGGAAAAATTTTTCCACGTTATGCACAAGATCAACAATAATTATCCACGTTATTTACAAGATCATTCGCTCCAGTTTTTCATGTACGCATCGTGCAACTTACACAAACACGTTGGCAGTTGTTGTACCGTGGAACTACCCAGCGTGTGCTTCGTTCCCGCCGAAAGCACACACATAAAGGTCACGAACAGGGGATTCAATAATCCGTCTTCTCCATCCAAATCCGCAATGGGCGCACTTTCCGAAGTATCAGATCCGAATACCGATCGATCAGAGCAACCTGTATTCAAACTCATACTGTCCGGATCCTTTTCAAAAAATCCTCTCCCTGATTCACCGGCTTCGCTGAATCCACTCACACTTTCCCGCAAACCGGCTTCGTTTCCACTATCATTAGCACGAAATTCCACCGTGGCTTCACTATCTTCGGAGCGCTTGCCTTCCGAACTGCTGGCTGATTCGGCCCCACTCTCCCGATAACCGGGTGGATAGAAAAAGTAAGTATCTGGCTTGCTGTGGATTTTTTTCAAGCAGCGGGAGATAATTTTAATAAATTCTGCTTTAATGGCAATATGGCTTTCCGCTGGAACCAAATGCTGCACGACTGAATTGGCAGAGCGTGGACTGTTACCGGATGTCCGGCGTTTGCGGATCAGTCGTTTGAAATGTGGACAAACACATCGAAGAAACTCAGTCAAGTCCAGTTCAACAGGTACTTCCGCGCAAAATGCATCGGTAGCCTGCTGGATATCGTAGGGGTCAACCTGAAATTCAAGCATTTTATTCCGATTTCGTCAATACCTGCAGACCTTAACTTAAAGTATTAATTTTCATTTTTGTTTTATAAACCAAAATTTTATTTTCATTTAACTGCCTCCAGGGAACTCGTCAACTACGCAACTGACCACATATCCAAGGTGTAGACTTTTGTATATTCCTTGTACAAATCCCTTCGCAAATGCATCTTCAATGTTTCCACACAGCATCCAGATTTTGGACATGTCTCGTCCACCTCGATTCGGCAAGGACAGCGACCGCAGTGAAGTCCGTTCTGATAAACTATCATCTCCCCTGGATTCACTAATTCTCTTCCCCAACGGTCGTTCGTACTGAACGTTGAACTGCTTTGTCAGATCATAATCAAAATCCAGCCCCTTGGTGACACTCTTCTTCTCCACCAATACGGCAATCAGACTGGAAAATGTGCACGTGAAGATGTACACCGGTATCGGAAGTGCCGCCGGACGATTCTGAAAGTTTACATCGTCGTTCTCGGAGTCCCCTTCTCCCAAAGAAACCGCACTGGAATCGTCCGTTAGAGGATTCACTGGAATGTTGGGGCCTTCAATCTCTTCCATATCCAGCGCTTGGGTGATGCGTTTCAAATGGACATACGAAACAGGAACCAACGTGATTACCAATGAGTGATCGGAGATAACTTTAACAAAACACCGCCAATCACATGACGGTCTGGCCAAAACTTCGGCTTCCACTGGAAAATTTTCGCCCGAATCGTTATCGTTGGCTTCGGTGTACGATTCAGCAGATTCTGAATTCCGCACCGACTGCCCACCGCCGTCACCCAGCAGTCTCAGAATTCCATGGCAATCGTGTTCAGACAGCTCCACTTCCCTAGTATGCAGCTTTCGTAATTCCGTCGAGAAATAGTGGAACAGATAGTCGTTAGATTCTGCGACATTCGTTGTACAAAAACTGGAACGGAAACTGCAGAAGGTCATTCGTGTTCGGCTACACTTGGCTAAAAGGGAAGGCATATCAAATGGAAAAGCCAGCATTTCCGCGTTGTCTCGTATCGTAACGGTGGCTTGTTTGTCTGAGTTCAGCTTAGGAAATCGCGAGCTACGCGGGTATGTCCACGGTTTCCTGGATTCATTAGCCGGAAGACCACATAAGGAAGCCAACATTTCGAACGTCAAAAATGTCGACAGCAGATCTTTGTCCACATCATGCATCTGTTAAAACATACCAATTATTTGGCGATACACTAACGATTAACAGAACACATACCTTGTCCGGGATTTGTTGATACTTCAAAGCGTTTAGATATGATGTTGCAGAATCATCAGCCATCGAAACGCCATACTGTGGTTCCAGCCATATTTCAACTGCCACAGAATATTTTTGATCCCGCCCGCCATAACTTTCTTCTTTCTCTTCGTCCCTGTAAATCAATATGCTTAACTATTCTAACACGCACTGGCAACCCATGAATAATAAATACGTCACTGTAAACACTACTATCTAACGCTTTAATATGCACACTTAATCCATACAATCGGCAATAAAGCGCTCACTTTAGGCTACTGCTGATACCACAGGGCGGAAAAATAATATACTGAGCGATACACGGTAGAAAATCGTTCTTGTCTGCTTCCACAAGCGGAATCTTCTTCGGGTGCGATATACGCGCCGGATCCTACAAAATTGAACGTACGCTTGTAAAAACACCTCGCATTTATAAAACAAAACCGTAGTAACACCTGTATTACAAATTCTACGGGTATCGTGCAATGCACAAAGGCAGCCATGTAAATGTCCAAATGGTCACTTACAGTCATTTCCACCTCCCTGACCAGATTAAATACTCCGCCGGATGTACTGGCAAATCTAAACTGCTCCCTCAGTCGCATTTTGGCTAACACTGTCAGGACTCGGCCGATTACGTCGTACGATAACGTAGGCGAACATATTTTTGGAAGCTGCCAAACATAACGTCGACAATGTAGGAAGCGACTAAGGGCTTGAAACGCCAAAGGATTCGCCACCGGAAATGCTGCCTGATTAACGCGTTCCTCAAAATTCACCGGGACACTTGCTCCAGAAGACCTATCAGCAGTCAGTTCTCCAGGCACGTCACGATATTGTATCAGCATCTTCTCAACCGGCTTAGCAAATCTCCAACAACACGTAACAACTACAACGGCCACTTGTAAGTTTAGACAAATTGAAGTAAGCAAAATGAAGCACCAGGAAGAGTGCTACCAAGGTTTACTAAACAGGAAAACCAAAACTTACGATTTGTTTCGCCGGAGGGATCTTTCACTTGCATCGTTAAAGCAGCTAATTTTTGTTCCAACTCCGACATCACCTACAGCAAACCAACGCAACAAAACCGCGGATTAGTTCGGTTCGGGTGATAAGTGCTTTACTTTATGTCGAATATTTCCAGACGTGCCACCAAGAAATGCCATTCTAAGCGCCACGCACGGAAGCTTAACCGCCATTCTTATAATAAAAAACGATTTTGGTGGGCCGGAGTCTTCTTGATTTCTGGAAAAAAAAGTCATCTGTGCAATCGCTGTTTCAATAAGATACGGCACAATGTAAATGCAGTTTAGACGCCTGTGTTTTTAGCAAAAAGCCATCAAATCTCGCACTTACTCGGTAATAAACCGAATGTAACTATGGTTTTCCACCAGTACAATCTGGCACCACTTCTGTAGCAACTCCCGTAGCTGATTCAAAGCAAAACTGCAGCGAATAGTAGACACACGACGCGAGCTGAAGATATTTTCGCTCAGCGGTTTGTCATGTTCCAGTAACAGACTAATCCGATGAACATGCAGCCACTTATGCCAGAGGTTGGAGTCCAACACACAGATTGGACGCCAGAAATTTGTAAAATCCGGATAGTCCATCAGGTCGTTCGAGCACAGCACAGGATCTTCCGGATTGTCCGGTGACAAATAGAACACCGGCATACCTTCCCGAATCACTTCCGGTATCGTGTAATGCGACGGTTTACTCTTGAATTGCTCAAAATGAATCAAGAACTGTTCAGTCTGCTCCAGACTGAAAAGAACCTATCTTAGTTGACAGTCATTACATGCCGACGATACCGTTATACGACAATAAGGAGATAATCGGTACCTTTGGATCATATGTCTGAATCGTTTTAAGGAAGCCAAACGGTAAGGTCCACAGTTGTTTTTGTTGGGAGCAGCCACGGTCAAGTCGAGCAAGAATTCGTACGGCGCTTCGACATAAATTTCCGCACTGACACCACTAAATATAAAAATTAATAAAATGATTAAAAATATAAGTAACGTCCATGACATATGAAGTATGAGATTAGGGAAGACGCTTTTTGTTTCAAGAATGCATACCGTTCCGTTGGTGGCCACAAGGCTCCAATTTGATAGTCAATATTAATTTCCGGTTTCCAAGGCATAGACAGAACAATATCGATGTGAGTATCCCCTAAGAAGATTCAACAAAATTTTTTTTTTAACTCGCGGAAATCAGCGTTCCATGTTTTTGAATAGGTACGCTGTTAACGATTTTAATTAGTACAGTCAGGCGGAGTCAGTACTACGCGTACCTTTAGAAAATGTTATAGATTTAATGGTGAATCCTTCTCTCAGACGTATGGACAGCAATCCACCAAGTGATACATCAATATTCTCAGCTTTACTTAAAAACTGGCGCATCATTCTGCCTCCCACGTCAGCCATAATCCTAGAAAACCAATCGTCATTTAATATCATTCGCCTAAACAGTTCACGAATCATGAGAACAAGACAGAAGCAAAAAAACGATTAACTGCAACATACAAATAAAAATATGTACACAAACTGGGAAGCATCAAGGCACCAGTTTAAACTGTATCGTTTATACGCAACAGATTCTTCATGGCACAATAAAAACATTAAAACCTTTTTACGTAGTGCTTATTATCAGTAATGTGTAGTAAAATTCCGCCCTACAAAACTTACGCCATAGTATTCGGTCGCCTGGTCAGTTCATTCTGGACAGCGTCCACTCCTCTTTGAAAGGACCACGTGAAAAATGCTGTCTGAAATACCCCAGCATCGGACCCATCCAGTTCACCCTAAATTTCATCAAGGCAGAGTTAATAATAAGATATTTTCCTGTACAGCTGCATAAAGCACGTAAAAGCGGCTTTCGGCAACGACGTGTCGGAATACCTATACATAGCGCGGCACGACAACGATTCAAGTACTCGTGTTAAGGACTTTCACGAAGCAAATGCCACCTGATCAACTGCAGTGTACAAAGAACAAGAGGGGTTATTGACGACACTCACAAGCACCCGCACACCCTCAAACTCTTCGCGTACCACGCTCGGCTGGTACTCGACATAGGCCCCGGTGGTGGTGCGCGCAATAAACTCCATCAGGTCCGCATTGCACAGATAACCCAGATCGTCGTGCATTGCGCCGTTCTGGCCCGGGCATGCCACACGAATAAAAGAGACGGAAATGGTATGGGTTCGTAATTGCGACAGCAGCTGGTCCAAGACGGTAATGTCCGGAAAGTCCAGTATTCCATCCGTCACCACAACAATATCTAAACGGCAAATAAAGCAGTAGACAAAGCGCGGTATCAAATAAGTAAGCTGTTTTACGAATTCAAAGCCATGCGTTTTTAACACGGAAAATGTATATTTGCATGTATGAAGCGTGAGACAAAGTGATAAAATTTATGTACCGTTATCAATCTGTCTCAAGTTGCCTACATCCAAATTATAAAAAAAAATGTCTTAAATTAAAAATTAATACTAACTAATACTAATTACTGCCAACTCACGTCCACAAGAATTGTCCGGCAACAGCTGCACGCTAAGCAAGCATTTCCGTAAAATGTTGGCCAAAGTCATATCCATTGTCATGAAAGGCTTGGTTTTTTTTAACTCCGCATTGGATAATGGAGAATACCTTCGAATTTCTTCCTGTTGAAAAAAAACTAAAGTATTTTTTGCATTTCATGATAATATTTGTAGCATAGTAGCATTAGGTACTTTCATTTCATCATAATGTAAATTTGACACAGGCCAATGACAAGTACACTAATTGTAAGAAAAAACGGAACTTATTTCAAAAAAATGCCACTACTACCATAAATCGAATCATTTCTCGTTAGACAAAAAACTGAAAATATTAAGAAATTTGCATTTTAGTAAGCCACCATTTACACATTCAAAAGACATCATGACCCTTACGTTTAAGCGTGTGACGACATCTCCCTCCAATCGAGTCAGCTCTTTTCGAATCAACTGCAGCAAATCCGCAAGAGTTTCTGGTAGCAGTTTAAAACCTTTCACGATAACCGGAGCAGAATTTGAGCTCAGAAATGGTGCGTGGGCCAACACGGTAACGAAGACTTTAGGGGAGAACGGTTTATTCGTGCCGGGAATGACCGTCTAAACAGTAAAAGGTTTAAAATTTAACAACGGTGTAATTAAACTGCTTCGCACCAATACAGTTGAGAATCACTAATAACAAACCGCAAATTTGAATTTGTAACTGCATTGTCGGAGTATAATTAAAGCGATTAACCAACGAAAAACATACTACAGTTTTACACAAAACTGCGACAATCTGGATTTTCGATTAAAAGGAAAGCTCACGTCTTCTATTTATTCCCGACAACACATACCGCTTACCGGTTGACTAATTGCGGTCAGGCATTCCTGCAGTGCTGAAAACAACTCATCGAATGCAACAGATCCATTCACAAGCGACTGCAAAAAATCCAGTCCCTAAATATTTAACAGAAAGCAACAAAAAACATCCAAACACGCCCTTACCACGGTCGCCATAGAGGGTGTCAAATCCAAAGCAAACACCAACCGATAAGTTTTGGAGAGGAAAGTAACAGCTGTCAGGGGAGTAATTTTAAACACTCGGTTACTTGTTGGTTGCACTATAAACAAACCGCCAGTGTTCAAAATCAGTGTATTCCAAAGTTATCAAACGACACAAGAAACCAACTGTGCATAAGTTATGTAAAAGCTAATGTACTTTCCACCGGAAAAAGCGGGCGCCGAGGAATGCACGATATGATTTCCAGCGGTTCCTTATCCTCATGCTCGACTTCAGTCTACAATTCAAGCAGTTACGATTTCGTATGATTACAAGAATTTTTCAAGTATCCGAAAATTTTGACTTACTATGCTGCACCAGCAGCTACAAAATTACAAATAATGCGATGGAAACTTGCAACTGTGGCATTGTGTAGCATCTGGCAAAGTATTGGCAATTTGCCATACAGTACATTTGTCATATGCAAACTGTGAAAATTTAATGCGAGTATCCACTGAATTCATTTACCAAATTACTATACTCGTACTGCAATCGAAACAATGCCTGTGAAGACTGTGAAGCCGACAAAATAATGACTACGCTTATGTAATTAGAATAGTTTCCATTAATCCTGTCAAAAATTATTGCAACTGCAAAACAATTTCTAGGCACGGATAATCCAACCGAAAATACTTCTATAGCACTGGGCGTGACTAGATGAAAAATTCAAAAACTGCAATTAAGATGTATTGTAACACCAATTAGTAACAAATCTCGTTTCCCAAAATTTCTATTTACACAAAGCGTGAGTAACAGAGAAGCTAAGAAATCTTTTTACACTGAATAATAAGTATACCGAAAAACATGCAAGACGTTTAATTACGACAATTACCTCAGCATCCCAAACCACAGTCTTGTTGAGAAATCGCAGGAACCACTGCGCGCGCGTATTCCTTGATACCCGAAACATGCCTTCCATCATCACGAACACCTGGCCAGCTTCTTCGCTCTGCATAACAAACACATCGCATCTGCGCGTACAAAGATAACCATACTGGGATTTCGCCTTACGGCTTCTGCTTCCTCGGATAGGAATGTTTCGACGGAATCTTCGTCTGAGCAGCGTCGCGAGGCATTATACGAGCGTAAGTGAGCAAAATTGGCAGGAACATCGGCTATCTCCGTCAGAGTCAGCACATTCCGCTCTACAAATAACAAATGATTAAAAGATCATGACCAAATTCAGTTTAGTGCATTTGTGGGATAAGCTACGTTCGGCAAATCCTTTGCTGATCCCACGTGCATCATGATGCAACGGCGATTTCTTGTGATACACCACAAATCTCACTTGCCTGGATCGGAGTCATCATCAGATCGACTGGCAGATGCCGCAGAATCCTCGCCAAACAGCGCTGGATCGGAAAGCATGTCGGTCATAGTGCTGCTGAAAATATTTCGGAACAAACTCAGTCCAAAACGGAATGACAAAGCTCTGATGTGAATGAGGATGCAGGCATGCCGCAGTTCACAACTCCTCGTGAACGGACAGCATGCAAACGTGTATAAAAAAATCTTTAGTTATTTAAAAAGCTAGTCGAAATAACAAAACAGGAGAAAACTAAAATTCCTGGCTCTTAAAAGAGCCGTGGCAATGAAAAACCAGAAAAGTCTACTGTTTTGAAAACTGTTTTTAAATCAAATTCGTAAACAGTGAGCAAACTGCAAACACATGTTATTACTGTCAAACAGTAAGTACTTTGGGAAACACTGAAACAGATGATCGCTTGAAGTAGCAGAGTATCAGCCTTAGCGCTTAAACACCACTTTCCCTCCCACCACCCTCCAGATCATTGTGGTACAAGTAGTGAAACGAATTCTTTTTAACTTTTTCCGTGTTGCTGTTTTCTTAGGAATTAATAATACCTTTGTTTATGATTAAGTAGGTACTATAAAATTCTTTTGGCACTTCCGGCGAATGATTTAAATCTCTGCAAGCGACTAAAATTTCATCGAGTATGTTTACGACCATACCACGTAGCAAACTCCCGATACCGTTCGATCTCGGAAGATACCCTACGTCGGGCTCGGTTAGTACTTGGATGGGTGACCGCTTGGGAACACCGGGTGTTGTAGACTTTTTTTCGTGTTCAACTGTTCTGTTTTCATCGCATAGTAAACATCGCGTTTTCAAACTTTCACTTTTGAAACTTTTATTTCAGTTTTTCCCGTTTGTTATTTGTTAGGATTTCGTAGTGAGTACTTGCTGATATACTATTGCTTATACAGATTTGTAGTGAAACACAAGACTAGCAGATGTTTACAGAACATTTCCGCTTTGCGTATGGCCGAGACAAAGCGATAAATTCTTCGCACTTCTGGTGAGATAGCGAAAGCTTCGTTTGTTAATTTAGAATGCCGAAGGCGCGTGGTGACTTGCACAGTCGACCAATGACCTCTAATGCGTAACAAAAATCTAGCGACGAAGCTTACAATTGATAGTGGTTAATCGAAGAATGCTTAACTTTTTCAGCTAACAAAATCCGTTGTTTACTAATTTAACTAGTAAATTGGTTTATTTTTCTGTGCATGGGTAAGCCTGAAGTGTACAGAAGTGCGTCGCTGAGTACAGTAGAAACAGATTGTCGACTTCCGGTCATCACCTGATCAGCGTGTCGCACCACCGAAAAACAGAATGCTGCTCGAGAACAAAATCGGTGTGCTTTCGCGATCCTGTTCCTCCGCGTTTCCTATCTGCGGTATTTTTATTTATGCCATACTGATGGTTCGTATAACTTGTTGATTCAGTTAAATCAGCCATAGCAGAAGAAATCGTAGCTGATCGCAAATTTGATATTATTAGGTTACCAGCGTCAAAAAAATTGTGTACTAAAATTTATAACTGTGATTTTCTATAACTTAAAAAAATGTCGACGAAATTACCTGTTTACTTTTTGCAGAGCATCAGTCGTGTGCAGTGCGTCAGTGGGTCTAATTCCTCGGAGATTTCGACCGATTCACCATTTTCGAACACAAGTGTTTCCACTGCTATGACAAACGTTACAACCGCGTAAGCATAAAAACGAGCATTTCGACAGTACATACTTATGTACTGTAATTTTGTGGTGTTTAATAAACTGATTTATTTTTGGCGAGAATTTTACGTGACGTTTTTTTTTCCTTGTTTTTCAGTTACAAGTACTATTTTATACGAAGTTACAGTACGAGCAATGAAACATAACGTGTTCATGCATGCAAAACTTTGATTTATTATTTTACAAGCCGGTAACAGTAAGTTGTACATAATCATCAACTTCACGTTTCCTTAGATCTGTAAACCATACAAACATCTCGCCCACTGAACGACTAATGATAGCGACAAACTTGACTGCCGCTCGCCTGAAAGAACAAGGTAAATTCAGTTTTTTCAGATGAAAAATGAATTTTGGTTTGTCCCACTTGAATTCGAGAATGTCTTACCTAAATAAAAAAGAAACGGAAATTGGTCCGCATTGCTAGGATGCACTCGCAGAATTTATAAGCGTGACGGACTAAATTTTTTATTTACAGTAATTTTTTTGATGTTGTACTTTATAGTAACAGTGTAAATAGCATAAATTTAGTCCGTATTTATTAGCGGAAGGACCAGAAGCAGACTGGGCTCAAAATGCCGATGGAAAATGGGAATGGAAAGGCAAGCCGCGTAATCGAACTCTGGCAGATAAATCTTCCCGTCGGAATCTACTAAAGACCACGCAGTCTCCACCACTGAACACTACGTCGTCGACGAGATTGTCAAGTGATCACAAGGATAACAGTACAAATGTTACCGGACAATTAAACACTGCGGCGCCAGCGCACAATAATTCAGCGATCACCCCGCAGTTGACCTTTAATGCTTCCAACATTACTAGTACCAGTATTCCAGCGATCCTTTATTCCAGTTCTAACGCATCCTTAACATTGAATCAACATGAAATTAACAAAACAGTGGACATTTTGAAAAACAACGGTTCAGTGGTATTGATTGACCACCATACCGTTAACGGATCCAACATCACAGAAATTGTTTCTATATCGCATGCAAGTTGGACAACTAGTGCAACTAGTGCATCCAACGTTTCGGCTTCGGGAAACCACTCCGTTGATTTGTTTAAGAACAACGCCAGTATAAATTTGAATCCTGTCAATGTAAGCAGCCATGACGAGGCATCATTTAATATATCCGCCCTTGCTGCAATTTCCGCTAATACCAACGACGTGCTCATCCCAGACCGCGCTTTGTTTCCCAACGCAAATAATTCGCCGGTGCGGAGTGAAATCACGGCACGTCCCTTGATTATTAAGAGGCCGACAACCCCCATAATCAGCCAGAATGTATCCAACTTGACGGGAAAATCCGAACGCACAGAGGTCACGGCGCGCCCGATTCTCATAAAAAAGCCAACCACATTGGCAGCCATTCTTAGCTCTTCCAGTAATTTGGATGTCGGTCATTTACCTGTGTTTAATCTTTCCGGGAAATCGGCGGGACCGGGATTAACGTTTGAACTTCGAAAAATGACCGTAGTGGAAGAGCATCCGGCTAACGTAACGATTAGCCACAACAACAGTTCTAGCATTATGGATGTACTGATTCCCGCTCTCAAAATTTCTGCGGTCAATGGAAATAATACTACAATTAATGCCAGCAACGGCGCACTGCAAGCAAGTGTCCACCGGGAAATGGACATTGTTTTACATAACACAACGGATTCAAAGATCATTTCGGAAGCAAAGCTAAACACATCAAATATTAATGGCACGGAAAAGATTCAAAATACTTTTGACTCAAAAGTCAACACTTCGAGTAATGCCGGCGCGAGTTTAATCGATCCACATCAGTTAATTGCCGCACTGGGTGCGTCATTGACCAACGCGTCGGCGCTGTCGGATTTAGCGAAGGAACATGGGGATAATTTGAAAATCGACAAGATAATTCCGGCTAACCACACTATAATTATATCTGTGGATAAATCTCACGGAGTCGACGCTACAGAGTCGGCAACAGCAGCCAGGACGGTGACCCCGGCAACGGCTGCTCCACCACCCGTTGTTACCCAACCACAGGTCGCAAATGTGGCTGCACCGGCGCCGGATCATTTGGGTGCTTTGGCCAGATCCGCTGAAGACTTTCTGGAGAGCTACACTAATGCTAAGAAAAAAGCCGGCAAACTTATGAAGAGGAAGAAGACCTCAGAAACCTATGGTCCCAAATCGGAAAATGATCCAAGTTTCTATGAAAATCGTGCACTTCCTAAATCAGCCCGAAGAAAAACTGCCGGCAGCGACAACAGTAGAAAACCGGCAGGGACATCTGTACCGACGTCAGTGAATATTAGTCCGTTTTGGGAAATTCGTAAGTGTTTACATGTATCTGGTTTTCATGATGACAGTTTACATAACATCAATTTAAAAATGCCTGTACTTGATTGCGAATTTACTACAGATTTTGTGGTTCATGGATTTAGGTTCAGAGGCGCTAGCTAGATAGGTATTTGTTATACGGTGAGTTGCAGTTTCAGGGTTGTTTAATGGCGGAAGTGACCAAATTTCCGAAGGCGGTCAATCGATTTCCGGAATGACATGTAAGTAGTTAATGTGCGAAACTTGTATCCATAATTTCAACATCTGTTATGGATACTACCGATGCGGCCTCTTGCGAAGTGTTAACCTGATTGTGAGAATAAGTTTTAATGGTTTTCATAATTCTTACCTTTTTTTGCTACAGCGTTTCTCCCCAATATTAACCTTGGAATGATGCAAGACATCCAAAACGCTCAAAGAAAAATAGCCTCCCCTGCGCAAAGAATGTCCGGATAGAAATTTGATAATTTTCTGTGAGTAGTTTTTTGCACTTTTGTTGTTTTGCGTGAAATACTTTTGTTGTTGCTCATTTAATTGTTGCTTCCGTTGATCAGGCTTTTATATTGTAATCTTTTCCCCTTAGCCCTTGTGTGATTGTAGTGGGGAAATATATACGTATTATGTAGAATTGCATCTTTTGTTGCACTGTATGTTTCAACACGACCGACTTTTCAAGCTCGAACGCTGCACTACCGCGGTACCTGTGTGCATCCTCACTTATAATGTTCTCTAGCTGTGCACGCCTGCATGTGAAATGTACGATACTTGTGTTACAAATGCGGGGCCTATAGTTAATTCAGGGAGAGAAAAATAAATGGGCTTACGTTTATCAAAACTTGATTGTACCGCATAACGCATACATACCGCATAAAATGCGGTAAAAATGCTACATCCCGCATAACAGGACTTCTGCTGCACTTAGATAATACGATAAAATATTAAAGGAGTATTGTAGAGGATACGCTGTATTTCGTTGCTTTGGGTCCAGATTTTGATACATATGCATGAAATTGCGCTAAATAAGAAATGCTTGCATTCAACCATTTATACCGCTGAGTTTTTTTTTCAAGGTTGACCAAGATATCAATAGCAAAGTGTTGCCGGGTATAACACAAAACAATAGAAAGTGTTAAGTAATTTCTGCTCAAGTAAACAAAGATTAAGACTTGCAACAGTAAATCTGTTATCAATAGCTTGTAAAGGTCGCTCACGTAGGTAGGTACACTCACCACTACTGAGCTCACCACTATACACTCACCATACACTCACCACTGCTGTGCTAACAATTACGTATTGTACATATCTTTCGATGTTCAGCTTTCCAGATTAGTAAGTTATAATGTTTGGTAAACACCTGCAAGCTGGAGCGATATTTTCTTGACGGTAAAGTGGCGCGAATCAATTTTTGTCACCTCTTTGTAGCTTTGTTTTTGCGGTAGTTCTGGTTATGAATTAACGGATTCGAAACGATTTTTGATCATCATGCATTTAACTTGAAAGAATAGATTGCATGCGGTGACGACTTTAATCGAGAAAGATTACATTAGCGGCCATCGACCCTGACCGATGTACACAAGCGTGTTACATGACTTACAGCGGTCTTCATTACTTTTTACCATGCAGTGATAATTTCGTGACGGCTGTGTTTTTTATGCTACTAGTACCGCCAAATGATGCCGAATGATTGAACAATCTACAAATATCATTGTTGATATTTCAAAGAATCTATTGCCAATAACGATCTCTTCCATGCAATAGTATTATGATATAAATTAATTTTATTACGTTTTCTTACACGGAAAATGATGGAATACGCTATTGCTTCTGTCGTATTATTTATAAAATGTGTAAGTACTCGTATTATAAAATATTTTGACGACTTATTCCCGCAATATGAACCTGGTGTGCATTTTAGATCATAATTACGGCAGAAGTAACTGCTAATGCCACCAGTGCACCGCCAGTGTTATCACAGAAAACAATTTGCAAATTTCCCAACTTTTTGCGAACCGCGCTAAGGATAACGTGTGATGAGGAACAGGATGATCGATTGTGGTTTGGACCGACCGCTTTACCGGTACGGGAAGCGCTGCCGGTTAATGAAACCTGTCCTACTGGGCGATTCCCTTGGCCAGAAAATCGTCCTAGTTTTTGCTGTCGTGGTATGTCCTCGTAATTTCTGCATTTTTAATTTTTAAAATGCACGGAATCGTCAATATCTTTTACAACACCGCATATACAAATTTAGAGGTTCATAAGCCATGGTATTACTGTCAAACAATTTCAGTGTTGATTAATGAATTATTAGGGTAGTAAACCTTATGCAAATAGAAGCCTGGGAAAAGTTGATTAGACGTTTTCGAGCACAATCACGGTCACAAATCACAGTCAGGATATGTTACTGCTAAAAATTCCAATCAGGGGATTACTATTGAAAATTTTAGTCAAACTACTGATTCGAGCAGGACTTATTATCATAACTACTGCTCGAATCAGTACGGCTATTGCTGTCGATTTGTAAGTAATGTCAAAATTAACCCATCCCGCAAGCTGGGCTGCCGACTTTTATGGTAGAAGTATACATAATTGCTTACTGTGCTCTTATAACTTGATTCTTTTACAGAGCTGGAATGCCCGGCTGGACAAGTTCTTGCAAAAGACGGACGTAACACACTACCTACGGAATGTCCAAAATGTCGAAGTGAGATACGGTAGTTTCTGTTAGTTCAAGTTACAGCCGTTTGTATCATATTACGAACTTGCTTAACAAGGAAAATGTCTCTTCGCTTATTGAATTTATTTGGATAATTTGTTTGGCGCATTACGGATAATGGATAAGAATGAAAGATTTCCGATAACTTTTTTTATGTCCACAACATGTGATTTATTCGGTTGAACTCAAGCTAACCAAAAGCTTTTTTGGCAGATGTAATCTACGAATACCAATGCGATCCGCAAAATGACACCTGTGGTAGACTTCATGAAGGATCGGTGTGTCGCACCTATTTCAACACATCCACGCTCTACATATGCGCCTGCGATAACGCCCACGGATTCACACAAAATCGTTTGGCGTTTCCTATAACATGTACACGTGAGTTTGAAAAAGGTCATGAAACATTTGCTCCCTTATTTATTTAACATTATTTATGTTAAAGACCCAAAGACACATTTTGATGTCACGGTCAACTTAGCCAACTTGAAAACTGTACGGCCAGATCGCAGTATTATTTTGACTCGTGTACCCCCTACCCATAGTGTCATACTTACCGGTTAGATAGCTACAAGTTCTTACCTAGATAAAAGCCCTTGATATTTAGGTAATAATTAACGATTTGCGTTTAACCAAATTTTAAAATGCAGCCATCTTGTGCAGCGTTTCTGGGACCGGAAATAGGCTCATAGTTGCACAATTAATATATATTATAAATTTGTATTTTTTTTCAACAGGAACGATCGGTGCTGTATGTTTCATGCAGGAACACTGCACTTTTGTTGACTCGAAAGCCTTTTGTGATCTTTCGATGGGTTCGGAAAGACCACCTCGAGGAACGTGTCAGTGTCAGAATGATACCATCCTGAACGCAAAAGGTCGCTGTGAGAAAACCAGCGGGAATGCAGCCATGATAAGAAAAGTTCGGCAAACCGCCGTAGCCGACTGGGGCGATAAAAATATTTGGACAGAAGGTGTTCCAAATTTTCCGAATTACGAGCTGCCTGTGAAGGAGCCAAAGACACCAGATTCAGTTATCGCTCAGTCCTTTGACAATGAAGATGCCGGTGGTAATAATTTGATAATTACGTTTTGAGAAATATAGCATCTACAGACTATAGATTAGCATTTACTCCGGATTTATCATTGTCTATCGCGCAAGTATACTGCGACGTTACTGACTATGTCATGCAACGTGATTTCAGTGACGACTCGAAAAATAACCTCAGTCAAGCCAACCTCGTATGGACACCTCAATCAGCCCAACCCGTATCCCTGTTGCCGTATACAAACCATACGAGGTTTGCTTGACTGTGGCATGCAACGTGACAATATTTGCGTATCCGACGTTAGTAGGTCGGATATAGTTTCAGTTCTTTCCGCCGCTTGAACTCTGTCGACGACGATGCATCGCACAAGTATAAAACTTCGCTTAATTCCACTACTTAGAATAATGTTATCCAACTCATGTAATTTGTTTTTATTACTTTATAGAAAAAACACATAAGTAAGACCTGCCTTGCTTCTAGACGTGGAGAATCCACCGGAGCGCTTTGCACGAGACAGCAATGCAAATTCCACTGTATTTGCTATTAAAAACATAACGTCATCTCTGATAAAGAACGTTACGGCGGCTAAAAATTCGTCGACGACAGCTGATGTGACCGATCTGAAGAATATAACTTCTTCCGTTAATGGAACAAAGTCTTCTGCAATGCCTGTTCCTATAGGTATGTATAAAAAAATTTCTGATATCAACATCGAAAAAATTTATATTGAATGCTAATTTGCTAGTGCAATAATAATATGTGTGTTGGGTAGTCGCGCGGCATTGTGCCGCTGTAATCAGATATACTCTCTTTTATGTGCCTGTCCTTATGCATGTGGATGATATACGCATGTTATTTTCAGCAACCACAAACATTGTCTTAGCCGATAAAGCTGGCTTATGTAAGTTGACCAGATGTATATTCTGTATAACAATTCGTAATTTTAAACTTTAGTAGTACTGTAAACCATAACGGTTATATAAGCAGACTTTTACCACGGAACTCGAATTCTTTAGATTTTCAGATCAGAACTGATTGTGTTTGGTTGCAGCTTATATGATAGCCGCTCAGAAATTAGTAGCCAGTACAACAACAACACAAGGTCCTCTTGTGGTTGCGGTCGATTCGCACGATGCTGTCTTCCACCCGGTAATCCACGACAATCATCTGCATCCATCCGATGAGGAAGTACGAAAACCCGAGTCTGGTGTCGCTTTATCCGGAACAAAGTTTTCCGGCACGGTAGACGCAAACGGTAATGTACATATATGAATTAAGATTTACAGCGAGTGTGATCATTAATAAAAACAGCAAAGTGCAATACATTTTTTATAGGTAGCTCACCTTCTGAAAACAATATTTTATTACTGATTAACAGCGATATTATTCAGTAAAGTAGTACAACAACGGTGATCAATCATAACATCAACCGTCAACGTATACGGTTTAATAGTTACTTGATTAGTTAGTTTGCTTTTCTTCGAATATTTTCCCAAGGAAGCTCATTTACCTTACGTGGTATAAATAAAAGAAAATAATGTGAATTTCAGTGATTTCTAATTCATTTTACAGAAGAAACCCTGAACGCGGACCTAAATATTCTGGTGGGAAAACCAAAGAAACCCGAGAAAGCGAAGAGCGAATCCTCTTCAGTTGCCACCAGTACAACAACCACGACGACTCTTCCATCAACATCGACATCGACCACAACTCCCACAACATCCACATCAACAACAACAAGTACACGTACGTCCCGTGCACAGACTCCTTCCTGGCTGAATGCGCTATTAACGCGATACACACTATCGGCGTTTTCAGAATCCACCACAACGGTGCCCACGACAACCACTGCAGCCAGGGAAACAGCGAAAGTCGTTATCTTTACACCAGCAACCGGTAGACGCCGAACAACAAGAAGTACCGTTGCTTCGGAGCATCTCACGACTGCAAAGGAGCAAAAGGTCACGCCTCGTACTGTACCCTTTTTGACCACTGTACCGACGCTACCAACGACCAGTACATCCAGTAATCCGGTTGCCTCAAACAAACTAGTAACGGATTTTGTTGTCATAAATGGCAATGCGATTGACGCTTTGAGTCCCATCGGCACGACTACAAAGGAAAATCTCCCCATTGTACCAGTACGGGAAGAGAGTGCGACGCAATCCACAATCAATCCAAAGGTTGCAGTTGCAACATCAACAGCACCCTCGGAATCGGTAACTACAAAAATTGCGGCAAATACGGTTAGCACCGCTCCTTTATCAACGCTTATTACTGCAACGGAAGCGACATTTAGAACGACACTGGCTCCAAAAAGTTCCAAAATCAAAATTTTACGCCGGCACAAAAAGATCGGCTATCAGAGGCAACCACCGCAAGTGTTGATAATGGCTCCGGAATGGTTAAAATCCGGCTGAACGACCGGTTCGGGGGGATTGTTCGTATACCGACCAGTGGTGTCGTTGGCGGAAGTAAGTAGGATGTTTTTAATGGGGACTCTATAGGCGAAAAGAAATTGTTTGCACAACTTCTCACGAATTTTATTTACTTAAATTTTCAGAAAGTGTTAATTTTTAATGTATTACATAATGAACTAATGAATCATACAGCTGTTGGTCCACTGAGTACAGAAAGGTCACACGAAAACAATTTTAATGCAGATATATATAACGGACAAAGGAAATTTCATGCAGTTAACGGACTTTTTCACTACGTACTCACTACTCACCATCGCGACTTAATTATTTTACTAAATATGAATTGATAGATGATTTTTGGCTTTAGTCAGTCGCCCAAACAATGGGGCATGGAATAATTTTATCAACGATTCACTCCTTACCACATGGGTGCTGAATGCCGTAACTGGAAAGTCTGAGACAACAACCACTCCCACCACTACTACAACGACAACTACAACCCCAACAACATCCACGTCTACATTGCCCCCTTCCACTGTCTCCAAACTGGCATCGATTGATCTGTCATTCTTGCAAAATTCCGATCTGTCTCCCAGTGAAGTGCGGGAAAATCTCCTGAATCTGATTTTGCGACTGAGCGTGACCACTACACCACCGACAACGACTACCACAACTACTACAACGACCACAACAACACAACGCACAAGACCGCCGGTGGACTTCTCGTTTTTGAACGATCCCAACCTGTCGGCGGCGGAAATACAAGCCAAATTACTGCCGTTACTGCTGCAACTGACGGCAACTACTCCAGTTGCGACTGAACCATCAACCACTACTGGACGGAGACCAGTGGCAGCAACTGCCATGCCTATCCGTAAGCGAATTTAGCGTGAATACGTATCGACAGTTATTATCTCTTACCAATTTGTCAGTTTTATCCTAAAACAAAATCAAATTCTTTGGCTTAGATGCAGTGTTTTACTTTTGTAATCCTTGGTATAAAAAACTGCATAAAAGATGGTTGAATAAATTTGTTGCTTTTCAGCTGTTATTCATCGTGGAGCACTTGGTGCTGTTCAAACAGTTACAACAGCCAAGCCTAAAATACCAGGCACAACGACAGACATTTACGACAAATACAACATTCCCAGGGTCACCCGGCTACCGAACCGAAAGCGTCCGACAATATCCTTCTTAAGCGGTATGCAAAAAATAATAACGTTAAAAGCTTTTATAACGAGGTAATTACTCACATAAATGCTCTTTTGTTTGGATGTACGCACATAGTTATAATTAGTCAACTGTAGCACGTAATCATAATTAATCAATTCAATCGCACTACGCGCCTTATGCTGATATATTTACTGCATTTACGATAATTAATGCGGATAGAAACGTAATTGTCAGTGTCGTACAAAATTATAGTTTAGCAAATCGCAATATAACCCGCAACCGTTATTTACCTTGTAATATGTATATTGCTGGTACAATGCCTTGTTATCACAAGATTAATTATCACACGACTTTTGTTCATAGCATTGATGTCCGGCTTCTCGGCTCTGGCGCCAGCCCGCCCAAAGACAGAGTTGGGAAGCACGTTGCCCACTTTGGACACCGACGGGGATGGGATGCCGGATGTGGCTACAACGCCCCTTTCGCCAACTGTAACAACACCCACAACGGCCACAACCAAAAAGGTCACCCCCAAACGGGAAGAACCCAAACCGGCAAATAAGCCTTCCGGTGACAATGCCGTGGATTCGGACGGTTTCAAAGTTCCGAGCTTCGGTGACATCGCTTCCGGTGAACTCAAAAGAAAAACTAAAGCGTAATGTGAAAGTCTACTAATGGCTCATTATATGCAGGGTTTGGTGCCTTTTTTGGGAGTATGCTCGGAAAGAAATCATCGACGCCAGCGGCTAATTCGGGAAGTTTTGATTCTCCACAATACCCCTTAGCCTCCGGTCAGATAAAGACTTCGCAGGGAAATATCGATTTCTCCGATCCTGAAACGCAAAAAAAGCTGGTTTCGATGATGCAGCAAGATCCAAATTCAGCTCCCGCTTCAACCAACAAGATTAATGCTAAAACTAAGCCAAGCTTCTCTTCCTCCGGCGCCTCCCAGTTCGATTTTGCTGATCCATCGGACCAGGCAAATTTTGTTAAATTTCTACAAACCTTCGATAAATATCAGCCAACAAAT
The DNA here is from genome assembly GCF_019649055.1 of Paramacrobiotus metropolitanus. Classification (NCBI taxonomy): domain Eukaryota; kingdom Metazoa; phylum Tardigrada; class Eutardigrada; order Parachela; family Macrobiotidae; genus Paramacrobiotus; species Paramacrobiotus metropolitanus. The sequence continues at coordinate 143,749 of NW_026570287.1, read as the reverse complement.
TCAGGAAATACAAAAAGTAACCATTGCATCACGCCAGCTAATTAATCCTGAGAAGGTAATTAATCTAACTTTCTGGGCGATTTTTAGCTTCCGGTAGTTTATTTCCGCAACCTCCACCATTCCTTCAGACCAACAAATTTAATGCGCCCGAGACAACGACGACGACTACAACCACGACAACCACCACGGCGAAACCGAGGCCGCCGGTAAACGTCATGCCAGTTATGGGCGGCGCTGCTAACAATGGAATGGCTGTGCCGGCGAGCGCTCTCACACCGGAAGCATGGGAACTAATTAACAAAATGCAGAAACCCGGTTACTACAATGGTAAGATAAAAGATAATTATTTTATTTATTTGGAGATAATTTATTTGGACATCTCAGGCGTACGGGTGTTTACAATTAAGTACAGATACGTACACAGATAGTCAATCGCTTACAATTAGTGTTTACAATTAGTCAAAATATTATGGCAATACAGTACTGCACATATCATACAATACGATACGATATACGTATTGTACATACTGTATCCCTGGGACCAAAACTACGTAACATTCGCAAGGCAATATCTAAATGGAAATTTTATACAAAAAATTAGGAAAATTCATTGCTGTTTTGTTACAGTCACAAAGGAGCAGCTGGCCATGCTTCAGCCCATCCTACAACAAATTCAGACCAATGGCGCGCAGTCCGTGGTAATGGAACCGCCTCCTCTACCCCAGTACGTTCCGCCTCCGCCGGTTAACCAGTTCGTGCCTCAAAGTCCGGCTAACTGGATCGATGGTGACCCCTATGCGCAGCTGGCATTTGTCCCGCCATCGAGGCCCTTCCAACCGCCATCACAACAGCCATTCTTCCCACCGGAACCTGTAGGACCGATAATCACCAATCCACCAACGGTACCCACCACAACTACGACGACGACGACAACTACCACCGCAACCACATCAGTCGCAGCCAAAGTACCGGTGGAACTGCCTAAGAGCGAGTCTAAATCGTTGGTACAGGAAACGGATCTTAACAGTGTCGCACAGAATTCCATGGTCAAACCACCCAGTCAGCCACCATTTGCTTCTGTTCTGCAGGAAAAAGGTGCAGTTTACAATAACACATCAACATGCAATGCAGAATATCTATGTACGGGTATTGCTAGTAAAACTAAAACGTTTCACAAAATTTAATTCTTACTGTTTTGGTACCGGTGTAGTGATTTTCGACAGATCTGTAATTTGTCAAATTTATCAGCCTTTATTTAAAAAAATGTTTTGATATGAAGTTCGGATGTTAATATTGCAGGTTGCGATGTTGACTGTCTGCAACAAGATCCCAACTCATTTTGTGACCGCTTAGCCGGTACTTGTTTATGCCGCCTTGGTTACCACTCTTCGTTGCTGGAAGGAAACATCTGCAAAAGTCTGTTTGACATACGCTTGGTAAACCCTTGTCGGATTCTAAATTTATTTCTGTTTTGCAGAGACAATCTTTTCCTTGTGCTCCAGCGATGATGACTGTAAAAGTGGCGGGGATGCCAATGCCGAATGCGCCTTTAACGGTGAAAACCGTTTTTGTACTTGTTCAAATGGATACCTGCCGGATGATAATGGCGTTTGTCGACGTACGTGAATCAGTTCGTATACTGGAAAGGAATCGAAGCTAAAAAATTTTCTACTTGCAGCAATGTTCCCGGAGAGATGCTCGACTGTCTGCAATATTCCTAATGCTGTTTGTGATCCAATAAAGAATGTTTGCCGGTGTCCGACTGGTTATGCATGGTTCCGCGACCCTTGGACAAATCAGCCCGTATGCCGGGGTAATTATTTTTGCGACATGGACTAAGAATTGTGTCATACCGCAAGCGATTTAAAAAATTCAATTATATATTATCATCCGAAATGGAGTAATATGCTTCTAGCTCGGTTCTGGTTCGAGAAGAATGTACATAACTGTATGGGAACTCTTTTAAAGCGTCGTATATTTTTTAGCTACCTTAGGCGGAAATGTTCCATGTCGCAGCGACCAAGATCTGTGCCCTATATATACTCCGCGTGGGAAATGTCGAAATAATGCATTTTGTGGATGCGAAGACGGTTACATACCAGATTCATGGTTTACTAACCAGAGCGAACGAACCGCTTGTATTGGTAAGCACCAAACAGTATCTGTTTTAAATTAACTGATCACAGCAGCTTACAATATGTATTTTGCTTGCCTATACATAATTGTATACATAATTTAGAGCATGGTTCTACAAGCCCATTTAATTTTGTTTGCGATTGTGTAGATGTTTTATCCGCCAAATGTGATGACAGCAGCGAATGCACGGTAGCTGACCGCAATACACTGTGCGATCGTCGTTTAAGAATGTGTGTGTGTAAAGAAGGGTTCAGACCGGATCCGCTGCATAATTCGGTTTGTATTCCTGATTTTTGAGTTATTACAATTTTGTTATTGCTAGTTCTCTCACTTTTTTTAGCCAAAGCTTTTCTTTCTGTTACAAAAGTTTTATCTATCTGTACAACAATTTCCTCTTTTAGTTGGTTTTAGCTGGCTTGTCCGTTTGTTGCAATATTGTCGAAGTAAAAATTCGTGGAATGACGAGTGTATAATGGCCGATATCGTGATTTTGTTTAATGTTTCCCCGTAGTTTGTTTGTACAAATGGTCCACTTAGAGTGAGTTAATCGGCTAAAGCTGTTGTACGTATAATACTTTCCAAATATTGTATTTACTATTTAAAAGAAACTGCAACCGAACAATAAATGGAAACTGCCATGTGCCGTTACCAGAATTATTTAAGGAAATAAGAGCAAGCGCAGTACACCGGGAATCACTCGGGAAGCCGATTCAAATTGTAAGCTGCTCATAATAAATAGTATATGTATTGTTTATGTATTTGTGTATGTCTATGTATCCCTCCTGCATCCGCATCCGATCGACATGCTCGGGCAGCTGCATATCGGGAAATTAAAGGGCACACTTAAATCGCCGCAACTTACAATGACCATCGTTAAAGTACGCACTACAAACCGGTTTCTAAACACTTTCCGGTGTGTCGAAAGAAACTAAACATCCGTAGAGCAATCGACATTGTTTTCTGATAATAGCCGTTACTGTTAGTGCATCACTTTACCGTTTAAGCAGACCGTATGACATTGTATACCAATATCATCGTTGGCTAATGAATATTGTACGTGCTACACTAACGGTCCTTCCTGCTAACGGTATTTATGAATTTTTGGGAAAGCACTTATTACTGTTAAAGAACATAATATTTTCATTTCGTGTTTGCCCGAGTTACACTGGTCTTGCAAAAACTGTAAAATCGAGAGCAAAATGGGCGCGAAATTTAAAATTGGGGCGGATGCGTCTACAACGGACAAAAGATCTGGAATTCAAGAGTAAGTAAGCTTAGAGCGCAGCTTACTGCAGAGTGTAGAGTAACCTATTAATTTGGTCATCGCACTCTGATGTATTTGTTGTGACCTTTTCGCAGGATGCCGCCACTTTTGCGGTTTTTCATTTTGATTAGCGCAATGCTCTTTGGGACTGCTCTAGGACTTGGTCTTGCAATTATTCTTAGGTGAGTTAACTTTAATATGCAGAAAGCTCATGCATACGGAGCTGGACGCAAATAATGATTACAAAAGTGCCGTACTTTGTTTGAGACAATACAGTATTATTGTCGTAATCATAAACCCACTCCTTATTGTACATGTTTCGTGTTTCCTGCTTATCAGTTTATTTTTAGACTCGTATTACTGATCCTATCGATATTTTGATTGCTGTTCAAGGTCTTGGTTTGCTCTCGTCCACCTTGAATGCGCATATTATTTTCATTACTTTTCATTTTCATACCGTATACAAAAATGCATAGGTATTAACAGATTTTTTACCGTTTAATATTTATTCTAAGCCATTTCAGAAGACGCTTGCTTCTTCGTCACATAATACATTTCGTACTTTCTTCCATCAAACGCATAATTTAGCAGAAATCTTTGAAGATGGGTACTTTACCGCTGAGTTCTACCAACTGAAAGTGTGAATGAGTGTGTGTTACCTACAATATAATTTGTTAGTCAAGAATAATAGAACTAAATTTGCTCTTTTCGTTGTAGGCCCAGAATAGCGGAAGTAATTGACTCCAAATTTTCAGTTATGGTTCCGTCCCATGACGATTGATACAAGTATACGATGATTGCCATCACCATTTACAACGATACTCCCGATGTTAAAGAAGTCATCTTCTTATTAAGATGTTCTTTCAATCACAAATTTTGTCTAGTGTTGTGCAGTTATATGAACTTGGATCCAATGTTGCACAGCTTTTATTTCTGCACTGCTAACGGATTGTAACAAGGCCACACACAAAATCACACTAACTGCGGGTTATAGCTTATAACGATCCCAAAATTCCCATCGTGATAAAAACCCCCAATAAAATGTTGCACTGCGCTACTGTACGAAATTATCCACCGCTGATGGCACGACTAAAATGAAAGAAACCAAGGAGAGCAATCGTAAAAAGATAACAGATGTACCACAGTGAAAAGATAAATATAAGGGATCACATCAAAAGGTCAATCAAAGGCGGGACGCCCACAATGTCACACCCAAACGTGATAAAACTTAAACTAGAAACACTATGACAAGCAAAAACATCTTTGGAAAAGAACAATCTTGCATTCCTGATTACAACCCTGTACAACCGTCCGCTAACAGCACAGCAAAAAGGTACTGGACGGATCTGATCCTGTCAGACATAAGTTAACGATGTGTCCGTCCGGATGAGCCGTTGTCATGATGATAACCGCTTTGCACATGCATTCAAATGCCCTTCATTTTCCGCTCCTGCCAGAAGGCTTCCCAGTCGAAAGGTTCAAATTCTGTAAATACAGACGAGACATATGCTTCATTTTCAATGGCACTCAGCACACTTGAAGAAGAAGGCTATGCTATAAATAACTTCCGTCTACCACCTCGTCTACTACTATAGTCCTTTCAAGTTTATGCGGATTGCGGAGTAAGTGCGTAAAATATTTCTCGACCACAGCGCAACTTCAGACACATTAAATGCGAACACTTTAAAAGTAATCATATGGGTTAAACCGGAATTCAAATTTCGCAAAAGCGTTCGTTCCTGCGACGAAAATTTCAGATCATATTCTGCAATACTGTAAAACAAACCGACGGCATGTGCCCGAAAGCGCTTATCCGACTCCCGCGCAGCAAAGAGTAGTACTTAATTATCCGAAATAGCGAATCATTTGTCAAAATAATGCATTTTGTTGCTAATTGTGTTGACTATGACAACATTTAAAGAGATCTCGCACGAACTTCGACGATTGTTTTGTACAACTAATCTGCAGTGAGTAAGTATATATTCATTTAAAATAGCATTACAAAGCTGCACAAAATTTTCGCTGTGAGGCAACAATGAGTTTGAAACATCGATCAAATTAATTTCATACATTTACCAGATGCTACAGATATGCGGTACGGTATACCGAAGTATATGAGGCAGGTGGATGCCAGAAAATCACTGCATAATATGTAAACGGCTACCATTCACTTTTATAATCATTAATCATCCAGTATTATGTCGAACATACCAATCGGAGCACCCCCATCCTCGTATGGATCGAAAACTTTTCCATGACCCGCATCGATTGCCTTCTTTGCTTCCAAATATGCTGCCGACAAAAACAAAAAAGTGAGAGCGTGGAAGTATTTTGTCGATCATCGTATACCGCTGAGTTTATCAACTGAAAGTAATAGTATTTTGTCGACTGAAAGTATTTTGTATTTTATTGTCGTGATAGTATTTTATCAACTGAAAGTATTTTGTCGATCATCGTACAATTAAAAAATTTTCGAAATCGGCACAATAATTACGAGAAGGGTATAGTAAATTAATGTAATAAACACTAATGATTTAACAGAGAAAGTTTAATTGAATAATCTGCGACAGTTACACACCTACACAGCCCAGGCCCAAAACATAAAACAGGGAAAATTAGTAAGTACCTTTATTCATATGCTCAACGACTTCTTTGTGATTAAATGGTTTGAACGCGCCTTTCGTAGCGCGAGGAGATGAAGGGATCATTGAGGCATTGGTAGGCGGGAGAGTAGATTTGGGAGGACTTGACGATTTTACGGCCGTTCGAGATTGCACAGGGGAATTCGTGGAATTTTGGCTGATTAGAGCGCCCTGCCGAACAATGGCACTTCCGGGCCTTTCATCGCTCGCGCTGTTTGATCTGCAATTCAAAATGATCCAATCAATTCTGGGTACAAATGCTAATGAATGAATACCCCTAACGGTAATAAGCTGACTCTTGCGGAACCTATACGACAATAACATTAAAAAACTGGGTCTGAAGTCGAAACAAATTTTAACGAGCGCAGGCGTTTTCGCCCAGAACGTCCTGTCATTTACTGGATGAAATCATTGAAATGCCATCTAGGCAAGCCAAACCCTGGATATGCATGTATGATGCAATCGACGCTACGACACCGCACTGACGAAAATAGCTGCTCGTTAAACGATGTTAAATTTCAGCGCATCACATGATAAAAGGATTCCCTACGAATTCCATTGGTATGGCTAAAAACTGTAAGGTTTTTCACGTACATTGCGCAAGTACAAAACAAAAAATACAAAAAAACAAGAACCGAAGACTGTCAAAAGAAAAATCATGTAAGCGAGTTTGATGATCCGAATTAAATGGGAAATGCCATACAAACCCGCACATGATGCTGAAAACTTGGTAACACTTACGGACTTACCCAACTGACGATGTGCGGCTGAGAGGAGAAGAAATAGAAGGAGAAGTGGAACCACCAGTACTTCCGGTCGATCTACTCGTCCATGAGGAATTGTGACTGGTACGGCGATATCGCTCGCCACCGGGTCCCTTGCCCGTGGCCGGCCCGGGTCCGTCAACAGGTCTCGTACTATACGCTTCAGAAGAGTTACGAAACACTGCAAAATTCCAGTTGCAATTACACGTAAGGTCCACAAGTCATAACAAATCTCTAATAAAAAAGCTGGAAAAAACAAATTCAACAAATTTTATACAAAAATAATTAGTTAGTAATCATTTCCCTGTAGACGTAAACCAAGTTGAGGCAAGAAATACATGGAAACGCCATACACCATCGTTACGGGCTGCTACAAAAAATCCATATAATACTGTAGCCGTACAAATAAGATCTGGAATGTTACAGTAATAATGATGAGCATTTCATTGGTGCTAGTTGATGCGGAGACATCTGAATTTGTACTTGTACGAATCTTCACTTTTATCGTGGATTTCTAGACTGGTTTGGGAAATGTCTAACTGATCTAAAATCATTCTTGCTCTTGCCCTTGCCCTTGCCCTTCTCCAATGTTTTTCAGCTGAATAAAAATGTGTGCGTACGCGTTGACAATGTGTTCCGTTGCCGGCTTTCGTTAAGAGTTAATTACATAAGCGATCTTAAAGTAATTCGTTAACACCACCAGCACTTCCGATCGTGGTACGGGTGTGTAACCCACTCCACTAGGGACAGCTTAGAAGTTGTCATTGCATGGCAGCTCCTGGGTGTCGTTGAACAGCAACGATTATTTTACGGAATTATTAATTCGCCTTTCGGATTAACATTTTGCCGGCGCATCCCACACCGGCATCACTACGAGTAACATTGCGTCAGCTCACCGGCGCAAGAAGTCAACCTCCCGCAGCCGTCTCAAGCGACCACGCCCTCGGCGACTGTTTACCGGAGGACCGGAAATCCCGTCTTACCTAGCAGCATACCGCATCCCGAAAGTAAAGACACATCATTTGGGTAAGCGCAAATAGATTAAACTTTAACAATATACTTAAGTACAGTACTCAGTCGTGAAAAGATAATTATTGTTTTCTCCTCCCACTTTAATAGCAGTATCCCAATTTGCAACAGCAACCTCCACATTGTTTGTACGAACTTAATAAGCAATTATTCCAGTTTTGCTCCCGAATTTTTCCGTGTTGATTACACACTTTACAGTACTTTTGTGTGCATTTGATTTTACCGGTATGGTATAAGACTTTCTTGACCTGCATTCGTTTTCACTTTGCCAGCAAAACTTTTCTCTCTAAAGAGAGCATTCTTGGCTTGGGAAAGAAACCATTAGCGTTTACAGTTGAATAGTTTTTCTTGGACAGTATGGACAAACATCAGAACTTATCCGACACTCTGTCTGCTTATACGAAGGTTGAACTACAGAGTATAGCACAACAGTATAAAGTACCGTATAAGCAGGCTGACAACAAGAGCAAACTACAGACAGCAATTGCACATTCCATGTGTGCTCAGAATCTGAGCGTAGACGATCTGAAGAAGATACTGCGCAGGGAGAAAAGCAACAACAACGCATCATCGCAGGCCAACACGACACCAGTTAAGAGCAATCAGACCAACGCGACCGCTGGCTCGGTTGCGCAGCTGTCAAAGGACAGAGAGGACGCTCTCTCTCCACAACAGCCTAGCACTCTAAACAGTGTGGAGCCTGACAGTGAGCACCTGGTAAACAGTACTCCTGAGTTGCAGAATGCCTTACAGCAAGCGAATAGACTATATAGTACGTTAACTCAGTATATGCCAGACGCGCAGGGCAGAGCATATCTAGACCAGCTGCTGATGGAATCGCATAAGCAGTCATATAACTTCGTTGAACAGATACATGGAGCGCGGCATGCTGAAGAGATTGCCGCACTGCAGCTACAGCTGCTTGAAGCACGTAAAGAGCGTGAGAGAGAGAATACAGCTATATTCCCACCGCATCACGCCCATGTACAGTATACTGCCAGTACACCTGATGTAAAGCATACCATTACTGCGGATAATAAGAGTACAGTATTACATGATCCAGTTGCATATAATGCTACGAGTACCAGCTCCAATAATAATCTCGCAGATATCGTGAATGCGCTTGCAGCTGTTAAGCTAGATCATAGTAAACTTTTGCCTAAAGATTTCAAAATTGAGGTTTTCAACAACAAGCCTGAATATACGATCAGTAATTTCTTTCAGCAATTTGAGAGAGTAGCTAGTACATTAGATTGGGACAATAAGCGACGAGTAATCATGCTGCCCAACTATTTAGGCGAAGCGCCGCGAAGATTCTTTGAAGCTGAATGGTCAACTAACAAAGAGTTGAGTTATGATGCCTGGCGCAATAAACTAGTAACCCGGTATCTCCCTGAAGATTATGCTGACAAGAAGCGACTAGAACTTTCTCGCAAGTGCTTGAAACCTGGTGATGATGTACAGCAGTTTTTCGATGACATGTTGGTGTTGTTTCAAGAAATCGATAGTCGTATGCCCGAAGAGTATAAGGTATCGGAGATTAAGCGTGCTATTTCTGGTATCCCCGAGTACCGTAAAATTCTCATAGCAGCTAACGCCAACTCTGTTACTGAGATTCGTAACATTTTGGGAAAACTCGCTACAGTAGATTCAACCGAAACAACAGTAAATGTGTCATACGCCAGCCCGCCAACACCGGCACCACGCAATAACCGAGAATACAAGTATCATAACCGTAGCGACAGCCGTGACAAGCAACATTATCGGGACCGCAGCTCATACGACAGTAATTGGCGTCGACGGTCACCCAGTCCATACGGCAGACTAGAAGGTACGAGTAGACATTTCGACCGTTCGCGTTTTAATCAGTATAATCGTAATAGTGACCGCCACGCACAGTATCAGCCACGTCGCTTCAGCAGAGAGCGAGACCGCAGCAGGGACTTCAGCCACAATCGTAACAACCGAGATGGTAGAGACGTAAGTAGTAATCGTTACTCACGTGATCGTACTGACGGGCGCAAACCACAACATGACAGTACAGGAAGACGTAAGTTCTCACAGGAACGCTCCGAGTCACGTGACCGCCGCAAGGAAGATTGGAAGAGTAGAATACCTGAGAAAGTGATACATTTCGATAGCTACAGGCTGGGGAACGGCAAGCTATTCTGTCCATTCTGTAAAGATTTCAGGCATGGTTTTTCTGAGTGTACGAGAGTCACACCGAATGATGTACAGTACATACAGCAGACGTGTCCAGCTGACATTATCCTCAAAGTAGAACGACAGTACAATAAGTACATTAAGGGAAACTTAGATGAAATGGGCGAAAACTTCTGGACAACACCTCAGGGAAACGCATGATGCCGTTCTGGAAAGGAGGTACAGACGGCGTATTACCACCTCCACATACCATAGCAGATGCGACAAAAAGTACGACTCTGTCAGAATATTTTACAGTAAAAGCCCGACCCGGAGAACAAACAGTAACCTATATATATAGCATCGATATAGAAAAAAGTAAGACGTCACCGTATGCAAGTTATGATATGCCGATTACGTGCACACCTACTTATGCACTGACCATAGTAAACGGCCACGAGGTCAGAACACTTTTCGATACCGGTGCAGGCTGCAGCATTATTAGCGAGAGTTTAGCTAGAGAAATTAATCTTAAATTCTTTCATTTTAAGAAAGGCGCACCCGATTTACATTTCACAACGATTTCGGATCGATTTAAATGCCCGGAGACATACACAACTAGTACGACTGTAAAAGTAGGAGTAATAGATACCGTACACAAATTCTTTATCGTTTGCGGCCTCCCTAATGAATTTATAATACTTGGTGCTGATTTTTTAAAAGAGCATAAAATCAGTATCAATTTACACCGCGGACAAATTATGTTCGAAAAGCCCGACAGAGTAAAGAAGTCGTTTTTACCGAAAGATATTCAAGATCGTATGGCTAGAAATTACAACTACTACCCACAAACTTCGTTCGATCATTACAAAGTAACAACCGAAATTGGCCTCACTCTTACGCTACTACGTACAAAGGGTGTCTTACCAGCAATACCTGAAATACCAGAAGTCGTAGTACCTGAAGTACCAGCACCACAAGTAGCGATTAATGCACCTGATACGAGTATAGATGTTTTCCCTACAAATACGAGTACGAATTGTAGTGATTCCGCGTCTGACGATTCTACAGCAACAGTAACGAACTGCAGCACCGCGAAAAAAGATGACCACAAATCGGTTCTACCAGCTTCAGTAGAACCAGCGCCACCAGTCACCATTACTATGCCAAATAATAGTCTTGATCATAATGTTACAGTAACTACCGATACTCCTACTGAGTCCGTTAACGACGACACACCTTCTGTTTTCAACATCTCGCCTGATATTGTAGATCATTGTGACTCAGCAAAAGTACCTGTACATTCCGATGTATCTTGGTCGCAGGCTCACATTAAACTCGGCAAAAAGTTGAAAATCCCTAAGAAAACCGGTGTAGTCGTACAGTTTACTGTACCTGACAGCTATAACGGAGACGCGATTGTCATCGGGCAAAAGAATATCTTGTTACAACACTTAGTTGGTGTAGCGAACACCATTGTATCTATTGAAAATGGAATAGGAAGTACAGTAATTACCAACTTCAGTGACAAACCAGTAACATTAAAGAAAGGCTTGTTAATTGGTTATGTAGAAACATTAGCTGCAGAGGAACTGGTCGAATGCAACAGTCTCCAACCTGATACGAGTATAAGCCGAGATGAACTAAACGAGCATATTAAAAATCTTAACCTTAACCCCAACTTAACTACCGAACAACGAAACCAGTTAGTGCACCTTTTTGTTAAATATGAAAAAGTATTCCCCTCCAAGTCCCGCCCGCTTGGCTTATGCTCCGAAGTCACACACGAAATCGACACCGGTGACAGCAAACCGATAAAACGGATGCCGTGGCGCACGTCCTTTGCGCATCGTATTGAGATACAGAAACAAGTGGATGAAATGCTAAATAAGGGAGTAATTAGAAAATCAACGTCCCCCTGGGCCGCTCCAGTAGTATTAGTAAAGAAAAAAGACCCGCATTCAGCATTGCGTTTTTGTGTAGACCTACGCGGGGTAAATAACGTTACGCAACGGCCAATGTGGCCACTGCCGCGCGTAGATGACGCGATTTCTAGCTTTAGTGGCTCAGTGTATTTTTCATCGCTTGATTTTAATTCCGGATTTTGGCAAATACGGATGAAAGAAAGCGATATACCAAAGACAAGTTTCATTACGCCCGACGGACAGTATGAATTTTTGAGAATGCCTTTTGGTCTTTCTGGAGGTACCGCTACCTTCCAGAAAGCCATGGATAGTATCTTAGGACACCTAAAGTGGCAATCAGTAATTTGCTATATTGATGATGTTTTAATTGGTGGCCGCGACTTTACTGAGCACATCAAACTTTTAGAGGAAGTCCTAATAGCAGTCACAGCAGCAGGCTTTACCATATCACCGAAGAAGTGCGAAATAGGTTTTGAAAAAATTAAATTTTTGGGTCATATTATAAGTAAACACGGTCTTAGCCCTGATCCCGCTAAAATAGCTGCAATATCGGCTTTCCCGTGCCCCCAGACGTCCAAACAAGTAAAGTCCTTTATAGGCGCATTATCGTACTACAGGCAATTCATTCAAAATTTCTCGGGGCTGAGTAAACCGCTTATCGAGCTAACAAAGAAAGACGTACCGTTTATCTGGGGCGAAAAGCAACAAGCAGCTTTCGAGGAATTAAGAGTAGCTTTGACAACAGCGCCGCTATTGAAGCCGTTCGACCCGGCATTACCTACTCAACTAAAAACCGACGCCTCCGGTATCGGAGTGGGCGCCATCTTGGAGCAACAACATGCCGACGGGTGGCATGTTGTCGCCTATGCGTCTAAAATGCTAGACAAGCACCAGATGAACTATCCGACGTCTGAAAAAGAACTTTTTGCCATAGTCTTTGGCATCAAAAAGTTCAAACATTATTTAATTGGCAAACATTTTGTAGTAATAACTGATCATGCCGCTTTACAATTTCTGTTGAACTTAAAAGAACCGCAGGGCAGACTTAACCGATGGGCACTGTTACTCCAGGAGTACGACTTCAAAGTAATTTACCGGAAAGGACGTTTACATCAGGACGCCGACTTATTAAGTCGCAATCCACTCGAGCCGGCTGATGACACAGACGATTGTGATATTCCAGTATATAGTACGAGTATTTACCCGTGTTTACTACCGACTACGCAGAAATTCGTTGACGAACAAGAATCAGATAATTTTATTAGTAACATTAAGAATATTATTAACAGCTCTGAGAAATACTCTACTTCTCCTAAGAGTATTCAGCGAAAGGTTGACGGTTTCCGCATCGTCAATAACATAGTATACAAAGTAAAATCTCAGAAAGGCAACCGGAAATTACTACTTTGCATTCCTCACAGTATGCGTGCACAAGTATTATATAATCTTCATGATGCACCTACCGCATCACACATCGGTTTTGAAAGAGTATGGGAGCATATGAAGAACAGATATTATTTTCCACGGATGCTACATTTCGTGAAAAATTACTGCGAAGCTTGTCAGTTATGTCAGCAGCGAAATAGCATCAGTATTCCTCAGTCAGGATATTTACAGCAAATTAAACGGTACAATTTATTAGAAAGTTGGTCTTTTGACCACATCGGTCCTTTCCACGCCACCGAAGGAAAGAAATATATAATAGTAGCGGTAGAAAACGTTTCACGCTATGTTGTTACCAAAGCCGTACATTCGACCGGCGCTCAGGAAACAGCAGATTTCTTTATACATAGTATAATAATACCGTTTGGTTTGCCTCGGTATATAACATCCGACCGAGGTGTAGCATATACGAGTAATTTATTCACTGAATTAACAAAGTTGCTGAGTGTCAATCATAGAGTAACTACTGCTTATCATCCTCAAAGTAATAGTATACCTGAACGTTTTAATAAGTATCTTGCAGAAAAATTAACGCTGTACGCCAATAAAGAGCAAACTAATTGGGCACTACACTTGCCATTTGTTACGTTTTCTTATAACACTTCGAAACACTCTACAACAGATTGTTCACCTTATTATCTACTTTTTGGTGTAGAACCGTTACTACCAATTGATATAGTAACACCTACAGTACCAGAGAAAATAGGGGACAAAACGATACAAAAGTATCTTGAAGCACTCCGCAACCAGTGGAAAGTTGCACATGAGTATGCGAAAGTACTAACGGAGAAAGTACATGATAGTAATGCACAGCGTTACGATGATAAGAAAGTAGAAGTATCTTTTAACGTAGGCGACAAAGTATATGTACGTGATGAGACTCGTATTGTTGGAGAAACTCAAAAGTTAACCTTCCGATTTGTTGGTCCATATGAGATTACTGAGCTGACCACAGACGGAAATGCCCATGTTAAACTAATTACTGGTAAAGGACGCAAACGAATAACGCAAATAGTCCATATATCGAAACTAAAACCGTATAAAGAATATGAGGAAGATGTACAGCGTAGCCGGGAAGCTTTCCTAAAAACTTTAGAAAGTAATAAAAGTACTTAAACAACACCCAAGACTAACTACTTACTAGTAAATCTAAAATTAACAATGGTGAACGTACCATTACTAGTACCAGCAGTGCAGACTAATATCCGATTCGCACTACAGAGTACAGACTAATCAACCAGTGTAAAGTCAAAAAAGTAATAACACTGCTACAGCAGCTACAGTGTACAATACATAAAAGACTGACACTGTTAGAGTATGTACAGTATCACTGCGGAATAATGCTGATAAAGTATATACAGTGTAGAACAACGCAGGAATAACACTATCACAGTAAACGCAGTGCACAGCAAAAAAATAATGCACTATGCAATATGTAAAAAAAGTGTACAGCAGCCTATCCCGACACTATATATTAGCACAGTGCACTGTAGATGTATAACACTGCAGCACTGATAAGTATAACTACCCAAAACAGTAAATAGTAACAATATTGTGTGTGCGATTACAGTCATGGAAATGGACACCCACGAGGCTCCCGCTAACGGAGACAGTAACACGGCGACAAGCAGCTCCGCACCGGCAAACACACCACAAGCAACACCCAGCGCCACCGTGCCGCCTGACGCTATGGACATCCAGACAACTGGATATGATGATGGCAGCTTCAACAACGAGCCATTCCATCCAGTGACACGCCAGAACAGCCGCACACATGCATCTCCACCCGCACCGGCCGCTTCCGACAGTACCACTCAGCAATCCGGCCAGCGCACCGAACAGCAAAGTAACAATACTCCGCAGAACGGCAGCGAGACTAGCAACCAGCGCCAGCAAGGACAGCCGCGCGCTGAGCGCATCCGTTACATCACCGCAACTTCCCGTCAGACAGCACTCCCCGTTAACGACTTACCATTCAACCCGTTCATTAGCCGCAGCTGGGCCGTCACCACTGAGGACATGCACCGCCACATGAACAACATCGGTACCGCGATAGACCGCCTTCAGGAGCAACGCAGCACCCTGCCGAATAACTACGATGCACTGGGGATAGAGTACGAGATTGAACAGCTGAAGAGTATGTTCTCGTTTTTGGAGCGTCAGAGTAAACAAACTAACAGTAACAAATTCGTAACATTCCCGGAACCACTGGCTACGTCTCTTGGCCACTTCTACCAGCAGTCCTGGCGTTTCGACCGTTTTGCCACCGGAGCCTGGATAAAGTATGCAGCAGAAGACGGGACCTGGCGATATGAACACCGTTCTGGTTTTGTGTATCGCTATATCAGCAACTCACACCGTCAAGGTTTCGAAATGGTTGAACAGTATCCGCGCTATTTCAATCCGTACCGCTACTTCCCGATCAACATGCCGTTTTGGCCAGGTGAAATTGCCTGGGATGGATCATACACGGAAGAGACACGTACGCGAATCAGTAATTACATGGTTGAAATTGACGAGTATAAAACAGTGAAGGGCACCGATAATGACAAAGACATACAGTATCCTTTCGTCGAAATGGCAGACATGTGGGCTGGAGAGTATCAGCAACTTGATTTGGGCAAGATTATAGCAAAAACCGGCATTCGTGGATATGCACCGGACGAGCGAGGTCATCAGTCCACCGTGCGGGACGATAAAGTAACCATTGCGCAGTTGAATGCCAAAATCCGCCAGCTTGAAGAGCAACTCGGACACCCGCGCCAAGGTAACCAGCAGCAACAGCAGGGACAATACCAACCATACCCGCAGCACCCCGGACAGCAGCAGCCGGAGCAGCCGCCGCGTCAGCATGGACAGCAGCCGCCGCGCCAGAATGGACAGCCGCACCCGCGTCAGAATGGAGAACAGCAGCGTCGCCAGTACCAGCCACGCCGTTGAATCACCTGACCGGAAACCGAAGAGAGCAACACAGCAACACGTGGGAGCAGCAACCCCGTCATCCGGATTCACCACGATTAGTAACGTTCTTACAGTAACTCTCATTGTTATTAATTGCTCAATATTTCTGTGTTATTTTCCATTCCTTAATTTCCATTCCTGATTTTACCGGATTTTCTCTTGATAAGACAGGTATATCTTATCGCTACCGTGCGGGATGTAGCCGTACAAATAAGATCTGGAATGTTACAGTAATAATGATGAGCATTTCATTGGTGCTAGTTGATGCGGAGACATCTGAATTTGTACTTGTACGAATCTTCACTTTTATCGTGGATTTCTAGACTGGTTTGGGAAATGTCTAACTGATCTAAAATCATTCTTGCTCTTGCCCTTGCCCTTGCCCTTCTCCAATGTTTTTCAGCTGAATAAAAATGTGTGCGTACGCGTTGACAATGTGTTCCGTTGCCGGCTTTCGTTAAGAGTTAATTACATAAGCGATCTTAAAGTAATTCGTTAACACCACCAGCACTTCCGATCGTGGTACGGGTGTGTAACCCACTCCACTAGGGACAGCTTAGAAGTTGTCATTGCAATACGTTAAACTTAAACTCAAAATTTAACCGCACCTTTTCCCTTTCTTGTAAACGTCTGCGTTCTGATAACTTGGGATGTAGATGTAGTTACCGGAGGATACATCGACACGGAGGAATTTATCAAGGCAAAAAAGCAGTTTAATGACAGATAAGATAAAACAGAAGCAGAAAGACGTAGGACAAGCAAGCACGATAATCATAAGCGGCGAAATTTTTCTCGCCCCGAAAAGCTGGATTTGGTCGTTTAGGACATCGTAAAAGTAACCACACCCCCCATCGTGCGGATTTGATGGCTGCTTGCGGCAGAAATTAGATCTCCGGTTTTCATCGCAATTTCAAGTTTGCAGGCAATCCATTTATGGTGACGCTTCCAAATAAGAGGTAATAAAGTTGTTCATACAATTGTCTGGAACTAAACGGACTTGCAATCGTCGATGGGACAGGGCGCGCTTTTAATAAATTCTGGACGTTGTGATTCGGAAGAACAGCTTCCGGTGAGATGGGAGAGGCGAGCGTTATGTGCATGTGCGCATTAATTAACGTGCATACACCATTCTCGTCACATCCACCCCCACGGCCAAAACGACAACATGAATGAAATTTCGTAGTTTTCAGATTTTATTCTCATATGTTTCTTCCGATTATGTTTCTTATATTGTTATACATATGATTTTTCAATATAATCTGGTTTTGATTTGATGGTGAAACGTTTGTAATTCGCTCTTCCGACATAGTACGTTTTGCGCTGGTAAAAAAACATATGCTCGAGCTCCGCATTGTCATTTCTTCCGACTAGGAAAGTTTTAAGTTCTCCTTTGAATAAGTGGCTGTCACCGGCTGATTCTGTGCTTTTTGATTTTATACAGCGTGTTTAAAGCGGTTCGAGCGTCATGATTCTTTTTGGAAATAAAAAATCGAATTATTGAGGAAACCCTCAAGCTGAAATTCGAAAGCGCAAGAGCAGGGTAAGTCCGCTAATGCATGTCCGGAGACTGCAGCAAAAAAGTGCTATGGAGCAGTTTATCCACATTTATTTAAGAGTCAGAAATTCTAATTAACTCATAACTGTAAGGTGAAGTTGTGGTCTGCCAAATACCCGTTGTTCAGTTTTTTAACTTATTTTCATCATTTATTAGTTATTACTGATTTTATAACCAGCTGATTTGTACCTACTACTGCGTAATTTACCACATTGTTTATTGATTGTAAGCCTGCATATTTCCAGGAATAAGCCCGAAAATGTTGACATCACATTTGCGGATTTCGACGGGGTCCTGTTTCACATCTCCAATATCGATGGCGACAAAAATAAACTGCGGGTAAATATCAGATCTTACATTTATTTATTTAAATACTTTAACTCGTACTCTACTGTTTCTGCAAACGGTCAGTGGAACTGGAAACCCAGTTTGTAAAAATTACATGCTTCTATGAAATGTTATGGAATTTTGTGGCTAGTGCTGAGCTCTCAGAATAGAATAATAACGTTTAACCAGTTTTGTGACATTGTGTAATTTTTTTATAGCTCAGTGCTTCTTTAAAGTTTTTCAAAGACCTGCAGGAGCATGGTGCAGAAGAGGTAAGCGAAATCTTCGTTTTTGGTGGATCGTTTTGGATTGTGCTATATTGTCGTACATTTTGTATAGCTTTTAAAGCGGGAATATGCTGGTTATTTGGGTTCTCCGGAACAAGGCTACAATATTAGCTTGGAGTTCGACTTGGAAAAAATAGTCTCACTTCCCGCCGACGCAGTGGATGCCGTCATCGCGAAGGCTGCCTTGCTGAAGCGGAACTGCTTTGCATCGGTCTTTGAGAAATACTTCGATTTTCAGGAGAAAGGTGTTTTAGGCCAGCAGCGTGCGGTTATTCATTACCGTGAAGATGAAACTATGTAAGAATTAGCCTGTTTAAAAGTAATGCACTGTGCAGCTGATTTGATTTCTCCTTTGTGCTGCAGTTGTACGTGAGATGATTTATGTTGGTCTAGGTATGTGGAGGCTCAGCACGATCGTGTTACGGTTATCTTCAGCACAATATTTCGATCTGCTGATGATGTGGTCATCGGGAAAGTGTTCCTACAAGAATTTAAGGAAGGTCGCCGGGCTAGCACCACCGCTCCACAGGTGTTGTTTAATCACCGAGATCCGCCCATGGAACTGCAGGGAACTGATGCCAGAACAGGAGACAATATTGGCTATATCACTTTCGGTATGTATCATTGTATCCGTTGTATTTCGGCCAAAAACTTGGTATGAAAGGTGTTAGAAATCATTTCGTCGCATTTGTTTATGGACGGGTAGCTTTCGTTATGGGGTGAAGTTTTTCTGTAAAGGCAGTAAAGCAGATGCTTTTATTTTCTTCACAGTTAGATCCTGTTCTTGCTGTAGTTGTAGAGTACTTGTGCGAGGTTTCTTCATTAATATTTGTAATCGTTATATTACTTCGGACGTTATTGTGTTACCTCGGATGTTATTGGTCAAAGTTGATAGCAGTTTCGGAAATGTCCAGAATGTTACTACATCAGTTTCTGACTTGCGTAAAAAGAGAAAGTGTACAGTCTGTCAGTACAGAGTATAATGTGTATTCGGCTTTGCCCGCGTAGAAGGGATTTTTTGGAATCCGTTTTAAATAATAAGCATGTCTTCTCTGATAGAAGCTCGTGCCTGTCATATTAGATTCTGAATCCCCTAGTTCAGCATTTTACTCGTAGCAATGTAATATGGTATAGTATATGGATACCGAAATTAATCTTTAGCAAGAAGTATTTCTGTTGCAGTGTTACAGCCCCGTCATATCAACAAGCAAGCACGGGATAACACAATAAACCTTATCCACACTGTTCGAGACTATCTTCATTACCACATCAAGTGCTCGAAAGCTTATATTCACTCCCGAATGCGGGCTAAAACGAGTGAATTCGTCAAAGTATTGAATCGTGCCCGTCCCGAACCAAAAGACCGAGTGAAGAAAACGATAACGTAAGTGCACTGTTCTGCAGCTTACTGAAAAATTATTAAAAGATTGTCGCTATACGTTAATTGTTAGATTGTTGAATTTGTTTACTTTGCAGTGGAAAAACTTTCGTGCAAGCCGACTGATTGTTCCTGGACTTTTCGGAATATCTTTAATTTTTTGCATGTTGTTTTTAACGCCCGTTTTTGTTCTATTTATAGATTACCTTATTGTTTGATATGTTTTTCTACGCGTGAGATTTAACTTCACAATCAGTGGTGTTTGTCGTGTTCCTATACATTTAAGATGTGAACCTGGTGTGCTTCCATTCCGTATTGTTAAAATCCGCTCTTTAATCAGATTTCCATCTTATTTTAAATCACAATTTCAATAATCAAGTTAGAAGTACGCGGCACAACTTAAGCTGCATCTCGCAATCATTCCAGTTAGTAAAACTATACAAGCACCGGGAGATTGCATAGCTACTTCGCATTGGATAAAATATAAAGTGTCTCTATAAATAAACTGGAAATCTTCCATTACAAAAACATCACAGACCATTCAGGAGAAAAAGTCTACAAGTTCCACCCTCCACCGCCGCCGCGGCCACCTCCAGGTCCACCACCGAACATACCACCCCGACCGCTACCGCCGCCGCCCCACTGGCCGCTGTCGTAACGGGACGCCCCGGATCCCGCGCTTCCGTAACCATCGCTCAGGCTCCGACCGTACGGGCCGCCGCCCATTCCGTAGTCGTCAAATCCACCGCCGTACAAGCCACTGCTTCCGTAACCAGCTCCGCCGTAACCAGCTCCACCGTAACCAGCGCCAATTCCCCACTGATCGTCCATACCGCCATAGCCGCGCCCAAATGCACTGTCACTGGGTCGGTTCCCGTACAGGCCGATAACTGCAAGATAATAAGATAAACCACCCGTTCGTTTAGCGGTATTAATTACAGTATATAGCGCGAGTACCTGCAACACCGTTTCCATACAATGGATTCGAAGCACTGGCGGCGGGTAACGGTGCTCCTGGAGCGGGAACGGCATTGGCAGCCCCGACTGGAGCATTAACTGAAATTACAATTCACACATTTATTGCGTAAGCAGAACAAAAACGCAGTGAAGCTCGCTGTCTTGCAAAGTAAAAATAGTATCGAACCGAAGCCCAAACCAAAGTGGCCAAATACAGTTGCTTTTTAAACTTCATTATATGACAAAGCCAGTATAGCTAAGATTCTTGAACTTATTTAATTCAAGCAGCAATTTTATCCAATCCGATCATATGACTTCAGAAAGGTACTCTTTTCAAATTATTGCAAAAAGTAAGGTCACACGTACCGGGAACTGGGGAAGCACCGCTGCCGGGTAAAGGTTGTTGGCCTGGCGCGGTCATCGGCGGCGTCTGTACGCCAGCTGCAGCGGCCTTGTCAGCCGCAGCCGTCTGCGGATTCGTGAAGATCACGGGCATTCCTCCGCTTCCGGGCTGAATATTTGGCTGCTGAGGCATCTGGGGATTGCCGTTATTGGTCAGACTTCTACCCTGAGGCATCCCGAGGCCTGCCTGCTGCATCTGCGATTGAGGACCACCGTACTGGCCGCCGCCGCCTTGCGGACCACCTCCCTGAGGACTTCCGCCGCCACCATATCCGCCAAACCCATTCCCGGCACCACCGTAGAAGCCTTGCGCTACAACACAATCAATGCATTCTCCAGTTAGCGTCGGAAAGGAACAATCAATGTAAGGGTAACAATGGAAACAAGTGCTGGCATGAATTACACTGTTTTTGCTATGTGTATCACAGATTTCCTGAAAACAAGAATCAGAACGTTCCCGTTCACTCACCTGTAATCAGACCGACACACCCGAATAAAATAATCCACGAATTTAAATAGCTCATGTTAATAAGTGGACCAAGGGACAAAAAGCAAATGACCTTTCCAGGTGGAAACTACCCTTTCGACTGGAATGTGTGACTGATATGGAAAAGAAAATTGGGGAAAACTCCAGCCAAACGAAATCTATCCGAATGATACCTGTCAGAACGTCCAATGCGCGCACTATGTCTCTCGTGGAAAGCAAGGCTAAGATGACTAGCATAGCATCTCTGGGTTCCGATTCTTATCTCAGCGTGCGGCGTGGATCTGGTGCACAGTGAAATCGGCGATGGACGTACTAGTACGACTTCTCGAGTTGAAAAATTCAACCGCAACTACAGTCCGGTTTTAATTTAAAATTAGCGTACATACTGTACTAGTTAAAGTACTGTATGTAAATTTACTTACCTGTTTTAAATTTTCTAGCGAGTATACTGTGTATACCAGTGCTTTACGGCCATTGGCTACCGATAGGATCCGAAAGTACAATAAGCACGTACGGTTGAAGTACCGGTGCGCGCTGTTTAAAAACTCCGCGATTACTTTTCATGAAAAAAGTTAAACCAAAACTTTTTTCGTTAAACCAGCTGCCAATATTGTAAATGATCGTATGTTAAACCTTTACAGTTGAAAAGTAGCGATTTATTATTTTTTAAAATTTTGGTTTTTTATTTTGTGGTCTATAAGCACAATTACAGCAATTTTTGAAATTAGAGGATACGTAATGTCAGTTCCTGGTGACGGGACATTTAACTCACAATTGCTTATGGTTAGGCGTCAATTGATTTGTTCGTGAATACTAGACAAAACAAGCACAAAAATGTAGGAAAATTATTGAGCAAAACAAACTGAACCGCTTACAACCGCAGGTCATCTATCACTGGTGAAACAAGAACAGGTATTCATTCCGCTTTATACAGGACATACGAGTACTTCATCGAGCAAAAAAATTACAACCGCAGAAAAGTCAGGTACAGTATTTAAAAGTAATCTTTGGTTTAAAGCTTCCATCGTAAGTGGTTCCGCTCCTTCAGAACGATACCTCGGTACCGGCACGACTTTGATAGGGCGAAACACTTCCGGGAATATACAACGGGTGAGGTCTGATGGTGGGATGCACCGGTCGCCGTGGTCCAAACGGGGCAGTAGCCATGCTATTCATGTCCTGAATAATATCCACAAATTTATTTTCCGATACTCTGTCCGAAGGCAGACGAGTGGACGTGCGCACTTTATCCGTGGCGATAAGTGATCGTGGAACACTTCCGTCGCGCGATCCAGGTTTAGAGCTTATTCTGCTGCCTTGCCGTGCGCTGTTGATGCTGGATTTGTGCGTCCCGTTTCGCAGTGACCGTTGATTAGGGTTGATCCGTGTTACAGTGTCATATGAAACTGTAGGTGGCACTTTGGCGGCGTAAAAATTATCGCCGTTTTCCACGACAGAGTGCTGCAGCGACAGAGCATATCCTGGCACTGGGTGCGGTTTCAGTTCATCTTCCAGAGCACTGACATCTGAAAACCAGCTCCAGACATTTAGTATGGCATTCAAATATTTTAACCAATCTACTTTCGAATTCTGCAAAGTTTCCAATCACCTTTTCCACGGTAAAGACGAAGCAGGATTCCGGATAATATCACAGATGCAATCTACAAACACAAATCCAAAATTTGTGTGAATGAGACTGCACACTTTTATGGTGTACCGATTGCGCAAAGGTTTTACAAGCAAATGCTAATGACAAATCTTTTTTAGATTTTCAATCAAATGTTACTGACAAATGTTTTTCGCTACCAGACAAATGGTTTTTAAAAAGGTTAAACAGACAAATGTTTCTGACAAATGGTTTTACCCTCAGACAAATGTTTTTAAAAAATATTTGAGAGACAAATGTTTCTTGACAAATGTCAGAAACTTTCAGACAAATGTTACAGACAAATGTTTTTCACTATCAGACAAATGCTACTGACAAATGTCTTGATGTGATTGTAACTGCCGTCTCGTGCACCGGAAGCGCGACTACGGACTCTGACATATTTTGCCATTGCGCAGTGCGCAACCACACAGTCCGCAGTGACTCCGCACTCAGATTTGCGGTGGTAGGCTTCTGACATCTGTCAGAAACATTTGTCTGAAAGTTTCTGACATTTTTCAGGAACATTTTGTCTGACTGTTTCTGACATTTGTCAGTAACATTTGTCTGTTAAATTTTTTAAAAAACGTTTGTCAGAAACATGTGTCTGTTAAATTCTTTTAAAAACATTTGTCTGGTAGCGAAAAACACTTGTCAGTAACGTTTGTTTGAAAACTGAAAAGCATTTGTCATTAGCATTTGTTTATAGAACCTTTGCGCAATCGGTACACCATACACTTTGAACAATGGAAACTCCAGCTGCTAGCTAGGTGAGTCTAGCTAGCTTTCCTTTCTTTCCTTCTTACGATGATTTATCTAACTAATTTGTAAGCAAGCTCGTGAGCTACAAGCGGAAGTAAATCTTGAAATATGAAACACTTGTATAGACTTTTCGATTACCAAGATTAGATAAACGCATAAAGCAGCTTGCAGTGTTAACCATTTTAAGTAAAAAATATCATAATCATTAGAACTTGTCATAACAGACACGATGAAAACGTTCCAACTTCCAACAAAGATCACGACTGCACTTTTTGGTGTCAAGAATACTGGCGACACTGCAACGCATTAGTTCTAAACTACAAATATTGTGATTTCTAAAGATAATAATTACGCAAAGCAAGTATGATACATAAGTAATCAAAAACAACGCTTTAAAAACAAGCGGTAGTTACAGTTTACTGTATCGTCTTTTACAGGCAATAGCCATCAAAATAACAAAACTGCAAGGGTGGGCACACTAAATACTTCTACTTCGCACCAAAAATTTGAACAAAAAACCGCATTGTACTCGGTAAACATGAAAAGTTAACTGTACAGTTCATAATTTTGTCCAATTAATGGCATCTGTGTTTACTATTGTCTGGCAGGTATACTTATTAACAGGTGTACTTAACAGGTCTAACAGGTGTATTTATTAAAAAGCTCTTATTCTTACACTGAGTGCTAACTGGAAAACAGATTGGATGACCTCCACAAACTGGTATTCCAGCAGACAACTGTCCACGCGAATTATTTTCGCTCGGAAAGTAATGGAATCGATATCCGAGTAATTATATTGTGCAGCACATCCGGGCCCGTTGACGTGCCACCAGTTGGTGGTCATCGTTCCCAAATTCAGCACAGACATTTCCTGTAGCAGGAAAGCAGAAGCATAACTTCCCGCAGATTAAACAGCACGATTTTTCCAATCCTAGCTTCCAATTAAAACACCATTTGAAGAATAAAAGTACATATTCACACCTTGCGCAATACACCGGCATCCAAATTCAAACAAACAACAAAGATGTTCCAGCCGATCCACAAAAGGTTCCATATACAGCTCTGTAAGAGTTCTTTTGTTAAAAAACAGATAATGTGTGCTCAACTGAGTAAGTAGTGCAAACATGTCAGCTTTGTATAAAAATACAGTTGGTGTTATGACATCCATGGTCATACAAACAGTCCGAACTTACCAGCAAAACATAGCAGGTACGATGTTGTAACGACCCGAATATGCCCAATATAACGCACGTTACATGCAAAAAATTACATGCAATGGCCAGCCACATATAACCCATAAAATCAAATATCTGCCGTTCGAATACTGCAATCTGTAACCAAAAAGCTTTGAAATTTACCGCGTCTGAACAATCAAGAGACAAAGAAAAACAGGAAACAAACAGAAATTCACTACTTACCAATTGAATCACGCTACAGATGAGAAAGCTCGCACGAACGCGTGGGAAAGATGGTGGGCCTTTTAGACACGGCATCGTGCGGTAGATCGCTTTCACAATCGACAATAAACCTGCAAAACGGAAGCACTTCGCTATCTGCGTAATAAAATATGTCAAGCAGATTGTATTACTACCGGTAGCACATGTTTAATACCAAAGTAAGTAATTATAAAGGTTTAAAGAACTCAGATATTACCATATTACCAGAAACAAGAAGGCTACACTTCAAACATCTACATTTTTCCCGAAGCAAAAATTACTGTACTGTACCACTCTTTGAAGCATCAGACAGGTCTGAAAAATAAATGCGGTTTTTTTTCTACGCAGTTCTTTTTCGATTGCTGTTTTCCATAATTATATTGTCGAATTACCAAATTTACAAAATTTTTGCACACATAAGTCAACGGCAGAAAAGTAACACGGAACACCTACCGATTAGGTCAAACCAACTTCCTAACTCCCGCAAAAAGAAGGCAAACGATATGATTCCGATCCCATTTTGTTGTATGGAACTGCCTTTCGCTATCCTCAGATAGTTTCATTTTGCAACACCGCCAGATATGCGATTCACGCTTTCCCTGAGAAAAAAAACAATACGCAACTGCTCAAACGAAAAAGATACAAATATGTACTGCATTTACGCATTGAGCTCATTTTTTAGACCGTTTGATTTCTGGTTATAAGCGACACGCGCCAGATTCTGGTTGACACGGACCACCAGGCACACAGTAGCTACAGATACCTAACCGGTTCAATACCTGTTGAAAATCACTGTCAAGGCTGTTCTGCACGGTGTAATCTCTCGCCAAACATGATGCCTTAATTAAAGAGTACAACATTCTTTAACAGTGCACCAATTACAAAAAACAATGACGACGGTGGTTAACTGGTCCGATCATCAGCCGAACGGACCCATGATCGCTGTTTTTCGAGATTAATTTTCATAAGTAAGCAGCGAGCACTGGACGACGTAGTAATTGTGGGAATTAGTTACTATACAGACCGAAACCACTTCAAAGATAAATTCAACTTGAACTGTTAACCAGACTTTCCACAAACCACAATAAAAGCTCAGTGTCAGTCGTAATTGGTTAATTGTAAATTTTAAACTTTTCTCAAACTTCCATGATTCCATCATATTCGTTGACTATCATAAAAATTAATGCAAAACCGATCGCCGCTCTGCTTTGATAAGCGCGTTAGCTATTACCATTAGCCTCACCGGAACAGTGATATACAATGTTCATCATTCACCATTACCGTTTTCTAAATATATACGGTAGATATTACTCACACGAAGTCTGTCTATAAAAACCGAACAAAACGCTGCCAACGATAAATTAATAGTTAAGAACAGGCAAGAAATACGAGTTTTGGGAATACAGACTAAGATATTATATTGTATTACATACATATTACATACACACTTCCTTTATCGTACATATGCTTACTTTGTGGCTACCAGACGTTTGCAGTCCATGACTAAAACGCACCATCCTTTCATTGGTGCCATATACGGTTTGATGTTGGCACTTACTTGATCGACTGGTCCAGAGTTTTTATTGGAAATTGACTGAATGAATTGCTAAAAATCATCCGAGAAGCCAGATACTTCGTGAAGTTTGCGCTGATCCACAAGTACGACGGTAGAAATGCAGTAGCGATCGGTCAGATGCAATTAGCAACTCTGCTGCCGCAGATTATCCAAGGTTTGGCGTTATAATAAACCGAACAAACGCCGCATCCAGCAGCATACAAAGCATGGGCAAAACAGAGCAAATATAATACAACAATGGCCTCCTGATTTTATGGCGTCCCTGATGCCACGACCCAGTGTTGCACTTGCAAAGCTGCAGGCAATAGTGCTCACAAGCATCACCTACCTACTGCAACATTTCGTACAAGATGCAAGACAGCTGACAACTTGCAATGACCACCGTTTCACTTCGATTTGCTGGCCGTTTCAAGATCCAACAATAATACATCTGCAACATTACGTTGAGAAAGATCAACATACGGATACTAGTTATGCAAAAGTGGGTTAACTTCGGTTGTTTGCTGTAAGCAATCATATTGGTCTGGTGAATTAATAACTGCCTCTGCCAGGTATTCGTAAATACTAACGATAAATACCTACAGTAGTATCCATAGACCTGATAGAAGCATGCTTGCCATTGACTGGATCGAGCGATCATCGATGTGTGCACTATATGCGCAGCCTGAAGGATTTGGTCAGCGTTGTGAGTGGTCACTGGTCACTGCATAGTCTTCTCGAGTGCCCGTCGAAGAGGCAAGACCGAAAGACCATGACCGTAGTTTATGCTATTATTGCTACGTATACAATGCGTAGGTAGTCAGTAATCGTAAATAACAGTACTGACTCGTGAGTATTTCGTAGTAAATAATAATTTCCTTTCGTTTACACAATTTTCGTCTTCTAGTTTCACGCCCATGATCGGCTTCCCTTCCCATAATGTGGACTATCGATTAGAAAATTAATATGATAATCGGCTTTAAAAACGTAATACTGCAAACAATGCTGCTTAAGGATTGTAGAGATTGATATTAATGTTCACAAATGTATAAGCAAGTACAAGCAAAAGATCAGCATCGCGTTTTCTGACCTGTTCTCCTAAAAAATGGTTTACGAGAGTGAAGGCGGTGGCACCGAAAATAAATCAGAATTTCAGAAACTAGCGCCTTCTTCGTAATACTAAATACAGTAACTGCATTTCCACATAACGTTAATTTTATTTGCTACTGCAGAATAACAACTTTCGTCGTCCTAAATTCAAATATTTATTGAAGCATTCAGGTAGTCGAAAAAAGTCGGCAAACAAAAAACTGGAACCCGAAAAAAAACATCGAAGTCCAGCGCTATTACAATAACTTATCGTACTTGTTAGATGCGCAACAAAAGCCGCAAAGATACTGCTTTACCAAGGCGTAGTGTATGATTTGCCATGCTTTTACCATTAAACCTTTCGAAAACGCAAGAATCATCCACAATGTTAAAGTTTGACAACACAGTCTGTTCCGGGATATTCTGGCAGATTTAACTGATAATTTTTTTCCAATGACTTTGGAACAAACCGGCCACCAAGCCAGTGAAACTTCCCCTTGAAATGTTGCGCACACTTTTTAGGGCTCGTCAAAGAAATAAGGCAGGCAGGCTGAATACCATCAGGATTACCGTTTTCAACATCCCACCCTAACAAACCATGCAAAAAACATTACATCAGTCTTCCCGATAATCTGCGCCTTCGCATATTAACTGGTTTAGAATTTATTTTTACCCTAAATATCACTATTAATACAAACACCTAATCCCACATTTGCAAACTGAAAAATTTACACCATTTGAATTTAAATTGTACACTCACCAGATGGTATATCAATACTACAGATTGGCACGGAAGTTAATTTCATGATCTCCAAAATATCCTGAAACTCTGGCCGAACAGGAGGTTTGAAACTGAACCCAAATATGGCATCGACAATCACTTCGTATGAGCTTTGCAGACTATCACTTGATGGCATTTCCTTCAGAAATGGTATATCCATGTGTTTGCATTGAGTTACGAGGCGCTTGTACAAATCCTTATCTGTTGGTTTGGGGTACAAAATTTCGGGATAATAACCCTAAAAAAGCAAACTGAAAAAAGTGCTGTAAAAAATGGAAAATACTCTTAATAATAGCTCCGAATCCATTTGCGACCAAAATTCTGCCTTTTTCTATCATACAGATTCATACTTTTTACGAACAATACTTTTTACGAACACTTACGAACAATTTCAAATGTCGCGCGCAAACTAATCCATCCCCGCCATTATTTCCAGGCCCGGCAATCACTAATGCTCGAACACGGTCTTTGTTAACAAATTCCGTAAGAGGATAGGATTTTGCAATGGCAGTAGCAGCACTCAGTCCAGCGAGTTCCATCAGCTGATCGACAGAGAATTGGTATGCGTCGAACAGCTCCTTATCCACATTTGCAGCCTCCTCCTGACTAATATGGATAATTTTGGAAAAGAAATGCTCTGACAACCACTGATCATAAACTGCGGTTGAATTAAGTAAATCGTACAGTAGTTAGTGAACTCGTATAGGCACTGTACCTCAAATATTTGGGACTGCTCATGGCTGTGGCTTTGGAGGAACACCAGTCGCTGTTGGCGCGACGTACCAAAAGGATACCTAGCTGACTTGGGTTGAGGCAAACGCTATTGTACTTTAACGAACTATTCAAGGCAAAACGAGGAAGAAAGCTAGACGAAATTATAAACCCAATTTTGATGGAATTTCGCAACAAATTCTGTAGCTGCATAACCTGCATTGCATCGTAAAAAAACAAGAGTTTGCTGTTTGCTGTTTGCAGATTGCAAACGTTTTCGTTTGTTTTGACGGCGCCGTCATTCAAAATCAGATCAGATAAAGCCATCATGCGCCTGCCGTTCGCGAGCGGTTGCAAGCTGTACGTTGATGTATAAAAAGCACTGTACAGTACTTGGCAACAACAATAAAAGTAATTAATTTACGTATTATTTTCTCGGATGGTCGGATTTGCGGTAGTACTTTGCATACTCATAAAATATAAATAATCGTGCAGAGATACCAGTCTAATTAAAATCTGAGGTTATTATGGAAGCGGTAATTAAGTGGAAATCGGTAGAAGTGATGCAAAGGTGACTACTTCTAGGAATAAGGACAAGTGATGTTACGAGAATTTCCGATGGTTAAAAAGGTCAGAAAACAGGCTGCCGCAGTGACCTGTCCAACGCGCTGCAGTTCGAAGCGCCTCTGGTTTTGTCGCAAGTATCGTCTGGCTTTAAAGACATTGGCATAGGCTTTATTAAACTGAATATTCTTTGTTTTTCTCGCCATTAAATGACGGTACGGTACATTAAATTTCATGCGGCATGTTCATCATACTGCATCCACCGAAAATGGCTGATTGAAGATATGTATTACATTAATATTAGTGCTAGATTACTTGCTACAATGTGTACGAGTATTTGCTATAGCTAGGCACCATAAGTAGAGTCATCATCTTTTTCTCCAGAGATCCTGTTTGGCATCATTTTTGTACCCTGACTCATAAACACATTCTTTATCTGTTGGTACACATCTTGAACTTGCCATTAGCTACCAGCAACCGATTGCTGGCATCGATATCATAATTAAATCTGATAATAAATCTTACTAGGCGATATATTGACGTGGCGAGAATTTTACAGGCGTTCGCTTTCTGGTACGCTTCCTACAAAATTAATACTCTG
The DNA here is from genome assembly GCF_019649055.1 of Paramacrobiotus metropolitanus. NCBI lineage: Eukaryota > Metazoa > Tardigrada > Eutardigrada > Parachela > Macrobiotidae > Paramacrobiotus > Paramacrobiotus metropolitanus. Next base: position 112,906 of record NW_026570287.1, on the reverse strand, counting down.
TAGTCTAGAATTCCAAAGATAATCAAGCGGTCAAGCAAACACGTATTCGAACTGCTTCTTGGATTTCTAGCCGCCGTCAGTTATTTGTTCTTTGAAACCGGTCCGATTCATACAATTTCAATTTATTCATTTGTTTACCGCCTGTGGCCGGACCGAACCGATTTGCTTGCTGGAAATCGGTGGGCGCGGCGTATGGTTAGACGTTTTTTACCGGTGGCCGGAAGCGTTTGTTGCATGATAAACAGTTAACACATACAGCTGCTAGCACACAAATATATATAAACTTAAAAATTTTAGCACGAGTCGAGCATTTTGTTCTTTGTTTTGTCGAGGTGGAAACGGATGTGCTGATAAGGCGTATTTCCACTTCTGGGTGTTGTGATAACACTTTGCTGCAGCTGTCATCGTGGTGACAGATAGCCAGCTGGGAAACTCAAGGAGTGGACAGACATAGCCGCCGCTCTCAGCAACTGTTTACTTCACTGGTTACCAGATTTACTGCCGTCGATTGGGGAATTTCGTGGCGCATGCTCAACCACAAGACACTGGTTTGATTTTGTTCTGGGATCCGGATTTCCAAGCCCTGCAAAATGGGTTCCACAAAATGTGGACTGCTTCTCCTTTTCGTTACTTGCATTGCATATGCCAAGGGTCAAGAAAATGCAACACAAATCGACCTTGTACAAGATCCAGAAGCCGTCGACAGATCGTAAGTTTTTCTCAATATTTCATAGAGAGGTATGTTGGCTGTACACAATGAAGTTGATTGAACTGATAAAGCTTATGGCCTTATGGGTACGGATCTGCAGTTAGTAAGGTTGTTACAGTTAGTAATTATGGTTACAAAAAATGCAGTTCAGTTTATTTACCAACGTAAGAATGATGTGCGGCGTGCCATAGTTATTTTAAAACGGGATCATTATTTATTTTGGTAATTTGCTGTATTCATACATGTGATGGCTTACAGTGGAAAATCCTTCGCAGTACATTCGCAAAAAACGCTAACTTTGCAGTTTTTTACGAGTATATGCCGGTACTTGCCGGTCAAAACATTAACAATTGATCAGTTATTTAACGTAAAACTTAGTTGCACGTGTAATGTGTCGGCGCAAAGGTATTGCACGTAACTGCAATTTTAAACAGCAAATTTTTAACTTATAAGCCATGTAAACCTAAAATTGGCATTCGTTATCCTGAGCAGCCAAAAATTTTTGGTTGAAAGAAAACCGAATAAAACCGCAAACTGCGCAAAGCATTCTTTTGCAGAAGTTCTTCTCGTTCACGACAAATAAAATTGAATATATACATGCAGTTTTACCGAATTGTATCGATAGGATGCAATTACCATTCAGGAAGAACAATATCGGTCGTATTTACTGCAGGTTATTGGTTTTACTGTTTTTTTTTACTCGTATCCGTAATAATGCGTAATTAACGCGAACATATGTATGCGTGCATAAACCTAATGTGTGCCTGTTTTGGATCTTTTTAGGATAATATACTACATCACGGCACCGGTAGTCATCAAGCCGTTCTCCCAATATCCCATCTCCGTCACCATCACCAACAGCTCGTCTCCTGTAGACATTACCTTAACCGTTAAACAAAAATTCTGGGGAATCAAGGATCAGAATGACACCGCCGTTGTGACAACATCTGGAAAGGTCGAAGCTGGAAGCACCGTACGATTTACACTTGATGTAAGTACTGTAACTTGGCACGTTATGTTGTTATTGCTCCATTTAATCACATAGAATTAATGATCCATTAGCATAATGTATTGTTGATCCATTAGCATCCAGGTGCGGCATTTATACCTATCGGCGCATTACATAACGGTTGTTCAATAGGTGAAAAACTTGGATACCGGAAGTTTTGTCCTAGAGGCAAAAGGCCAAGATCAACAAGGTCATAATTTCACTGATGAAGCGTCCTTAACCGTCAGACGCACCAGCAATCTGATTTTTATCCAAACCGATAAGCCACTGTACAAGTTAGGCGACACCGTCAAATACCGAATTTTGGCTGTCGATTTGGCTCTCAAACCGGTTCAGATCCCCCTGGATGTAAAACTTTATGTAAGTTGTAAAAAGCATTTTACGGCATTTTGCAAATGAGTAAAAATGAAATAAATGTTTTTCATGAATTCTTGTCACTGTTAGCCTACAACAAAATACAATATTTTCAAAATTTAATTACTGATTTCGAAGTTTAGAGTAGAGATGTTACATATATGCAGACGAAACCTTTTTGATTTAATTTCGTTAAAGGTTCAACCAAATTCTGTCAGTTTTTGTGCCGCATCGAAGCGGCATGTTAATTTTTGCAGTAAAGCTACTGGGTTGCCTAAGCTTTTTGTAAACAAAATAAAAAAATTGGATAAGCGTCAGCTGATATAAAATTTCCATTTTATTTAATGGATTTTATTTAAATATTTTATCCATTTTATTTAATTTATTGCAAAAGCTCGCTAATTTCGTTCCAAGTGCAATCGAGAGATACTTCACGTCCATATCAAATTTAATTTGTCCGGGTAAATCGTACCGCTGTGCAGAAAATATTGAATTGGTTTTTGTAAAAATGATAGCATTATGATTAATCGCCATTGAAGGGTTGCACAACAATCCTTCTCTTCGCTATTATCGGCACTCGTGCACACGCATAGGCATTGATGGCATTTATTTAAGGATAATCGGGTTGTTTGTCTTATCAGGATCCTCAGCGTAATTTGATTCAACAGAACCTTCAAGTGAACAGTGCAAATGGTAAGCGATGACGTCTGTGACAATACACACGCAGGGTATCCTTGCTGTATTTGTAAGCCGCATTATGTGTACTTGGATTAGCTTTTGACGTGTTGTTTCTTTTTGACAGCCACAAAGAGCGATCCCTCTGCGGCCGTGTCGACCGGCTATTTCGAAGGTCAGCTGCAGCTGGCATCGGAAGCCCCTCTTGGCTCGTGGACTATCGAGGTCACCGCGATGCCTGACAGAGTGACCACTAAGACTTTTACCGTCGAAGAGTATGGTACGTAACTACTGTACTCTGTACACACACTGAATACTTCTATCGTCTTTTGGTGAATTCCTACCATATGTTTGTTCGGTTACAGTGCTGCCAAGATTTGATGTTCAGTTGAAGGCTCCGGAATACATAATCAAAATGCAAGATAGCTTTGAGGTTACACTGAATTCCAGGTGAGGCCGTTAAAGCGCGAAATGCGGAAGAGGTGCATAAACTGTGAAAAATTTACTCCAATAAGAAATGTCTCGTTGAACAGCTACACTTTTGGGCAGCCGGTTAAAGGCAAAGCATTCATTCAAGTCGATGGACCATCCAGATATCAATGGGAAACTCGACGAGATCTCCGTCTCTCCAAGACATACGAACTTTCGGTAAAAGACATGGAACAGTACATAGAATGTTTAGTAAAAATCTGTTTATTAAAAAAGTCAGCTATAGAATTAAATCCACGAAGCCTTAATAACATACAACATATAAACATTTTTAAATACAGGTGATAAATTAAAATGGCAACTTTTATGTTCACATTGACTTTCATGCAGACACTGTCTGGTGGCAGAACAAGCAGCACATCGATCCATTTTTACTTAACTGTCATCAGCTTTGCGCACTAAATATTTAATTTGTAGATCACCTGTAAAACAGGTCTAATGTAAATGGAAAGTTGGCCTTCTTAGTTAACATTGTCAATTATTTCCAAATCGCTGTCATAAAAAAGAAATTCATGAGGGCTGTATTTACCATTTTTTCATTATCCCAGGATTTCAATGGTTTTGCCAAAATCACCGTCTACGTGGCTGACGTCGTCAACCGTACCGAAGATTTCAGCGACTATAACGCCATTTCCGTCAGCGCCAACGTTACCGAGGGCACTACCCACACCGTCCGCAGCGCAAAGTCCAAATCCGTCAGCCTGAAACGCCAAGCCTACAAACTGGACATGATCAAAGCCACCAACACTTTCAAACCCGGCTTCCCGTACACCATCACCGTGACCGCTACGCAATGGGATGGTCGTCCTATTCCTCCTACCACGCGCAAAATGGTTGTCAAGGTCAGCCAGAGTACCAGTGCATGGGGCAGTGGATACTTCGATGAGGAGTTGAAAGAGTTTACCGTGCCGGTTAATGGAAGTGTGGATCTGACGGTTGTACCCTCCAAAGAAACCCGCAGTCTGTTCTTCCGCGCTCGTTTAGGACGCGTGAAGACATCACAGACGGTATCAGGATACGATTCGCCCAGCAACAGTTTTATGCAGATATTCCCTCAATCCAAAAATCTCTCCGTGGGTGACACCGCTGTTTTTGCCATAAATCTTACCAACTCGTTCCCACAATTGAACTACACGGTAAGACGTGACCTCACTTGACGTTTACGCTTTCCGAGAATTTTAATTTTTGTTGCTCTTTCTAGTTTATCTTTTCACTCTTTCGCATTTCGGCAAAAACGTTGCACGCTAGTTGAAAAAAGAATTAGTCGCGATTGAGTTTTCACTCACAGTAGCATTTTAATCTACTTTCTGGTAGCAACCGATAATGTGGTGGAAGTTGGGAGAGAACTGTGATTAGATCTGCTACATACGATTAATCATTACCGTACCATATAATGGTTTCCGGCGCTTTCCGCTAACACAGTTTTATCTCTTAATACAAGTGCATAACACTTATCGTTTGTGATTTAATGTAAATAGATAATTATTGTAAATTTTATACCGTTTTAGGTTTTCAATAAAGGGCAAATCCTCGCGGAAGGAAACATCGCTACCAGTGGTTCGGGAGCTACTGTGTCATTGCCTCTGGACCGCAACTACACACCCCGATCTCGTCTGCTCGCGTATTACATTCGAGATGATAGCGAAGTGGTTGCAAACGTAATCGATTTTGAAGTGTCTGGTCTCATCCAAAACAATGTAAGTTTACAAAGCGACATTAGCATTTGCAGTGGCGTGAAGTTTATAGCATTTTTATCTTGCAGGTGACAGTCACGGTTCATCCTGAGAACCGCACGGACTATGCCGAACCCGGCGAGCGTGCCGTAATCAAGATTGAGACCGCTCCGAAATCATTTGTGGGACTATTGGCTATGGATCAGAGTTTATTGCTCCTTAAGCAAGGGAACGATATCTCGGAATCAGATGTGAGTTTAAACAAAACAAAATTAAACATATCAAATAAAGTTATTGATGCCGGTTCCGTGCAATAGATTGTAAGCTCGTTTGGTGAATTCGATTACGATACCTGGTCATTTGACAATGCATTCGGATCCAGCCGGTATAAGTTCCCAGGTGGACGTTCTGTCTTCCGTTTCCTTGAGGTAAGCAGCTGAGTTTTCAAGTTCTTCGTTCTTAACTTATACTCTGTCGCATTGACGTATTTCTTTATTTGTTTTTTTCATGCGTTGACTGTTTTTTTAGCAAGCTGGTTTGGTTGTGCTGGCTAATGCGGCCATCCCTGGCAATCCCAAAATTCCCGATGTGGACGAGTACCACGCCACCCGCGGAGTGATGTACAGTTCTGCCGGTAATAGAGGCGGCAGCGGTGGTTCGCGCTCACGACCAGCATCATGGGGCTCATCTGCTCGTGCGTATATGCGGAGAACACTATTCGCACTAACCCCATAGTAGTGCTCGTGCTCGTACGATCACTAACCCAGCATTCTCCCATCCTTTTAATTTGCTATTGCGGGTTGAATGGCTACCAATCAGTCCCCTTTTTCGTAACAGCTATCGCTATTTTTTGGGAGTGTCCTTACCACCTTTCCGGAAAGCGGGTTGGGTGGCCCTGACGATTTTTCAGTACACGGCATTTTCTTTGAAAGCATATACTTACGCAAGAAGATGGGATTTGATGCCAGGAATTGCCAGTCATTTTTCTTTCTCGCATGAATTCTTTATCGCATGCATTAACCTGCAGGGCTCTACGGGCCTCCCCCTTCGCCCATATATCTCGACTCACTAAGATCTGCCCCTGGTACGGATTTTTGTTTCAAAGCTATGTGAAATTGTTTACTGCACGTGCTGAAGGCTCTAGCTTCGCAACGTCTGCTGGCCGTGCATGTCTTTGCTTGGGGATGCACTATCGTTCGTGGCTTCGTGCTATGCCTTTAACCTTTATGTACGAAATTACTATGAATGCGTTTTGTTTTGACTTTACGTCGAGTGCTACTCGTAAAGGAGATGAGGAGATATTTGAAAGATACCTTAGTCAGAGAGGAAGTAGCTTTTCTAAAGTGCGAAATATGTGCCAGATTTTTTAGAAGTAAAGCAGAAGGGTTGTTAATTCTGTGGCTGCAGCTGTGCGCGTTTGCGCTAGTTTAGAGCCATTGCACGAGCCGCTGTGGTTGGGTGCCCTGCAGGATGCGGCTTGTGAATTGCGCATTCTTTTTTTGTGCACCCTGTTCTCTGCTTGCATGTCGCTTTCTTTATGTGTTAGGATTTCCGTGGTCGACGTTTCCCATTTATAGTACTACTCCAATGAGTACTGGTACGGTTTCCGGGGATTGTTTTTGCTTACATTATACTCGTACTATACTGCTTGCGCTTAACTCGTGCGATTTTTTAATAACTTGTTTATTGGACGTATATAATGTTACCTATTGTCATTTACAAGGCGTAGGGGAGGAGTTCTGATTATACGCAAGTGCGGTGGGTGTCGGCGCTGGTCTGTGAGCTGTGTTTGTTGCTTTAAATTAACCGGGATTTGTTACGATTACTAGCTGCGGCAGACTATGAAAGCGACAGTATTGCAGAGGGCGGCATGATGATGGCTGCTCCCGCGATGGCCATGCAGTCATCCGCTAATTTTGGTGGATCGTCCAAACGAACTCAATCTGGCAGTTCCCAGCCCGAGCCTCGTCTCCGAAAAGATTTCCGGGAGACCTTCTTGTATGAAACCTTCAACAGGTATACAATTAAGCGAATTTCTGTATTTAAGCCGCATATTTCTTAAGCACAACCTTGCAGTGAAAATGGCTCGATTGAAATTACCCGTGACATTCCGGACACCATTACCAGCTGGGTGTGCTCTGCATTCAGCATGAATAACGAAGTTGGCCTCGGCATTACCAAGGATCCACCAAAGGTAATTTGCAATCTTTTATTAGGTCACTTATAACAAAGGTCACATACCGATGTTATACAGTTGTAATATTACGAAAATAAACACAGCGCCGACATAAATTGTTAACGCAGATAATGTGCGCTTAACTTAACTTGCGCAATATTTCTGTGAGATGTGAAAGGTCATAACGTCATGCTGATTATTCCATAGCTGAGAGTTTTCCGTCCCTTCTTCGCCGTTTTGAATCTGCCGTTCAGCATCATCCGCGGTGAGACCGTCCAACTAGAAGTTCTCGTCTTCAACTACCTCGCCCAAGATCAAAATGTTCAAGTAACGCTGGATGTCAGCGGACAGGATGCCAACGGAAACAAATTCACCGCTGCTCCTCGAACCAAACAGATCACCGTCAAGTCGCAGGAATCTCTTTCCGTTACCTTCCCCGTTAAACCAGAAGTTGTGGGCGAAATTGACATCAAAGCCACCGCTGTTGCCGAGATGGCTGGAGATTCTCTTGTCCGCAAACTGAAAGTCAAGCCGGAAGGTGTTCGTCAGCAGTTCAATGCACCTCTGTTCATCGATCTGAGGAAAGAGAATTCATTCTCCAGTGATGTTCTGATTCCCCTGCCTGACGCTGGGCGCGTTGAAGGATCTGAAAAATTGGTATTCACATCCATTGGTAAGCATATAATGTTATACAAATATTCAAATAGTGTATTTTTCCCATTCGAAAACGAAAACAACGAAAAACAAACGATAAACAAGACTAATATCAAATGATAGATAAGACCTGTGTGAGTTCAATGCGTAATGAGCCGTAATGCAGGTGACCTTTTGGGACCTACCATTTATGGAATCAATAACCTGATTCGACTACCTTACGGTTGCGGTGAACAAAACATGGCCCTGTTTGCTCCCAACGTATTCGTTATGAAATACCTGAAGAGCGCTGACCGCTTGGATGACCAGACGCGTGAGAAACTGCTGCGCAATTTACGAAGCGGTAAGTTGCCGTATATTTGAGAATAGAAACATTTTTTTAAATCGCCATAATTATATCCTTTTGGTTTTAAGGTTACCAACGACAGCTGACCTTCAAGCACTACGACAAGTCATACAGTGCATTCGGAGATTCCGATAATAGCGGATCCACTTTCCTCACCGCCTTCGTCGCGCGCACTTTCTTCCAGGCCAAGGACTACATCACCATCGACGAGAACATCATCAAGGGCGCACTGGACTGGCTGGCTGACAAGCAAGCCGACAATGGTTCTTTCCCGGAAGTGGGTAAAGTTTTCGACCGCGAGCTGCAAGGTGGTGCCGGCAAAGGCACCGCACTGACCGCTTATGTCCTGATCACCCTCCTGGAAGCGCAGTCGATGGGTAACTACTCCGAGAACATTAAAAACGCTACCCGCTTCCTGGAAGCCCAGACTAAGGGTATCGATACGGATCCCTACGCACTGTCTATCGTCAATTACGCTCTTCAACTGGCCGGTAGTAATGGATTGGAGTTCACGAGCAGCCGTCTGGAAGCATTGGCGATTGTGGCCAATGGCACTAAGCACTGGGCTAAGGAACGCGAAATTGAAATTCAAGGATTCGGTAAATATCATTGGGAATATAAGCTACCCGCTAAGGATGTGGAAATGACCGCCTATGGCCTGCTGTCGGCTATTCGCAAGAAGGATGTCGAGGGTGGGTTCCCGATTTTGGCTTGGTTGCTGTCCAAGCGTAACGAACAGGGTGGATACCAAACTTCGCAGGTTAGTGTAGATGGGGTTATCTACTGTTATATACAATATTCATTTACTGTAAAACGAATCTGTATATAGAGCGGCAGAAGCAATATTAACAGAAGCAATACTAACAAAAACACAACTGGAATTGGGGAAGCGCCTATCTTTAAAGTTTTTTTTTTATTTTGAAGGACACCGTTGTCGGCTTGCAAGCCATTTCGGAGTTTGCACAGCTCGCTCTAAGCAAAGACCGTGACATTACTGTGCACATTACCGCTGAAGATTTCAAGAGTGATTTCACCATTAAGGATGAAAATGCACTGGTTTTGCAAACTGCCGAGGTACGCTAGCACTGTGTGCTGCTACGCTTTTACGGTAATTCATGCTAATTATTTGAATCCTTCTTACAGCCTAAGAAATTCTATAACCGCGTGATAGTGGAAGCTTCCGGCAAGGGTACTGCCTTGGTGCAAGTGTCATGGATCTATTATATTCGCAATACTTCCAACGAACAAGGTTTTGCCGTCACGACCAAAATCACAAAGGGTGCCACCGAACTCCTCCTGCAGTTCTGCACAAAGTATGTATACGGCTTAAGGCAAAACCCTGTTGTGCATTTTCTTTAGTATATACAGCTGCTGACCTTTTGGTGCTTTGTATAAAGCTACCAAGGCCAAAACGACAGCAACATGGCCGTTATGGAGACTAGCTTGCCATCGGGATACCAGGTCGACGAGGAAGAAGTGAAGAAACTGACTGCTGTCGTAAAGGATTTGTCGCGTGTGGATATCGATGATGACCACACTAGACTGACATTCTATTTTGACAAGGTACGAGGTTTTAAAACGTTTTGTGGTGTGAAAAATGAAATGAGTCGGTATCTTATCCTTGCTTCTTTGCAGTTAACCAAAGACAAGCGGTGTCTAATCTTTACCGGATATCGCAAATTTAATGTCGACAACCTGCAGGACAGTAATGTTGTCGTTTATAACTATTACAATCCGATTGAGAAGCAGACGGCTTTCTACAATCCTAAAGATGCTCAGTAAACCAAAAATCTAATGACATTATGCATAATCTTGCTTTGGTGGTTTGCGTTTGGCACAACTTAATCTGTTTTGTTGGTTGAAATTGTTCGCTTCGGTGTTATGTTTGCGGGTAGAGCTGCGAATTTATCGTGTACGGTACACAATTTTACCGAATATTTTGTTAGTTTGCTCTGCAGTGAATTATGACATGTGCTAGTGACGAATATTCTTGCCAGGAATAAAGAAAGATCGTTGAACTCTCCATCAAGCGTTCTTTTAACAAAAGCCGAATAACAATCCACTGCTGCACAGTGAGGATGCAGCGTGTAATTAATAAAAATTCACTACTGCATTTATTAATCTACCACTGGAAACGTTTGTTAATACAACACTACCATTTATTAGTTATTTATTACTACAGTCATTTATTCATTACTGCAAAATTCACTACTACGTTTCTGCAAAGAACATTTATTACATTTAATACAGTCTTTTTACTGCGATAACACAAAATCATGACCTTGATTGAATAATCCATCAACTATAAAAGATCCAGTTCATAGTAATCACAAAATCTTAATAACGAAAATGCCACCGTACTAATGCAACTGAATACAAAACAACGACCGAACAGAAGACGTAAACCATGGAAAACCAGCCAGACAGGTTAATTTCGCGCAGCAACAGCTGCCGTGGCCACAGCCACGTTTCCGTTGGCATCGACCGCGGTGTTCTTTCCCACAACTTTAAGGATGACATTCTTGACAGCGCGACCAATCTCCCGCGGGCTGAACGGCTTATACAGCGGCGGAACATGAATAAACAGGGTCCGAGTGGGATCGATCGTCAGGCTGGTGTAGTAAATGAACTCGCACAGATAACGTCCAGCGTCATCGGAAATCTGGCACGACAGGACTGAATCCTCGCATCGTCCTTCTTCGCCGGCCACCAATGTCTCCAGGTCAATCAGCGTTCGCAAACACTGCTCTCCGTGATCCTCACGACACCAACCATTGACAGGAACAGCTGCACAAACATCCGGACCTGCAAAATTTTCCTTGAAGTTTCAACTATCAAACGTTGCTTTCTTGTTTGTCACGAGTGATATGATCAACACGATCGCACAAATAAAATGGCAATAATTGGCAATTTTATCGGATTTTCATAAACAATTTTGAACTTTTATGGAAAAGTAACAAGCAAATTAGACGACAAGAATTGAGTTATTTTACAACTACAAGCATTACAGTAATTTACTAGCACATTATTTTAGTATTCTGATGAAAACAAATTTCTTTCCCTAAATTTTTCAGAAAACCATCCGAAATGAGCACATTTATGTTTGAGTTGTGGTCCTACGCTAAGGCATTAAGAATACGCCACAAATTCATTATAAACCATAAAAATAAAAGTATTTGTTTAAATTATTATTACAAATCAAAAACGAATAACCTACGCTGATAGCCAAAGGAATGCGCTTTTCGTTCAACTTGAATGATGTTCTTCCAAGCAATAAAGGCCGAGACGCCGCAGTGAATGACCAGATCAGGAGAGTATTTTTCCCATAACGATGGAACGGTGGAAGACACATCGGAATAGACAACGGGAATTCTCTCCACAATTAAATCGACGGCGTCGGTCAAATCCGTGAATAATTTCAACTCTTGGGCAGCTTCCCAACTGGCATTAATTGTGTGCTCCCCTGAAAAGAGACAAGAATATCTATGTGGAAGAAAAACAAACATGACAGTTCAACAGCGGTTTGCCATGCCGTACCAAACGGGCCAAATCCCGTGACTAGCACTCGTGGTTTACTCTTGAGATCCAGCGAGGAACTCGCCATCCCCACATCACAGCTGCAATTCTCTTCTGCATCTCTGTAATCTCCCATGGTGCCGTTTTATAATGGACAAGCAACCGCGATATATTTTGCCGTTGTCCCGTGGGTTTCCAGCAGGTTTCTTCGTGACTTGTGAGTTGTGATCTTCTATTCACTGGACGGTAGATATCCCAAATTTAGATTACTACCCTACAATACGACTACTTCTATAGATATTTATTCTAATACAGCATACTGTACTGTACAGATTCCAGTGACAACGTTGATGGATGAAGTTGACGTATCGACCTTGAAAGCTTAGATGAAGTCACTGCATACTGTTTGCAGACAATTACTGTACATTATTAAAATTACAGAAGGAAAGTATTTTCCCAAGAAAGTCGCTTGTCCACTGAAACTAAACGAAGACTTTGAAAGATAAAGTGTAAACAGTAAATCTCGATGACGATAAATCAATCAAACGCGGTCCAATACGATACAGTGCACTTGACTGTCAGAAGACGTGAGCCTATCGGCAAACGGCAGCTGACTTCCGCTTGTTAATAAACACCTGTTATGTACGGCGCTACGCCTTATGGGCGGAATGTTTTCTGCATAGGACGATTTTCATTGGGGTATCAAATCTGAGAACACAAAAGAAACCGTTTCTATAAAAAAACCGCACTTGACAACAATACAGTTACACATGCGTAGGAGACTAAACGAGTCTACGAGCTGTAGAATTCCTGATGGCCGAAAGATCATTCAACTTTAACTGTAAATGTTTCATTATAATTAATGCGCGAACTTATGCCGGTAAATTCTACGACAGCGAACAGCCACCCACATTAGAAAATTAATAGTTTAGGAATAATAAAGAATCCGAATGTAAATACACTTTTTACATGCTGCACTAATCTATACTGTAGTTCTCACAACGCCATGCATGAAAAACTGTACAAAAGATCATAATAACGGTCTATACATCAGTCAAAGTAATAGGGCAAAAAAAACGCTTCATACGAGTGTCACAGAATTCACGAGGGCAGAAAATGAGCAAAGGATCATAATTATAGCTGAACAGATCATTCCTTCGGCAGAATTCATACTTTCTCCTACTATCTTCTGCTCCGAAACCGGTAAAGGAAAGTCGTTAGTTTCGTGCGGCACAGTGGCATCCGGTCCCGCATATGATTGCGGCTGATCAGCCATTGGTAGATTGGACTGCGTCGTTGTGGGACTGCCCTCTGGCCGACGGCGGTAGCAGGCTTGTGTTTTTCTTGCCGGTCCGATACAAGCCGAATAAGCCATAACCTATGCAAATGGCAAATACTCGAGCACCCTAATACGCACGCTTGGAAGTACAAACTGTGGAGACACATAAAAGTATCAATGTGCAGCTATTTTACATATGCCAGTGAGTTCTGCTCCATAACGCCATTCACGAGATGAGCCATTGGTCCTTGTGCGTACGCCATTACATCTTCCCCGTCGTGGGCAGCGGATGTCGCCGGAACTGTGCTGTGTTGCTTGTAAGATTTTTCCTCTACAACAATAGCGTTTGTTGTTGTGCACGACAATATACTGGAATAAGCCTGCCACATATTGCTCATGTAGATGCTGACAATTAAACAAATTTCAATTAAGTCAAAAATAAGTGCGGCGGTCACGAGATGCTAGCAGACTTACTGCATTTTTCCCGTAGGCAACTTCGATAAAGAATTGTACTATCAAAAATCTTTTGTACAGATAGTAGAATAATGCTATAAGAAACCTGCCGGAAGCCGCCGTAATTAAACGCGTTTTGTAGCAAGAAACTGCTGCATAAATACAAGTCAGATGAAACGAAGCACGCTTTAAATTTTATCGTGCAGTATACGTTCTAAGCTCTTTAATACAAAGAGCATAAAATATGAACTTCACGGGTGCATTAAAAGTATTTAGAACTTTTATGATGGTTGTAATAATAAATAGCACTAATGCACATATGTATGTATATAGGTATATTGTCCCTAATCCCTAATTATCACTACTATATTCCTTTCCTCTACAGTTCACATCATTAGCAGCGAAGTATCCAAAACAAATGTGGTTAACGATCTTACTGGTTGATGCGGTTGTGATATTCTCACGCCCATTCGGCTGGTGTTTGTAGCCTGGTCCGACGGCATACATTAATGTCGTGTACGGTTTCGCATCCACATCGGAAATCGTTCCAGCTAGATCTGGTAAAACAATTGCATTACAGGTTTGTACGAATGAATAGCCTCCATGTGTAGCCGGAAGTGCAGAACACAATATCATGACTGATTTTACAGCAGTCTACAAATTAGTAAACAAAAACCTACCCAGTATATGGTGGCCACGATTGGAATATCCTATAAATTTAAATCAAATACATGATGTAATATATACATACACAGAAGGTCATGTGGCGGTAAACCTAATTAGCTAACAAAGTAATTTGACTCAAATCGTCCTGAATTTTATTATAATTATATAAAAATTTGACTTTTTATTGGGCAGTATATATATATATAATGTATTGCGCCAGCTAAGAAGCGGTCACATACCGGAAATGGATAACGAATGGGCATGATCAGCGGTAACTGAAACAAAACAAAAAAGAAATTGTATACCACCCAAGCTGTCGATGTGATTATCTAACTATTTTAATTTCCATGTAATTACCAAGTATCAGTGTATCATCCAGACTGACTAATTTCAAGGCTGTTGATATCGCATTTGCGAACGCAATGGTTTCCTCAAGTGCATATCGTGCGCGGTTTTCGTGATGAGCATGATCAATTCTTCCGCCCTCGACCATAAGAAAAAATCCCTTTTTATTCTTTTGCAGTATCCGTACGGCGGTGTTAACCATACGGGATAGAGAGGGTTGTCCGTCAGCACTTGTGTTACGATCGGATTCATATTTCATATGGCTGTAGTCGAATAGACCTATTAATTAGTAACACAATTTGTAAATACACTTTTGCAATTGCAGTTCAACTAACATGTAAAACACATCCTTCTACATAATGCTTGCTTCTACACTTCTTTATACAATTTTTAATATAAAATCGTGATAATACGAATTTACATATATTTCTTCGTGCACGCTGTAACTATTCTGAATTTTGAAGAAATGTGGTAGAGTGACCATGATTAGTGAATTTACAGCTTCGCAGCTCCAACGGCTTCGGTAAAATCTCTTAATTACTATCTACAGAGTATTATTTTGCAAATAATTCAACTCTTCCTATCAACATTACGCTTGCACAAACATACAGTAGCTTACCAGTTACCGTTTGGGTTGAACCATAAGTGCACGTATGAAAAGTAACCTATAGTTTCATCTGCATATTGTGTTACATCCTGTCTATGATTTATGACGATGACCCCTCTCTAATGGTCATGGTCGGTCCTTAAAAATTTGCTAAATTCACATTAAACTAGGTAATTCTTAACGAATACTGCGCTAGTCTGTGTTACGTACTGTACATTAAACACTATGCAGAACTGTACCGAAGATATTTCAGCTTGGACTAAATTAAATTACTACCCAGTAATTAATTAACAGCGATGCATATTATCTAACCAAACCTACCAAGTAGGTAATCGGTTTCTTCCGTATCGATTTCGTTAAAATCTTCATTCTTCCAGACATAGCTGTAAGCAAAATTCTTCCTGAATTTGTCCGCCACCCAGTCTTCGGCCAGATTGCGCATGTCAGATCTTCTTCCGGTGCGATTCACGTACTGCACATCGATGACATCCTTGGGAAAGAAGTGCCGACGTCCACCGCCCAGTATAACCTGTGTAGCGCACTTCACTGTTACAAACATCGTAAATTTGGCTGATCTGATTATAAGTTAATTTAAATTATATAACCCAAACTACGTAGTCACACTAATTATGCCTTTAGTACTTACATTACTCTAGATTAAATTAAGCAAGAAGTGATATTACTTAGCTCACTCTAGATTAAATTAGGCAGAAAGTGAAACTAAACGATAGGAAGTTGCAGTAATTGTATAATTGAAGGCTGATGTGCTACGCAGAAAATTAAAGTCGAGTGACATTCCGTTACGTTATTGTGATCAAGCTATATACAGTACTTACAAGTTACAATTAGCTTATTTGTACATTTTATAGAATTTGAGTAGTTACAGAATATATATGACATGCGATAGCTAGGCAATGGTCAAGAAACGCTATAATTATGTTTTTACTTTGAGGTCTCGACCCGGAAGATCTTCGATCAGTTGTTTGGCAATATCTTTGCAAGATCGATGCCCATCGGGAATGGCACTGTCGTCTTCCCAGTCGCGGTCAGCCGCGTGCGCATAAAACGCCGCTGGAGTGGCGTGCGTTATCCTGGTTGTTGTCACAATGCCCGTCGATTTATCGGCATCTTGTGCCCACTTGAGAATGTTGGACAATTTGGAAGTGTCCGTCACGGAGGAGCAATTAGATAGGAGGACGGAATCATCCAGCCCAATAACACGAGATTTTGTCTTTACTCCTGACGCCATGGCTGTTGCTGTGCACGCCGAATCGGCAATCTGCTTATTTGTACAATATGTCTGCAATAACAAAAATGTAAGTTTTTCTCTCAAATAGTTACTAAAAGGTTATTCTCGTAGTACTAATCAAAGCATACATACTTAAATGAAACAAAGCTTTTTAAAAATATATGTAAGTTGCATAATTCGGTGCAGTTTAATTAATACACATATGTGTATCCTACTTTTTAAATTTATGAGTTATCTATAAATTTTTTTATCCCAGTTGTCATACACACTTTGATAACGGCTGTGTGATCAAGTTTTTCATATACAAGGCGGTTTTCTTCTCCGGTGGAACCATGTTTTTGACCGTCGTAAATGCGGGCTGCGGTGGATGTCGCAACGCTCAATCCGTCCCCAATAAATAATATAATATTTTTCGCTATTTTTGTATTTGGTTTCTGGGAAAACCGATCCTGCATTAGAGTATCGGCTTGTTTTTTCCAAAACTCTGCATCTAAAGAGTAGAAATTACATGTAAGACTTGAGAACTGATAAGAAATACTTTATTTGATTTACGCCATATTTACACTCCATATTTAATTTGAATTCGCCGTGAATGTATTGTATCATTATGGCTGTGCACATGCGAAATACACTATGCGAAATGCGAACACTACACTATGCGAAATTTTGCAGCACATTAAATTTATATGTTATCTTACCTTGACACAAGGATTCCGCAAAGGTCACCGCAATAATGATTAGCGCTCTTATGTCCATTGCGCAAAAAAAAACTTGAAAGACGAAGCGGAACTGGAAATCACCAATACGGTTATACTCCGTAACGGAAAATATTAGTTGACAAGATAGCTGTCAGATTCAAGTTCGCGCGGGATTCTGATGTCAACGGTCATTGTGCATAATATCATAAAAATAGAGCGATCAAGGCAAGGGACAACTGTTCAAGAGCGTAGAGAGATGCTACAACTGATCTTTGCAATACCCGTACATCTTGCAGCACAATGCGATATAATAGCAATGTGCAGAGTAGCTGATGATGCGCAGGAGTCAGAGCTTGTCCAGTGATAATCAGCTGTACACAGGCACTGCAGAAGCCGGTGTAGTGGCTGCAATATGCAACATCACACCGAGCAGAATGTGAACAAAATGATCAAATAAACAACCTGTTGAATCTGCATTGCGACTCTTTATGGCTTTAGATATTGTGGTTGTACAATAAACCTGACAATTTGCTTCTCAAGTGGGACAGGATCAAAATTCATACGCGCTCCACATGTGTCAAAGCTGTACTTGGTACAGATGCGGTTCCAGTACTTACTTTTACTCGAATGAAAAACAACCAACAAACGCAAGTATTTATTATCCCAAAAAGAAAAGCGGAGAACGTTGTGCATAATAATATTACTTGTTTCCTGTATGTTTTAAGCAGCAAAGCAAAATGAGTGCGCAAAAAAAATCCAAAAAAGTGTACTTCATAAAACCCCGTTTAGCTGGTTTACCCTGACCAGACAGTTGACCCCATGAGCTACGCTTATTGTGTCAATGTTAGGTGAAAAATGCTCACATTTTGTCAAAATTATGTACAATAATAATAGCAGTACCATAGCGCACTATTTCGCACCGGAATCGCATCTGGATTGACCTGACAACAATCGAAGGCTGTGATGCAAAGGTACCACTATCCCGCGTCATGTTTTCAGAAATTGTATACGACATTGTTTGTTGTTTTGTTAAGTATATTCATTCCCGTCTGGTGCTGATTGTTGATTCAACTTCTGAACTTCAAATGAAATAAATTGTTCAGCCTTTGCACTAACAGCTGTGTCTAATAACGACTTCTGATACTTCTATACTAAGTCTTTACAAAAGAAATGAAGTTGAAGAAATGAGGTTTTTTTTACTAATTTTTGGTTAGTTTGTTCTTCGTCGTACCTCATCCTATTTGTGACTAAATGAAATCATCAAAATCGAGTGCGAAACGTAACTAACAAAACACAATGGAGTCTGGACAACTGCTAAGTAATATTTGTAGTAATTTTTAATGACTTCCAACGCAATATAACGCGCACCTTTACTTGTATCGTCGTATGAGTGCATGCTCAACGAGTTCATATATTTTTATATCACAAAAGGGGAACCATCGCGTATTGTTTATTTACGGCAGTTAAACATGCAATTTTGATTCAACATATTACCACCGGACCTGGCACCGGTTATATATCTTCATGCTGTTGTGAATAATAACCCTTCATGGCAAAACTTTCAGCCGCTCCGTAAAGCCGGGTAATACTATCGTCCATATAAGTGGCCAACGCAGAAAAAACTATGCTGCAGTGTTCCAACGCAAAATCTCCGGTTTTCAAAGTTTTCTTCATAGGCTTCAGAAAGTTTTCGAAGATGTCCATTTGGTGTGGGTCAAACTGCAAGATTTGCTTTTTGTTAGACGTAAATTATCATAACAGATACGATATTTAACAAATTGACGCTATCTGTGTTTTGTGTATTTGACCACGCTGTGCATTGAATTACTCTTACATTTTTAAAAATACTGTAAATGTGGGAAAATATTCCATTTCCTTGATGAAATAACCCGGAATTTCCGTTAACTAATGCAAACCCTTTCAACGAAGCAGAATCACAACCGCCTTTCGCTTTCTTGCAGTAAAACGGGCGGAAATTCCATTGGCAGGATAATAAACGCATTTCTGTAAAAACATAAAAAATTTTATGTTATCGGCTACATAAACACCTAAATGTGTCACATCCGTACCTTTCCGCGCAATCTGCACCATTGTATCCAAAATATTTTGCGGATTGGCATTTCCAAGATGGATATGATGTTGATGCAGCGTGTGCATAAGTTTTTCTTCCCATTCAAAATTTCTCATTTTTGTTAAATTCATCAAGAGGACACCGGGACCTGTCGAAAATCGCCTTTTATTCTACCCACAAAAGCTGTAACGCAAGAAATTCTTGCCTAAAAATTAAACTGCGTAGCGATATCGTAATTACAGTTGTATAATGTCGGTTCCAGACACGCCCAGCCTAGTATACGTACCACGTAGCAATATTTTTTCAAAGGCAGACAAATGAAACTTGCAAAACCATCTTCAGAGAACAAATTTAATGGATTCAGATGGTACAGTATTTATTATTTTGTATTTCCTGGGGTACTTTACCATTTGACAATGTTTTAGTATCCAGCTCATCCTCTTTTTTTAACACCGACGTTTCAGAGGGTTCAACATCCAGAACCATGGACAGCATTTCCGGTTCACGCATTCGGAAGAATTCCACCCAAAGCTCTTCAATGGGTCGCATAACTATCGTGGCCGTGTCCAAGTATATAATTGCCTCGAAATCTTCTATTACAGCCTGTTTACAAATTAAAACAGTAGCGTTAATACAGTAACTGCTTGGCATAATTTTGTTGTGCGGAATACAGCTTTGAACCATATTAACTGCTTTCAAATAAGCTCTGCCACATTCTGTCCATAATTATTTTCTCTTATGTGAACAAATTTTGCAGCGACATGCTTTTGCACTAGTACTGCAGTGCTTATCCTGGAATACGTTTTTTAAATTTTTCCCGCAAATTTTCTATTTGGCTGTTTAGATAAAACTGAAACTGGTAGTACTCTGTATAAAAAAAATCCTTTGAAAAGCGAATTTATTTTAATGCACCCAGTTGGTAATTTAAGTACGCCCTAAAACACTGCACAAGAGACCTTTTGTATATCCTACCGGCAAAAACATTTTCTGCATTTTGCACTTGGTATCTGTATTTCTCCAGCTGATATCCACGTTCAAGTTAGAGTGATGCACAGACGGAAATTCCAGATCCACAGGATAGATATCCACAATACTCCCACTTAGCCGAGCCAGCGCCTTCGAGGTCACCAGTTCGGTAAAACGGTGCCGAATTTGTTCGAGGCTGGAGTGCAAATTGGTGAAGACGATGAACGTGATTTCCGGTGAATTGGTCAGCAGCAGAATTGACTTTATGGATACAAACATATCATCGATTTGCTGCTCTCCACACGCCACATACACGATATTCACCGCTTGCGGATCTATCTTTAAGTGCAAGCAACAACAGTATCAACGGCGCTACAGATTATTACTAGTATTACATTTTTATTAATATGCAACTAACAAAGTCAGGGCAGAGATACAAAAACAAAAATACAGTACGTATATTACAACTTTACGAAGCCACTTGCAAAAATATATTAATTGTGCTATTATTAGCAGCTTTATAATTAAAATCGATGGTAATTAGATCATAGGCGATCTACAGACATTGATTTTTATGTTTTGCGACGTACCAATTCCGGTGTTTCTCAACTAATAAAAGCATGGCTAAGGATGTTGTAAAATTACCTCATGTTAAATCTACAACATGTAAACTGTTGTTCAGTATTTACCGGTACAACGTTGGATGTAAGATGTCCATTACTACTCGCTGCCGCTTCCTGTCGCTCCATAATGGCATATGCATCAGGTTGCTGTTGATTACGATTCCTGTACTTGACCAATGGAACCAAACAAACTATCGCAGCAA
This sequence comes from Paramacrobiotus metropolitanus, assembly GCF_019649055.1. Lineage (NCBI taxonomy): Eukaryota > Metazoa > Tardigrada > Eutardigrada > Parachela > Macrobiotidae > Paramacrobiotus > Paramacrobiotus metropolitanus. Next base: position 92,145 of record NW_026570287.1, on the reverse strand, counting down.
CACCAAATAAAAATAACCGTTTAGCAAGTCTGCGATATAAAATCAAAGCAGGCATTTCAGACAATTTAATACTGCAGTTTATGAGATCTCGAAGGAGAGAAGGATAAAATAAGTGGGAGTACCAGAATGTGCAAGAGAGCCGGTGGATACTGGATAGTTTATGGGAAAGATATTATTGCTACTTTTGAGGTACCGGACCTTTTGCTTAAAAAAAACAACTAAAGCTTCGCTTTAAAATTTCAGCTACCGCGCTGTAATAAAAAACTTAAAACTGAAAATATTTTGCCACGTTATTTGGAGCGATGTCGCGTTTCTTAAATTAGGTCATTGTCCATCGCATTGGTGTTTTGACCTACATGTTGCAACCGCACACGCTTCTTGCTAGCAATATAAACTCCGAGGGCTGTTAATTTAGTGATAGAATATGCGCAGTCGACATTCGTATCTTTTGTATATTAAAATCTGACAACTAAAAAACATATTATTACATGGTTGCGAAACGCATATGCAGCCAGCATAATTTGGCATAGGTACCGAAGAGATCGATAGATGAGATGTACGGCAAAATTTTAATTTTCATAGTGCCGTAACTGCCGTTCCCATGTATCCTGAACGTCATACGTCATGGGTAAATCACTATTTATTTATTTTACAACAAGCGTATTTGTGCAAAATAAATCATCACAGTAAAATTTTGAGATTGCATTCACCACAAAAATAAACCACCTTGCCCGATGCCAGCGCATCCAAAACCGAACGATCATCCATATTTTCGTTTTCGATTATTTCCATACTTTTGAGCCAAATAATCATGCATTAAATTAAGCGTATTATTAAAAACGCGGTCGCAATTGTGCACACCGGCTTCGGCAATACGCTTGAATTTTGTCCTCAATGGCATTAAAAGAGTTTCTTCCGGATTCTGCTCGTCCAGGACGTACTGAAACGTAAAACAAGACATAAATCCAAAAATTCACTGCATCATTTTTTATCTTTCTCATGCCACCACATTATTCTCCTGATCTTTGCAGTGCTAGTTAATATACACACCGCATTTTATTTTTGTCTTGGGCCGTGCTTACTGTAAATCCCTAGAATTTACTTACTTTCACAAGCGCGATATGAATTGCTGTCAAATGCCGTTTATCAGCATCTTGCCCATTCTGAAGATAATGCGACGACTGTTGAATTAAGGATATTCCGTTTCGTTTTGCATTGCGGCAGTTGCAGTAATCTCGATAGCAATGGTGATGTCGAAAATTCCATTCGCACGAAAGCAGTTTAAACAGTGCTGCAAAATTCGAAAAGATCAAAACGAAAGGAACACGGTAGCGGCTCTTGTTCTTAGTTTTGTATTTCTACTAAATTTTTGCAGTGAAGGGAACATTTGAGCATGTATATATTTAACTGACTCAATATATTCATAACTAAAACTTGTTTCATACATGATTTTTGCAGGAAGAAAACATTCAACATATCCTGTGTGCCGCGACGTATTTGATGTTTGGTGGATGTGTACGTCAGCTGCATGTGGTTATCCCATCCGATCAGTCTTAGATTTTTCAGGTGCATTAAGACGACTCCGGCATTGATTCCTGAATATGCAACACACACTGAATTAACCATAAGTATCAAAAAATAATACGTAAAGCATGCCCAGTTATCTGCTTATTTTGCTGTAGCATATTCTTCTGTAGTTCTCATCATACATTTACGACATTCTTATGTAAACCGGTTTTTGTACTGAAGCGTACCTAATGGCTGCACAAATGGCACAGTGTACACATTGTTATAATAACCCAAATCTGGATCTTCATAATCCGCTGTCATAGCCGCTACTTGACTGTTGCTCTGCATTTCGGAGAAGGTTTCCCACAGATACTCCACAGGAGCCAGGAAAATCGTATCCGGATTTAAGTAGATTATAGCATCCGTTGCCTCCAGCATTGTCTTAAAAACGGTTGCTTCCAATATTTAGCAGCACAAAATATTACAGCCGACACATAATTCACTCATGAATAAAAATTAGAAAGACACTAATTGTGATCATATTATGTGAAAAATACTTTGCGGGACTGCCATATTGCATAACCATAATAATCAAAACGTAATTACCATATGAGCAAATACTATAGTACAGTAGTGATAATAATGTGTAGAATCTAAAAAACAGTTAATACGGTTTTGGTTGTAACTGACCGGAAGATAAATCAGCCGACCGGTGCAATATGTCGCACTGGGATTTAGCACACTCGCGTTGATTTTGTCCTCATCGATGAATCCACTTAGTCCCTTAACTTCCCAGGTGATACGCTGATGCTGAAGAAAAGGTGTGATAACTTCCTGAACAGCGGCACTTAATTCGTTGACGCGGGATGATTCCGTGAATAGAATTATATTTATTGCACACTGTGTGAAAAGCGCGAGCGATTTGATGGATACTGGGACAGAACCGATTTTCTCACTTCCGCACACCATATATACCACATTAATCGTCTCGGTGCAGAGTTGTTTTCCAGTTACTTTCCTCCTAAAAAGGTAAGTTAATTTACCAAAAAAGTAAATAAATATCTGTCGCAGCTTGATTTCTTTGTAGAAAAATAACGTTTTACTTTATCGGTGTAAACATCGGAATTTCCTTGTCTCCACAACAGTATCCCGTAGACAAACAGGTAGGATAATCCAGTTCTTTATTAACGCGACAGGCAGGTTGCAGATCACTTTTGTCATCCTGGCTACCGGAAATGGAGCGCACAAATCCCAGACGGATACCATTTACAAAGACGGTTACGACCGATACGACAAAAAAAAGCAACAAAGCTAACACTGCCAGAAATTTCACAATAAGTATTAGATAAACGTAGGATGGCTGAGATTGACCTTTCCTTTTTCTCCGTATATCCCTTAAAGTTTTGTAAAACCATATATAAAATAAATCGCAATATTTTTGCACAGAAAAGGACTTAGTTTTTAGGGTGCTCATTTTATCAACCAGTTGCGACATCTTAGCAGGTAAATCATAAACGGCTACAATGCATTGTCGCTCAGGTGAGTTACAAAATTATGCGTTCTGGGGCTGAAAAAAGTGGTACACATCTGCTTCGTTAATGATACCGTGCCGCGCAGCGCCTCAGGCATTTTTTATCATCTACCTAATTGTCGAAGCATTAAAGCCGCTTTTCGGTTTACGTAATGCTGTAATAATCGGTTCATATTACCCACATGCACGTCATGCTCGAGAGAACTCACGCCTGCTCGCCTTGAGTTTTTACTTCGCATTTCATAAATAAAGATTTAAAATGTTCCTCATTATGCAAAGGATCGCCACATTTCCATACAACAATGACCTTGCTAAACGTGAAAACCCAACGTTTGCACAGACGAACAAAAAGCGTAAGTTACAAATATGCTGGAAATAACAGGGACAGTCTAGTGATTATTTCCCATTACCCTGATGACTGCCCATATAAACAAGTTCGGATGCTCGGGCATAATCGTTAAAACCGCAACAATGCAGTAATATCGCATAAGCGCATAAGATCATACGCATACTGCAAATTCAGCTAAAAACGATAAGCAACAAAAAGAACTATGAGAAATCCTCATCGGCCGGGGCATCCAGATCCTTATAGCTAACCACGTTTCTTCCATCTCGCCTAGAAAAGTACGATTGACAAAACATGATGAAAAAGCACATTCGTCATTCCCGTTAGGAGCATATGAGACTTTTTGTATTAAACAATCGTGTATGAATTAGCGATACTACACGTAAAACACGAGCGAGATTTAATAACCACAATCAGCACAAGGTCACCACAAAAGCAGAAATCTTGTAATTGCAGCAGAGATACACTCTACAACACAAAATAAATTCTCCGAAATACAGTACTAAATACTAATCATCGTGCAAAAATAAAGCGGTTTTAATACATGTAAAGCAACTAACAAGAAACCATATTTGTAGTATTGTGCCTCACCTGGGGCCAAAATTTCGCGGTGGACCCATTCCCCGACCACCAAAGAAATCCCCACCGTGCATGCCCATGGGCGGCATAGGGGGCATGCCCATAAAGGGCGGCGGAAACGGTCCAGGAAACGGCAGGGGCATCCGCATATCCGGCGGGAAACCCAGCCGTCCAGCCATCGGATGTCCTCCGAATCCCCCAAAGCCCGGCGGACCACCAGGCATCGGACCGCCCTGATTGCCTCCGCCCTGCGGTAGGTTGCCAGCCTGACGACTAGTCGATGGATGATCGGGGAGAGAAGGTCGCTTGCTGTCCAGGAGATAATTGTTGAAATATTCCACATCTTTCTTCACTTCCTCCACCTTCTCGGCATGCTTATTGAATATGTGCTTGCGAATAAAATCAGGCCCTTTAAATTTCTTTCCACTCAGTGGACAGAGCCATTTGTCCTCCGATAATTTCTTCGTGTTAGATTCAACAAACCGCTCCACCTCTTTATCCACATCTTTGACACCCAGCTCTTCGATTTCTTCGTTCGTCAACTTCTGCTTGGGAAGCAACCATTGACTTAACTTGTTCTCCATTCCTTTCACGTACGTATTGGCTGAAACGGATTTTCCGTTAACACACTTCCGCTTGTTGTAACTTGACACCCGACATCTATTCATGTTCCGAAAAAACGAACTGCATCATATCAAAATGTTACGTACCATCTTCCGTTGTGACCTTGTGGGGAGGCGGCTGTCCCCTGACATGGATGATTCCGCAGCGGTTTGGCATTTCATCCTCCAGGGGATAATCCGAGCAGTTGTAGAAATCCAACGAGTGCACGATGCGAATGTAGAGAAGCAAACGATCTAATACTTTATCCAGCTCTTCATCTCGTTCAATGGTTGCAGAACTTTCCTCGCCTTCTTCACGATCTCGGTCATTCTTGTCCGTGTGCTTATCGGGGTCATTATTTCGTGAACCTTCATACTCATCCTCTTCAGCCGAGCCTTCTTCGATAAGGTAGTCGGTGATGTCTTTCAGAATAGGGTTCCGGGATTTTATCATAAAGCCCTACATAATATATGCCATTATCATAAAGCCCTACATAATACAAAGATCCAACTATAAACTTAGTTTCAACGTTAAACCTTTACTACCGATCACCAAAAATCAAATCATGCACTTCACCACCTTCAACCATACCTTTTCTGCTTCAGCTTTTTCTTTGTCGGTCAGCCACAACCCAAACTGAATATCCAGATTCTGTATGATCCGAGCGGCCAGCTGAATGCAACTGCGCACCACTGGCTTATGACGAGTAACACCAGTCGTAAAGCGCACCCGGCGCGTCAGATCACGATTGACGATGGCGCCGAGCTCGGTATCTCTAAGCTGAAATCAAGCCACACTTCAATACAACAGTTTGTCTTCAGTGCACCAATCAAACAACAACTCGTTTTTACCCTAATGTTGCTCAGATTCCAGCAGATTTCCTTAATATTAACATCTGGTTCGAATGTGGCCCACCCACGACGGAAGAAACGCCGTTCCGGTAGCGGATCGGCTATGGCAACTTTGACGAAACCCGGAAATCGCTTGCAGACCTAAAGAATTAACTGAAGAATTGAATCCGTTCCCGAAACACTAATCTAAACAAAACTTCTTAAATGTGAAGACTTACCGCTTCTACTTCAGTTCTGGTAATGTTTGGTGGAAGGTTACGCAAAAAGATGGAGGTAGTTTTATACAAAACTTTTCTTTTTGTGGGGGCATTCGGTTTGTCACTCTCCTTCGTTTTACTGTCCTCACTCGACTCGGGTTCTTCTCCCGGTTCCTGACCTTCCTCTCCAGGCGTCTTTTCTTCCTTTCTGTAAATAATCCATAAAATAAACAATATGAAATTAAAGATCTGAAATCATTTTCAGCCAATAAGCAATAAATAAATAAAGAACCGCATGTAAATTTCCGATTTCTTACTGTTCCGCCTGTTCTGATGGAGTTTCTTCCTCTTTCATATCTTCATCTTCAGGCTTGTCGGAAGAAGATTCAGTGGGAACTTTTTCGTCCAACAACTTAAAATCTTCTTCTGTTCCTCCCTCCATAATAATTAATGCTTCGTCCAGAAAACGCATAATATCCTTCTGGTTCTCAATCTCCAAGATAATATCCGCAACCCGTCCAGATTTCAAAAGATGCATGTATGCATCCAACCGTTGCTGGATAAACATCCGCTTCTCCTGATTACGTGCTAGGCTTTCTTCTGGATGATACTTCTGCCGAAACCTATAAAAAAACACGGAGTAAGGTAAAGGGAATCTCACAATATGTGTTAACAAGTGACACTATGTCAGAAAGCATCCATACTTACAGACCACCCTTTGGAGCATTTTCACAATAGCAAAGTATATTTATCAAAGCAAAACGACAGAAGTTTATCAAAACCTTCACTGCATTGTGCACAGTGATTAGGGACGTTTTGCGAATGGGTGCAAAGTTATAAGTAAAAGTTCAGAAAGTCGGAATAGTAGAAAAATAGCGCGGATTTAAAAAATATCCGAACGCTGCAGTGCAATGATAGCTATCTCAAAATATGCGAGAAAGGATGTACAAATGACTGCTCTCGGCCAACTCTCACTGTCTGTGCCTGACCTGTTAAGCTAATAAACACCACAAAATGAGGCAATATGGAACAAATAAGCAAGAATAATGCGCTGATAAAGTGTCTGCTAACCATTCTTCGTCTTTATGGGCAAGAAAAAATTCATGGATCTGCTGGCGTTTAAAATCGATTTTGTATTCGCGATATTTTTGGTTAACTTCATCCTGTTCCACATTTTCGTCCAGAGTACCCATAAATTGTCTGAAACTCATCAGTGCGGGTTGCGTTGGACCTGCAACGTAAGCGATAGCAATTCCACTGTAACAACAGGTAATGAAAAATTTTCAAACGTATATGACTATAACACGTTACATGTAAAATTTAAAATGATGAATTTATAATGTATTTCAACTATCAACGCATTTAAAAGTTAATCGATAGTTCGCGTCAGAATGTCGACAAGAGTTTTTATTCATTTTATAAGGAAACTGGCGCGTCGTATTACTTGTATTATAGTTGTACAATCGGCAACTTACCATTGGGAGTTTCTCCGCCATCAAGACTGCAAAATTAGCAAACACATTTGCATAGAAACAGTAACAGCAAAACTGTAGCGTACCCCGCGCCTCGTCCACCAGACTGACGCCGGTCACCGAAGTCGTCTCGATCACCATCATCCCTATCAAAACCAGCTATAAACTTCAAAAAGACATCATTAGCCGTCAACGCTCACCAATCTCTCCGTGGTCTCTTGTTCATCTGTCCCATTCCGTGGCGATCCGGTGGACTGAACTGCTTGCGATGGCCGCCATATCCCTGGTTGTTCCGCGAATAATTACCTCGCTGCCATCCACCTCCATCGCGGCGCCTACAACGCGGTTTATAAGCTGTTGAACTTTAGCTGTTCACTCACGTAAAGAAAACCGATGCAAACAAAACAGCTGTGCGCTCGTAATGTTGGTAATGAACGGACCTGTCGTTCCAGCCTCCATCATTGTCGCCATCTCCACGGCGTCCCCGAGACCGCTTTTGATCATATTCATCATCGCTATCACCCATAATTACCAGGGAATCTTAGTGCAATCCCTGGGCAGCGGGAAAACACGTTTGTTAAGCGCAAACTGCAAGATGACAAGTTAGTTACGGCTACTGCGAGTGCTGGCACAACAGCAGCTCGTCCCAGCCCCAGAAACAGAATGGGCAAGACATAACCGTGCATCTTTAAACTCATCAAGCAATCGCAGTAAACTCAAATATCAACTTACAATAATTAATGACAAGAATGCCTCACAATTACCAGCCAAGATCTGAGCAGAATTTGGAAGTTCCAGATTCTTCAGATTGTTTATCGTTTGCGTGACGGTGACGGCTCGAAACTCGAGAGAGCCCTGCACTGGAAGAGCGGAAGCACAAGATGTAGCGTCGCTAATCTTGCGGTTGCTTGAATGAATCATTTGAATACGCACAAAATACACCAATCCTGGACCAACAACCTGCCTACAAAGGCGTAAAGAAAAAATCGATTGGACAAAAGTAAGGTCAAGGCAACCGCCGTTCCTGCGGTCAGGTTAAAATACCGTTAAAATTAATAGAAAAGGTGTGACGAGAGCGATACTATGTAAATAGTACAGTAATTGCGCATAGGCGCATCAGGGACTTACTTACAAAGATTTCGGCGTGCGTTTACCTACAAAGTATGCAAAACCGCGCCCGTTTTCACGGCTTGCGTGTAAGTGCGTCCATGTTAAGCCACATCGCGTGCGCAAACGGCTTTACAGTTTACATACGCACATGGTAGAATCGAAAGCTGCTTTAATCTGTAAAAGTTCGCTGTGGTTTTTTAAATCAAGACTTGTGAATTTATTTAACATTATTTTTGAAGTACCCCGCAGATACTTTTGATTTGTTTTTTTGCACAACAATGGTTCAGAAATTCGAATTTATCCCTCGCTCAGTCATGCAGAGCCGTGCTTCCAGTGTGTCCGTTCTTTCTCGCTCGTCCAGTTATGATATGCTGGATTCGGTGGACAAGTCTCAGCAGGCTCTTGTGGGAGATTTGGAAAAACTGCAATCGGGTACGACGCATGCATGGCCTGGTACCACTTCTTCTGCATATAAGTCAGCTCCACCTTGATGACCGTCTCGTCTTTAATTTGCAGCACTTGGCAATGTACTGGCCATCCAGAATACTGCTAATCCAAATGAGACTGCAGTGAAGTCAATTGATGGTATTTTTAAACTTTCATAAGTTCATAAAAAGGAAATACTGCGTCATTTTGCAATATTTTGCAGATGGAGCGGGGAATATCGAGCACAATGCTGGCGATCCAGCTCAGAATACTGGCAATCCAGTGCGGCGTAGGTTCGGGCGAGTGCTTCCGCGACAAGGTAAGCCCGTAAGAAAATAAAATTTTTAAATAAAGATATATTACGGTTGCTTTTCACAGCTGTTGTTTTTTAATACTAAGCATGTTTGGCCATATGTTTTAGAACCTGTTGATGCTAATGCTGGCTTGCCAGCAGCTGCTGGGTACCCAGCTAATCGCGGTGTCGGCAATGAACTGGGTGAGAAGTACTGTCTTCTGTCAGGCGAAGTAACTGAGCAGCAAGTCTTGCTTTGTATCTACAGGTGGCTGCAATGGCCGTGCTGGCTTGCCAGTCGGACGTGCTGGGAACCCAGCGCAGTTAGGCGGGTTGCGCCGACGACCAACCCGCCGGGATGGAGAACGTGCGCCCGGCTTCCAGCAGTTTTTATATATGAAGAATACAGAGCAGCGACGCATTCGCGAAGCTAGTGCACTGGAGGATGCCGCAGTTTGTCGCGCACGTGATGACGAGCGTGCTGCCCGAGACATTCGGCGCCGCCACGAAGACACCGTACTGCAGCAAACTCGCGCTATGGAAGACGCGGCCACTGAGGCGCGCTGGCAGCGGGAAGATAATCTGATGGCAAATCAGCGCGCCTACGAAGACTTGCGTAAGGGTGAGGAATGGGACGATGCGGTCTACACCATGCGTGGCCAGAAATAGGATCTGCAGGGAAGCCTGCGCGGTCGGGTAGCCGACTTTGGTTTCTGATAGATTGATAGAATGTTGTAGTACAGATATGGCTCGTGTTTCCACAAAGGTTAATCACCTTTGTTTTGGTTCTTTCTTTTTTTGCTGGTTGTTATAGGCTTCTGATCTGGACCAGTGTTTTCAGAACGACTTTTGTAACAAAAGAGAAATAAATTTGGTAGAAAGTTCTGTAGCCATATGGTGACTGCCACCCAAGTAGGGCGCCCAAAAAGGCGCAGTTTTATTTTCGGTCTCAAAAACAAACCTTCCCTGGCTGTGCAGCAAAAGTCTGAATAAACATTTTTTGGTTTTTTAAACGGGTAGCCGTTTACCATGTTTTCCTGGGTAGCCAGGGCGCATGTTCAGGGCAGCAGGCCGGTTATAAAAAAGCGGAAAAAAGTTAAAAAAAATGCAATCAAATGGATGGTATATGCAGCCGCTCTATATTTTGCTGATGAACTGGATCGGGAACTGGAAAAGTTTTATGTCCGTCATGAGCTGGATCTGAAAAATATGCCACGCGATCGTTTACAGCACTTCTTCCGGGTTAAATCCTACGAAGATTTTCACCACTTGTATCTCTGTCTTCAAATTCCGGAACAAGTTAGCTGCGACAATCGATGCCAAGTCTCTGGGGAATTTGCTCTGGCAGTTGTTTTGCGCCGCCTTGCTTATCCAAACCGGTGGCGTGATTGTGCGGATCTCCTTGGGAGAGAAGCTTCGCAGCTATCACGGATTTTTAACATAACCATAAACATCATCCACGAGAAACACGGCCATTTATTGCGATCACTTGGGCAGCCATGGCTAAGAGCGGACAATATTGCAGTTTATGCAGCTGCTGTTCATCGCGCTTCTGGCGGCAGATACGGTACGCAATTTTGCATCTATTAGTGCGCAGGGATGCCTGCTCATCTGGATAGCCAGATTCTTTCAATTTTTAGATAATTGTTGGGCATTTGTGGACGGAACTGCGCGGGCTATTTGCCGACCTGGGAGGCTGCAAAAAGAATATTACTCATGACATCACCGCGGCCACGTAATTAAATTTCAAAGTTTAGTTGCTCCGGATGGAATAATTGTGAACATGTATGGTCCATGTGAAGGGCGCCGCCACGACATGCATATGCTGGGAGCGTCAAAACTACGGCAGCGTCTACGGCTGAGAAATTTAATCTGGGGAAAGAAATACTGCATTTTTGGGGATAAGGGGTACAGCATTAGCGCTGAAGTGCAAAGCCCTTACAAAGGCGGCAACATCAGTGAAGCAGAAATCGCTTTTAATTTAGTAATGTCCAGATGCCGTCTTATTGTGGAATTAGGCTTTCAACGAATTTGCACGCAATTTGCTTTTGGAAATTATCGGGAAAATCAGAAACTGTTTTGGCAGCAATCTGCAAAAGCTTATTTAGTTTCTGCAATTCTCGCAAATTGTTTGACATGTATGTACGGCTTTGAACTTGTTTTTCGAAAGTTTGGCGTGCATGCGCCGTCTTTAGAAACATATCTGCGCTACAACAGTTAATAAAAAACGGTAGGCTTCCCTACTGACAACTGGCTAGCCAGAACTCAAGAAAAAAATGCAACCACAAAAAGCAAAACAGCTATTTGCTGACAAATTTTTCCATCATGTCTAGCATTCTCTCCTGTTGTTTATTCCGGCCTTCGATTTCCAATTTTTGAAGTTGGGACTGTTGGTCTCGACTTTCCTTGCGTTCGTTTCTGTCATCCTCTTCTTTTTTGATGCGCTCTTAGCGGTCCTTTTCCTTCATTTCTGCATCCTGCTGTGCCAACTTCCACTGGAGGGCGCGATCTTCTTGGCGCGACTCGCGTTCTGCTTCCCTGTCTTTAGCACGTTCCTCACGATCAAAACGCCGTTCTTCGGAATCACCCTGTTTCATTCTGGCCACCGTTTTATTAAGGCTTGTGAACGTCTGTACGATTTGCTGCCGACTGGTCACCATTCGCTCTTGGCGTACTTTTTCCGGTAATTTTTTTCGTTGAGTTTTTTTTGCCAAGGTATATGCATCTGCTTTGGAAGCGTTTTTCAGTAACATGCTGTGGCCTGCTGCTTTTTTATTCACCACGTCACGAGCAAAAGTTGGCCCATCGTCCCCTGCTGGCGATGCCGGCTCCGATATACTTGATCGCTCTCCGGAAAGCCGGACATTGCGGGTAGCCGCGTCGCACGTGTCAGCAACTGCTTCTGTCTCGTCTTCTGCTACAGGTGCTGCGTTTTGGGGTACCCCACTCTTACGGCTAGCCGTAACAACATCAACCGTTCCATCATCACGAAACTGCGCCAGCTCATCTTCTGCCATTATCTGTTGTTATAAGCTTATTAAGCTAACAATTGACTTGTCACCAAAACTTCAGTGCTGTATAAATGCAGTAAGCAACTGCATAGCAAATTCTCCAAGAATTCAAAAACTTAACACTCTGAATTAAATAAAAGCAAATAGATTTAGTATATTTACCGTCAAACTGAAGCTTTGCAGCTAGCTCATCAGGGTGATCCGTCAAGCCCATATCCATTTCAAAATCTTCCCGGTCCTGTTCCTCGTCAGCAATATCCCAACTTTCTTTTGTTGTTCCACTTCTCATACCGAGTTGAGTAACGCGAGTACGCGCCTGAAGGCCGGCTTCCCTGGCTGCTTTCTCGGGATCCCGAGTAGACAATGGCACACATTCAGAGTATTCTTTTATTTGCTCCATTAATCTGTCCCATTCTTCCCATTCTTCTTCGGTGCCAGTAATCCGCACATGGCGTTCATTGTATCTCGTCATATTCCGACGCACCAGGGCTTTAATGCTTAGAATTTCTTTTGATAACACCGGACTTGCGTCGGCCACCAATTGTCCTTCGCTGTTCTTTTTTTGCTCACGGCTGAGCAAAACAACTTTACACCAAGCGTCATGGGATTCCTTCGATGTATGATTATAAGGGTTTACCTCGACGATATTGCGCAATTTTTTTAACGTTTCTTCGTTGGGCGGCTGCTGCTTACGCGATGGCTTCTCTCCGTCTTGCTCCTCATCTTGATTGACGCGCTTTTTCCCTTTGGGCTTCCTGTACGCCTTATTCAATGTAGAACAAGTGGCCGATTGAATTCTAAGCCCATAAACTCCAACTCCAGCTGGGTTGCCAGCAGACACCAGGGAAGCCTGCAGTGATAAACCCGAAGCCCCTGACAGAACTAGTGCTTGCGGCACCATTCCGGTGCCTGTCCCCGTAAGCAAAATTTCAGAATTCTCGCTCATGGATGCGTATTAGCCACAGCCAAAAAAAAACTACAAATAACGGATGCTAACAGACTGACTTCTAAAAAATCTCGCGGAGTTCATAAAAAAGCACATCAGAAACCCCAACGCTTGTTGAAAGTACTGAGTTTGAACCACGTGATTTCAAATTTTACTATTGGCGGTGGGCAGCCTCGATCTAACTCAAAATGCTGACAAACCAATAAAAATCGCAGAAACGCGAAGTTTGTAAGTAACTGGGCGTCGCTTAGACCCGTTACAAGGTACGCCCATCTGTGTAACGGCTTTCGTCGCCGCCCCGCGACAGACTTCGAGCAAAAATGGACTTACATCCAAACCCAGCCAATCAGGCGTTTTTCGAGCTTCGATGTAAGTAGGTAAAGGGTGAACTTTGTAGGTAATTCGTGTTGGCGCACGGACTATAGTATTGCTCTCGTGTGACACAACAAAACCACAACAAAACGGCTATTTTGTAAATGCATTATGCGGTTCACAAAAAAAGTTTTATTAGAAAGCGTTAAATGTTTTCAATAAGCACATGCTTTTAAAGCCCCTAAATGCATTTTTTCAGAACGGTGTGGCTTCTAAGATGCTGCCAGCGCAGAGTTTTTGTACAAAGTTTCTCCTCGTCTGCCGCGGCATCTGAACAGCCTTCACCAAAGACTTCGGAGAAAAGTGAGAGCGGTCCCATTCAAATCGGCTCCCGTATATTTCCTCGGGATGAGTGGACCAATATTACACCCCGGATTATGGCATACATTGGCAAGAACATCTACCAACAAAAGAATCATCCGCTTTGGTTGATCAAGGAGCGACTGGTTTCGTACTTCCACTGGAAATACCAGACACCAAACCGACGTTCGCCTGCTTTTGCTGTTGTCGACAATGTCGAGCCAGTGGTGACCACTGAGCAGAACTTCGATTGCCTCCTGGTTCCGCAGGATCATCCAAGCCGGCGTCCCAGTGATTCGTATTATATTAACAAGGAGCACATGCTCCGTGCTCACACATCCGCACACCAGCGCGATCTGATGCGGAGTGGACTGCGTGAGTTCCTTGCGGTTGGCGATGTGTATCGGCGGGACGAAATTGATTCTACGCACTTCCCGGTGTTCCATCAGGTAGGTGGGTTTTCGCTGTGGTTATCGAGCTGTGCCTTTCCTGAGACTCAATCTTCAATAACCTTCAGGAATTATGAATTTGGTTGTGATACAATCATTCTGATACACAGTGCATTATAAAACAGTACATGGCTGCTGTATCGGGGTTTAATTTCCATTACCGGCAAAACGTATACTTCAGAAGTTTTAGTTTTACTTTTCACTTTTTTCGCCAAAAATATTTCCTGGGAGTGTTCGATCTTTTTTCTGCAAAACATTAGCGGTAAATGTGGCCTGTTAGGGTAAGATTATTAAGATCATGTTTCTTGATGTTATTCAACGGCAATTTTCGGTAACTTCCGGCTCTTAATTAAAAAAAGAATTATTATTTAATAATATTACATCTGCACTGGAGTCAGCCATTACTGGTATAGCACCTAAATAGTTATTAGTGTAATTCGCAATTTTTGTTTGGCTGCTTGCATAAATGTTGTTGTTTTTCCTGCTTTTGCGGTTTTGCAGGCGTATATTTTGTGCTTTATCACTTCTGGTTGTGTGTTTAGATGGAGGGTGTGCGTCTGAGATATGCGCACGAACTGTCTCCCGATCCGTCGTTTCAAATTTTCGAGACCACTCCCACCAAACGCAACCCCGATAAACAAGAAACCCACACTCAGCCCGCTGTGGATTTGATGGAGAAAGATCTGAAAGACTGTTTGGAGGGTGCTGTAGGGAGTCTCTTTGGACCGAAGTTGGAAATGCGGTGGAACAGCACCTATTTTCCCTTCACTCATCCGTCGTGGGAACTGGAGGTCAAATTTAAAAACCAATGGCTGGAATTGCTCGGGTGCGGCATCATGGAACAAAAGCTGCTTAATTCTGCTGGCGTGGCAGACCAGATTGGATGGGCGTTCGGAGTGGGTTTGGAGCGGTTAGCCATGCGGTTGTACGAAATTCCGGATATCCGTCTGTTCTGGTCGACCGATTCGGGATTCTTGTCGCAGTTCGATGTAGACAATATCCGCAAAATAATCAAGTACAAGCCGATCAGTGTGTTCCCGCAGTGCATCAATGATATTGCGTTTTGGATTGGTGATAAATTCGAAAAGAATGATTTTTACGAATTGGTGCGGAATTTGGGTGGGGAATTGGTCGAACAAGTGCGCCTGATCGACGAGTTTAAGCACCCGAAAACGGGGGAAACGAGCAATTGTTATAGAATTATTTATCGGCATATGGAAAAAACTCTGACGAAGGAAGAAGCTAACGTTGTTCATAAAGCTATAGAAGAGGCTGCTGTACAAAAACTGGGAGTAAAGATTCGATAATGTCCCTACAAGGCTGATTGTGGATCTTTAAAGCGCGCGCTTGTACAATTGTACACTAGAGTAGACCTAAACTTTGGAGTGTACTTACACCTACAGATAGTTGTAATTGTTCGAAGTAAATGTGTGCTTTATTAATCTGCGCACAGTGTACAGCACGGCGAAAAACGAAAGACTATGTTTTAGGTAGACAGTGTTACAGTTTACAGACAAGCGTTAGTATTAAATAACCGTTTAAAACTGCAAATGTACATATGTCAACGCATTTGAATATCTTTACGGTTTTCAAGAAATGTTAAAAAATTTATAGAGGAAAACTCAATGATATCCACTCGAATGGCTTACGGATAATCCCTGTTGTGCAGCTAGGAATAAATGTGCTATTTTGTTAAAAAAGCAGACTTATCGATGCGCGTTTGCAAAATGCTTCCGGTGGAAACCACGGAGGCCGGGTTTATCTACACACGGCACTTTACAATACCGTTGGTGATCGGCAAAGCACAATGCAGTGCACGTTGTGTACATTGGAAAGTCGAGACCTTTTTGTAAAGTGAGCATATTCCATATGAAATCCACACGGTCATTGATGCGGGCATTTTTTGTCATTAGAAGAATAAACATCGATGCACAGTTTGTTTTATTGATTAAAGAAAAATGCACAGGGATGTTAAAATCTGAACCTGGTTTTCAGAGTAACATCATGGATCACACTTAGTTTTAGAGAGCACTTGTCGTTGGACGGGATGCTGCTGGCGTTGCCAGCGCCGGCGTCGGCGCATCAATGTAGCACAGCTGATGTAGACTTTCATCATGCCGGTATGATTGAAACGTTATGCTGTTATTCCGTGCGGAATCACTCCGTGACATTTCGGCATCTTG
The DNA here is from genome assembly GCF_019649055.1 of Paramacrobiotus metropolitanus. Taxonomy (NCBI): domain Eukaryota; kingdom Metazoa; phylum Tardigrada; class Eutardigrada; order Parachela; family Macrobiotidae; genus Paramacrobiotus; species Paramacrobiotus metropolitanus. The sequence goes on along the minus strand of NW_026570287.1, from coordinate 75,968 downwards.
CGGCTGTTCCCACTTGGACACAACAAACGCCCGGAAAAACAGGCACATCAAAGAAAATATTATTCCGGCTGCTATCTGCAAATCGATGTAACCTTTTAATCAGGCTGTAACTACGTCCAGGATAACAACAGTGGGCTACTGTGAATATTCACTTACAAAAAACAGTCCCACGAGTATGAGCAATCTGTGAAGGGAAAAGCGAACAAATTACTGTGGTTAGCATACAGATATAACATAATATCTCCCAATGGTCAAAACTGTCTTAAAACGATCCGCGAAGTCTGAGCTATTAGCAACTTAGCATGCGATAAATAAGACAAAACTGAAGTTTAAGTTTCAGAATAATTCTAATATTTACGAATGCGCGGTATACCCATCATGAAAGTGCAAAAGCTAGAGTAGTTTTTATCAGGTCGCCGCACGGATCACGCACCTGTTTTAAAAATGCACATTTTCGGATTTTTTCCTACTCAGGTTTTATCCCGAGTCATACAGTATAATTTACTATAGGTTAATCGCTATAATTATGTGTATAAACAGCGTAATAATTTGTAAGCTTAATCGATCGGCTCAACAAATTTGAGCTGAGCACAAGGTTGCCCAAACGGTGATAGCAGCAAAATATGTAGATGAATAAGTATACTTGTGTATGTAGATGTTGTTGTAATCGTACCCAATATTGGTTTTTCCAAATCCGATCTGATTGACAACATATATTGTCCAATCACAGCATCGCCGCTCTTTCTCCTCCGCACCGCAACAATAGGAAGGTAGCCTGGTTTCCGTATCCGGTAACCACTCGGGGCAAGGTAAGAATTCGATAGTTTCATTTCCCGTGAGAGGATCAACTGTACTATGGGGCTCACATCCCGGAGGTGCAATATATGGGGCAATAATGTTGCCAGGATCAAGCAGATTAGAGGCATGCGAGCCTGCAGGATAAAATTGCAAGTGTTTACTCGCGAAGGAAACCTTGTGATAATACGAATACAGTATTGTCAGCTGCAAAACAATATTTGTCTACAAATGTTTTCAAATTAAAATTAATATAACGTAAGCATCTGCGACACATTAAGAAATAATTACCACAAGAAATCAGTGCGTGCGGTATCGAATATTCACGTGCGCGGTATCAAAAACTGCCCTGACAAGTCTTTAATATCCGTTTAGTATTATTAATAGAATTATTATGCCACTCTCGCTGGTTTGTTTTGTGCGTTTTTATGAATTTAAATAACGAATCAGTGACTGAAACGCCTTGAATCGGATTATTATTGAGCGAACAAAATCTAAAAGTGTGGTTAGTACAATATAAGGTCATGATCAAACAACGATTTCAAGCTTAAGTACCTTATCGTCAGAATATTTTTGCCATTAACATACACTTTTTCACATTTAACTTGACGTTATACTAATGCGGTGTCATAACTGGAGAAAACAAAAAAGCCATAGCTATGTTGGGTCAGTTTTGTTATACTACTTAGTACATGGCTACAGGCGTGTTACAAAATTTGTTATAAGAATACACTGCATGAATCAACAATAATAAATGCATAAAAGGATTAGCATGAGATACTTTTTCTATTCTAGCTGGCCAACGGAAGTTGTTAAGCTTATGTAGTACAGCAGGGTTTTCGCAGGCTGAGTTAATTCACCAGAAACATATTGTACAAGTCCTGATTCAGCTCCAACGGCTACATCGTTAACTGAAGCATACAATTCCAGCCGCTCTTATCTTAATTATTCCTTCACAATTTGTAGTTATAGCTTAACAGTACGTATGGGAGTGGAGATTTTAATGGATGTCTGCAAAGCTACAATAACGACTCGTTTTGTCACAAATCATAATCAAGTTATAGTTTCGTGACAGCATCACTCGATATTTAATAATACGACTAGTCAAAATAGTTCCTTCCTCTTCCGGTACAGGAGGGGGTATCAGTGATTCAGTACTCATAACACACGCTATATGTAGCAGCATCGACGCTACTACTGTATATAGCAAATATCTGAAATGAATGCAGTTGCAAAAGGTCCAGTTTAGTGTCATCGGCTTATTATAACAAAGGTTTACCAGGAACTCGTAGTCGAAGTCTTGAACATGAAACTTGATAGGCACTGGCATGAAATGATGAAAGGTGTGCATATTAGACACCGAACACCGTGAATTCACACAAACATTATATAGTTAGCAAAGTATGTAAAAGGTCACGTAACTGCGAGCCCGCAAAAGCCTTCTCCTTGGTTAGTATTATCATCTGCATATACACAATTTTTCAAGTTTCGCGGGCATTCATGATCTAAACTGAATACTTTCACCAGAATTGTTATTCTGATTACCAAAGTAATGCAAAATATTCAGAGTGGCTCAATCGATGATAATCCTGATAAGACGCTAAAAACGCGTCATACACATAAAATGCGTTAGGTGAATTACCGTTGACAGTTAACACAAAATCAAGAGTTCAGCCCAGCCCAGTCTGCAGCCGAGGCAGATGTCAGCTTCATACCAAATGACCAAATCCCCCCATCATGTTTTTACTAGATAAAAAAATCTTCGACTTACTGTTTAATCCGAAAAACGATGGATACTGCAAGGCTAATGCCTTATCCAGACAATGCAGAAAAACTGGTAAAGCAATTTTAATAGTTAATCGGCCATTGTCAATGGGGCCCACTGCCATTTTTCTGTCAACCGACCGGAAAACATGAGCAATTAGGGAAAGATGAGATTTAAAAGGGTTAAAGCATGAAGATGGTCTATTCCATCCCTTTGGGCGCCATGCGGTATTCCAGTTCGGTCCAGTAGTGACGGAATATTACTCCGTAAATGGTTTATCAGAATAATGCCATTAGCCGGCAAAATGACATCGCCCAGCAATATAACGCCGCAAAGTGGAGCAGGAAGATTTTCCTTCGGCCAGGGAGAGACAGTTAGAGCCTGTAACTCTGTGACAGTCCGACAGTTTGCTCAATTTTCAATACCGACTGACAACTGTAAATAAAACTCAATTGGAGTGCCGAGCAGCGCGCGGGCCGTCGTTGTGTGTGCACATGCTTGAATGATGGGAACAACTGCGCGACTGAATAGCGCGCGGGAAAACACATCAACTAATCGGCTGAATGCGAAGAGCGGACACTCTCGCCGTATATACGCGTCTTCGTAGACAGAATATATATACGCTCACACTGGGATCTTCCGAGTAGGGACGGGCCGACGATTGAAATTTGAAGTGCAAAATCGTTATTAGCCGCTCTGAAACCTATAACGTACACTCCACTCTGCCGTCGAAATTACGCCTTTGTCCATTATGTATTATTTAACAATGTATTAACAAGTGTTCGCCAGTTAGCGATGCAGTGAATTAACAGCAAATGTGCAGTCAGTGCCAAGCGAAGCGGGATGATACTGTAGTATTCAAATACACTGCACGTACCGGCCTGTTGAAAATTTTCCCGAGTCTTAACACGTTCGCAGTGCTGCTGGTGTTCTTAAAGGATGCGATGATGACATGCCCAGATGAATGGAATACCGACAGCACTCCAGCACGGCCTGACATGAAAAATGAGCAACATTTGCTAAATCTTTTTCTTCTGGCTACACTATAATAACCGTCATACCGTCCGCATCGACACAGACATTTAATTTAAGTTCGGGAGATGTCTATATAAGTGCCGCAACGACATCGCCACGGTGTGCATGCATGCGTTCAATAATTGACCTCGCAATTAAAAATAAGCATCCAGATCCCAGTACACATGTAGGCGGCAAAGCCAGTTTTATGCCGCGGTTGTACTATGTATCTTAATAAAATGAATTTTTATTTACTCGACATGCAGACGCCTTAGAACGTTACATACATAATGTGATTCTGTGTATATCGTTGTAAATGGCTATAGCTAACTGTCTAACACTAAATTTTAACGAATGAAACATTTTCTGTTGAAAAACTCCAAATTTGTTTAGACAAACATTATTCTATATACAGGGGTGCTACGCCAAGTTCGGGCACTTTCGTCCAAAACCTGCCACAGGTCACACATCACAAATGTCCAACTCATTATATTTTTATAGTATTGCCGTATGTGTCTACTACCTTTTAAACTATCGTTCCTTACGCTGAGAGCGTGCTCCGAATTTCAGTGTATCCGAAACTAGATCAGACCAGTTTCAAAATAGTGTTCGACCCATGTACCGTGGGTGCCTTCCTCCGAATTATAATTCGATTAAAAATTCCGTTGGCGTCTTGATCCAAACTAAATTAGTCTGACGTGTTCGTCATTTAAAGCTCTTGCGAATTGTATATAAGATCGTTCGATTACAACCAAACCTACGTGACCTTTGAGAAACTGTGGGCATAGTTAAAGTGGAGAGTGACCCTTTGTACACGCTTGCCCTGCAACCTAGTGAAGTTTTCGACGACCGTCTTTTATAAAATCTCTTCTGTAGGATACTGAGGAACAGTTTAAACGCATTGGTGCAACCAGTAAGCCAGAGACAAGCTAGTTTGAAAATCTCAAACGGCAACCATCACTTTTTTTTCCTGTCGCTTTGTTAGCTTTTCCTCCCAATTATCCGGCGCTTTTCTCTCCCTACCCACGCAGTAGATATTCATTAAAACATTAGAATCGTTTAATGTGGACCATGATCCATCCACGGAATATATCAGCTCGACGTTACTTACGTCTCTGTGCTAGGCAACCCCATCCTTCGGTAGGTACGTTATAACATAGAAGTCTATGGGAGATACAAGTTGTTTCGAGGTTATCTCGGTCACCGATGATGCGAGATTCTTTTCGTAACCCAAAACAGACACCTTTTGGGCCACTCAAAAGTTATCCAAAAATTTCGTGCAAAAATATCGTTTGGAGAATTTTTTATGAAGGCTGTTATAACCATCCCTAAAACGCCCACTGCCCCTCCCCCTTATTAAGCGCACAACTCGTTCCTGACAGACTCAAAGGATCCGATTTTGGTATTATTGAATTTGGCATAAAAAGTTGCACTAGAAAAGTGGAAAATAAGAAACGAAAAGACCAACTGTAATACTTTATAATTTATTTTACCCAAGTGCCCGAACTTGGCGCAGCACCCCTTTACATACAAAAATCATAAATTGTTTTTATGCTGCTTTAGGTCCAAGATAACAGATATCGCTTCACTTTGAACATCGATAATTAGATCACTTCTTATTTTTTCACAGCTAGTAAAAGAAACCGTTAGAATTAATTCAGAAAAATCAAATATCAAAGGCCTTAAAGTCTGTCGACTACACTAGTTCTACAATAATTACCCATGCACTAGATTCTGATCAAAAACTTTGCATATAGCTGAAAACTTAAACGTCCCGGTGCGGCAAGAACGACGCCATCGTAAGGAAATTACGAGTATTGCAATAAAGAGGTCACAGATTTCTTATATTTTGGCTGTTAGCTAATTAACTCGTCACTTTTTACTGCGAAGTTTCCACACAGACAAAGGTAGATTGCCAATACTTACATGTAGTACGCTGTGGAAACGGCCAACATGTTGAACTGTGCAGATTGACTACAACTGTGTCACTTTCTTTGAAACTGTTTTTGAATTTTATAACATAATTCTTCTGGCATGACTCAATAATTCAACATAGGGTTCTGACATTAAATTTCCTGCTACCGTATTTGTAAATATGTGAGGATTCCAACCCTAAGTCTCTAATTATGATATTTTCGCATTATGTCAGATTGTACCATGTCCTGATGGCGCTACCGCTCGACCAATTATCGCAACTTCCATAAGCACTAAAACTTAATACTGCATGAACTTAAGATGTCATGACCATTTCTCGCATGCCAAATATACAAATTTTAATAAAGAAAATATAGTAACAACGCTTCGTTGTTTACCGGTTAATCATGGGAGACAGAGTCGAAAACCGGCCATGCACAAGCGGACCACACCGCAAAACAAAGGTTACGAGAACTACTTTAGTCATAAATTAACGTGTAAAAAATTCAAAAGACAACAAGAATGCTATGTGCTTCGATATTAAAATTCATATAAACTAACTGCACTTATCAGGCAACCATAATAATAATTAAATTAAAACCACTTGGATTATAAACAATCGTCTAGAAAACAGGGAATTCACTAATTCAGGATAATTTATAAATAACCAAAAATCGGTAGATAACCTGGACTGTGTAAACTGGCACTGAGTTGAGCATCACGGTCAAAATGTCCATCCTGCTGTTTCCTCTACATTCGTCCTTGAATTTCCACAAAACAGCTATCACACACTCTGACGGGCTTCTTGGCGCCCACTAAGCTGGCGCTTTTCGCCGAGCAGTCCTGACAAAAAATCTCCCCACAACTGCGGCAATGATGTTTCCGTTGTGTCAGCCCGAACGGCTTCCCGCAGGCTGAACACTCATTAACCTCCTCATCCTGCGCCCACTTCCGGCCTTTGAGCCGCGTGCACTCCACCTGCAGGCTTTGATTCTCCCGGCCCAGCTCATGCATGGCTGCCACGGCATCCTCGTATTTCCGTCGGATATCCCCAATACTGCTGTGCAGTTTGTCCTTCTGCTCTTCCAGCTCAATACATTTCGTCAGCGCCACACGTTGGCCCTCATCCAGTTCGGTGACGCGCTGCGATAAGCTGGCTTTTTCGTTTTGCAACTGGAACAGACTACGCTCGGCATTATCGCGCACATCTTCCATCTCTTTAATTCGTGTTGCATACTTGTCCAGAAGCTGTGCACTTTCCGCTTCCTTTACTCGTGCGCTCTCCAGTTGGCTAGTAAAGGCAGCTTCTTTTCAGCCAAAGTCTGAGCTAACTGACTCTTCTCCGTTTCCAAGGTGCGCTGCAAAGCAGTTATCTGCTTCACTTTATCGGTCTGCTCTTGCAAACCAAGTTTCTGCCGTTCCACTTGTTGCAACGCATCAGCTAGGTCTTTCTGCAGTTTGTCCATCATTTCTTCCCTTTTCTGCAGTTCGCTGTTCTTCGACTTCTGCTCGGCAGCCAACATCTCCGCTGTAGTGCGTTCGTTTTCAAGTTTTGCGGTTAATGAATCAACCTGTGCCTGCAAATCGGCGACAGTGCTGGACAGTGCACTACTTGCCGACGCCACTGCACTTTTTTCATCCAGTATTTGTTTCAGCTCGTTTTCTTTAAGGTCAAGTGCCGCTTTAGCGTCCGATAAGGAAGATGACAAACTGTTATTAGTCACCTCCAAATCAATAAAGCGCTGTTCCAAGCTCTTCTTCTCATTTCTCAGCTGAAGCAAACTGCGCTCAGTATCGCCGTGCAAAACTTCCACTTCCTTTATCCGTGTGACATGCGTTTCTAGTAGTTTAGCGCTTTCTTCTTCTTTTACCCGAGCCCTGTCCAATTGACTACTAAACGCAGCTTCTTTTTCAGATAAAGTCTGAGCGAGTGCATTTTTCTCCGTTTCCAACGTCTGCTGCGAAATTTCCAGCTGTTTCAATTTATCCGACTGGTCTTGCAGTTCAACTTTCTGCCGCTCCAGTTGGACAGACATACCATCAAGATTTTTCCGCAATTCGATGATCGACTCTTCTTTTTCTAGAACCTCCTTATTTTTTGCCATCTGCTCGGCAGCCAGCAGTTCTGCTGATTTTCGTTCATCTTCCAGTTTCGCGGTCAAGGACCCAACTTGAACCTGTAATTCTTCCACCGCACTGGACAGTGCGGAACTCGTTAACGCCACCGCACTGTTCTCCGCTAATATTTGAGTGAGTTCCTTGTCTTTAAGGTCCAATGCCGTTTGGCCGGCGGATAAAGCAGATGAAAGATTGTCATTGCTGGCTTCCAGATCAGTAACCCGCTGTTGTAGGCTCGATTTTTCATTCTGCAGTAGAACTAGATTGCGCTCAGCGTTATCGCGCACATTCTCCATTTCCTTTATTTGTGTGGTGTACTTCTCCAAAAGCTGAGAGCTTTCGGTCTCCTTTTTTCGTGCGTTTTCGAGCTGGCTATTAAAAACAGTTTCTTGCTCAAGCAAAGCCTGGGCCAGCTGATTCTTTTCGGTCTCCAACGCGCGCAGTATTACTTCACGGGCTTCTTCTTGCTCATTCGATTTCTCTCGCTCAATTTGCTTGGGCGCTGTAACAACATTGTCTTGTGGTTCGATAACTGTTTCTTCTTTTTCCCGAATCTCCGCATCTCCTAGTTTTGCATGTTCAGCCAGTATTTCCGCTGTTCTGCGCTCATGTTCCACCTTTTCATGCTCCAGTTTCGTGGTCATGGAAGCAATCTGCGCTCTTAAATCCTCCACAGTACTGGAAAGTGCGGTATTCGCCGACGTCGTTGCAGTGCTCTCTGTGACTACTTGCTTGAATTCCTTTTCTTTGAGGTCTAAGGCGGCTTGTGCGGCAGATAAAGAAGAGGAAAGCTCGTTCGTGCTCGCCTCCAGTTCGACAACGCGTTGACGCGCTCTAGCCGCTTCGCTGCGCAAACGGGTAACCTCCGCGGTCGCGGCGGTTAATGAAATGCTGACGGATTTGGCCACTTCGGATTCGGACTGCATTTTGGAAATCGTGGCTTTCTGTATCTCGATATTTCCGCGGAGCAAATTCACTTCCGCTTCGTGTTTTGTTTTATTATCGGCAGCGGTTTGGCGGAGGTTAGCAATGCTGGATTCTAAGGAATGCTTCTCATCTTCAAGGGCGGAGATTTTGGTTTTAAAAGTATCCGCTTCGGCTTTACTGGACAGCCGCTCGGCAGCTAATTTCTCGAATTGCTGGTCATCGCTAGCCGATTTGGCGTGGGACAACCGACGATCCTACAATAATAAAAAGAATAATGCACTAAATTACTTACATGCAATGCAATAAATAGACGATGCAATAATAAAAAATCTTCCAGCATAACCGATTACACAAGAGAATAATATTCGAACAAACCTGCATGGACATTTTGCGCAGTAATTCATCGTTATGCAATTTGAGCTGCTCCAGCTGTTCGTTGAGCGACTGCTGCTGCTGATGCGCTGACCGCAGTTCATCCCGAAGCAGTTCGTTGCCTTCCTTGAGCGCATCATATTCATTGATTTTCAGCAGCAGTTCTTCACTGTCTATGGTTACGCCAGTGGAACCCTAAAAAATGTATATATTTTGCTATTTAAAAATAGGTGCAGAAAAAAAGTAGACAGTGGCAGAAAATTTATGCCAGAAAATATCCATAATAAATACAGTTGTGTACTTTGCGTTGTACAGATTGGGAAGAGGAGGAGGATGGCTGAGCCGCCTGAGCGGAAGGCATAACGGTGCCAGGTCCACGGCACAAAGGAACATGATTGAGCAACGCATCCATCTGGCCAAATTTAGCGTGACAACTCGGACACAGAAAACCCTGTTGCAAAACAAGAGTAATAACCAGGAAGACACTGCTCTTCCGCTATTGGCGCAGAAGACGAAATGAAACGACGCACTAGACGCTACCTCGAGATTTTCTTCTGAACTTCCGGGTACTGGAAAGAATGCGTGTGAACTTCCGTTCTGCGTCCCCGACAGCTGTGTATACCCATTGGAAGGTTCGTCGGAAGTCTGTAAACTCTTCAAACTAAAGCCACTCCAGACTCCAATACAACTGTATCTATGTAAAATAAAACACTGGGGCGTACCTCTTTCTTCCCCTTAGCAAAGTTTTTAAGACGCTGCATATCTGCGTGGATATCGGAATATCACGATCAAAGAAAGCGGCCTCAAAAGCCCAACGAAGTTGGGGGTGTCAAATCTGGCAACCGACTCAGTGCAATCAGCATGGGACCATCAGATATGCGAAAAATTAAAAAAAGCATAAAATTCTGGCAGGAACGCGCAATCTTCGAGGAATCAAGGGATAATGCTAATTACAATTTCAAAAAATTCTGGCTGTTTTCCCCAGAACGGAGACGTCGGATAGGTTCAAAACGAATTTTTTTGAATTCGTTTGTTTTTTATCTGTTGTTTACACACAGCAGTAAATGCCAGCGATAATGCTGACACGTGCAGCAGGAAAAAATCAAAACTGACGTAACCTCGGTTCTGAAACGAGCGATATGTGCTATCTGGACGGCTGGGTTACCTTACGCGTGGCCGGTGCAAATTAATAAATGTGGCCGCCGTCTCGAGCTCATGCAGCGTCATGCTTCAATCGTTAATCACGAGGTACATTATACATAGACTTCTTAAATTTTCTATTTTCAAATTTATAATCATTTTTGTTTGAGTTTTCTGAAAAGCAAACCCACAGTAAGTTTCTTTTATCATAAGTGGCGGAAATGGAAGATAAAGATATAGAAAGCGGAAGCCAAGTGACTATCAATTCAAAGTTAAATTCCTGGATTCAGCGAATCAGCCAAGATTCAGAGGCGCCTTCGGACCTGCGATCACGATGCTGCTCGATCATTGAATCCACCCCGAAATGCATTCCCGTGTCATTTATCCAGAAGGTAGCGCAGTATGCCAGCCAGCGCAGGGAACGTGGTAAGACGCCGAAAACCACCACAGCCTACAACAACGATTTTCTGGAAGGAGCGAAGTGGTATTTTGCTGAGGGCGTGCAGCCTCCGAAGCGCGACTTTGCCAATGAGACAGCAGTCGAGCGAATACGGAATGATGCTGCGGCACGGGAATATGCCCGCATGACCAAAACTATCCATCAAAATGCCAAAGGAACTGGTATATCGGGATTTGCTGCGGATTTGCGTGTGGCCCAGACGGAGACGCTGGCGGTGGTGAATTGTCTGATAACTGTCATTGGCTCTGGAGTCTTTGCCTACTTCGCCACGGGGTTAGCAGTGGGCGACCATCTCATTGCGCAAGTTTTAGTGGCCATCCTTGTCAGCTGCGTAGTGGCAATCGCCGATATTTACTTTTTGATGAAAAAATTGCATAAAAGTGAGACGACAGACGATACAGCCGCACGTAATGTTTCTGCAAAATTTGATCTCAACAGGACAAGTTATCCAGAAGGAAAGGTGAAAAGTGAATGAAAATTTTTGCGATACCAGCCTAAATATACTTCGCTGTTTATTATGGACTTAGTGTTAGTTTTATCAGTTTTGGCTTCGTGATGGAATTAAGTAATTTTGCGGAGAATTATGGACTTCCCTTAAAGTTGACTGCTTGATGTTGCTGTGTTTCGTATCATTCCTCGGCATTTTAAAAAGTGCAGCTTATCTGTTGTCTGTTGATGTGGATTGTTGTAACAATTAACAATTTCGTTGTAACAATTCGTTAACAGTTAACTACTACAACAATCTGCAAAATATGTTTATTTAATAAATTCATGCGAAGAGTACAATACACGAAATCGTGTCAGTTGCAACAATAAACGTTCCTTGTGGAAAATGCTTCGTAATCTTGCAAGACTGCAACTCCGAATAAAAACCTTCAATAACGAGTGCATGTTACCACAAATTTATAATTCAGGTAAATTAACAACTTAATTAAAAACCCATAGAAGATAGCGTACGCTGTAATCTGGTAGTAAAAACGCGTTGAAAGATTAAGCTATTAGCTGAGGTTAAGCGCTATATCCATGCTGGTCTGAAGGCACATTTGTCCTAGTAAGGTCAGGATTGCCGTATCCGCTCCTCACTGGCTGCAATGAAACAGAGTTCTTAAAATCAAATCACGAAGTGCTTCCAGATAAGCTGATGCACGGTCTACACTAACCGTTTTCCGGTTTACCGCTACTAATTTGTTTCTTCTTGAGTTCGTAACATCATTAGCAGATACTTACTGTGGCAGATGTGGCTACATTCTGGGCAGGTTGGTATGAAAAAGGTATGAGATTGGGAGGTGTCGAGGTTGTTGGTGGCAGTTGGAAAGCCGATAGTACATTATTCGTTAGCGCAGACTGGTCTGGGATAGTAGAAGTGACGGTAATGGGTGGAAAACCACTTACGGAAACGGGAAAACTGGCGATATTGGGACGGATTGGAGGCGGAAACTGGCCAGGCATGCTGTTCATCTGTGGAGGCGTTACCGGTGGAGGCGCAAAAGAGTAATTCGGGGTCGTGTACGAAGTGGCATAGGAAGATTGAGTAGGTGGAAACATCGGTTTTCCAATGCTAAAAGATCCCGCCGGAATCTGAGGCGAAGGATTTAAATCAATCAACGGAGCAGCCGTGGTTTGTTGTACTTTGGCAGGTTCGGGAACTGGACTGATTGGAGCTGGCGCTGTCATTGGCGCTGAAACAAATAGGCATTCAACCAATCTGAGCGCAAAACCAGAACTTATACGATTATGATAATGTTAATTATTTTTAAGAACGAAGTACTCAAAGACGCCCAGTAACATCACGTTTACACCTTATAGAAGTACCAATGTCAACAAAATTAAAGCAACAAACTACATCATATTGTCTGTTCGGGAATATAAATATATAGTGCTCGGACACAATCTTAAGATAGAGAAAAAGTCTTAAATGTCCAAAATTAATGTTTGCGCTGAACAGATGTACGTCCTTCCGCCCACAGCGTTTTCTATGCGTCATATTAACCAAAACATAAATTAAAGTAAGATTAAAATGTTAAAAAATCTTGTGCGCAGTGCAAAGGCGCTACCTACAGAATTATCGCGAGACAAGTGACAAACCTTCACGAACTAGAGTATTTGTTGGCACAGCGGCAGGGTTGGCAAAATTATGGAGCAGAGATGCGCTTTCCGCAGGTTCATGATGGTGATGCGCGTGTGAATCCCCGTGATCGTGACTGTGCGGCCCGTGTCCATGAGAACAGGATGAAGAATGCACATGTTCAGTGACAGATCCATTTATGCCTCGGGTCACTCCCGACAAATCCTGTTTGGCTGGAGCATGATGATCATGATCATGCCCACCGCAGGCGCCGTGCGCATGGCTGTGCCCGTGATCGTGGTGATCATGCCCGTGATCGTGGTGACTGTGATCATGATGATCATGGTTGTGGTCATGGTGGCCGTGATGATGAGAATGATCGTGCGGATGGGCGTGATCGTGTCCACACGTCGAAGCTTTGCCCACATTATGCTGGTTACTCTTAACGGCCTCTCCGCCGCCAGTTTCGTCTTTCGCCTGATGTGGAATCCGGTGGAGATAGCCGAAGCCAATATCGCAACCCACACTGATAAAGAAATAAATTATATGAAATCCAAAAATTAACATAAAACAGAAAATAAACCTGCGTGGTGCTTTACCTTCCTCCACCACCCCAGTTGCGATTGGGAATAATCGTCACATCTCGAACAGTGTCAGTGTCGGTATTGTACACGAACAACTTCAATGGTTTCCCTTCGTGCGATTCAATAACGGCGAATAAATCCTCCGACTCTTTCAATAACACGTCCGCTCCAATAATGTAATCGGAATAGGCACGAAACTGTGCTGCCGCTGCTGGAGATCCGGGATGAACTTCCTGTAAAATATAAAAAATGTCACACTGCCCACAAAGCTGCAGTACTTACTTCGAGCATAATAATAATACTTCATAATATAATAAAACATAATAATATTATTAATACTTCATAATATAAACTTCAAGTTATAACGCGCAAGGCTTACCAAAACATGCCACACGTTCTGCTCAGCTCCTTCAAAGGAGCAGAACCGAATGGATACCCCAAGCAATCCCTGGCCTCCCCAAGAAGTGGATGGGATTAGGATCACTTTACGAATATTCTGACTTTTTGTATTGTACAGCTCCAGCTCCACAGGACGATCCACGTTATTCTTCAATGTGCCTTTAAAAGTTTCGTCATCCTCCAGCAAGCGCTGTCCATTGATGCTTGTAATAAAGTCAAAAAATGGCTCCAGTCCTGCTTTGGAGCCAGGTGAATCGTCTTGAACCTACATAATGAAGTTATTTTTTACCCTGAAAACTTCGTAATTTGTTAGCCATCACTCCGACTGTCAACAATCGGTCACTGCTTTCATTATCAGCAGTCACAGTGCCCATTTTTGTATCGAAACAGCATGATCGCACATAAACAGAACATGTGAAGCGGAAAAGGAAACAAACTTTCTGGCCAATTTTAGAGAAAAGACTCCGAAAAGAACACTCATTGTCAGTCGCTCTTCTAGAACAGACATAATTTTTACCTTGAGCACATGGTAGCCCACAGGTCCTCCTTTCAAGTTGATTTCACTCTGCGCATTACCCATTCTAACCAAGCAATCCCAAAGAACTGTCTGGTAAACTAAATTCAGTCCGTATAGTATCACATATCCAAATCAACGAATCTTTCCAGATGTTGTTTGCAAATTTCAGATAAACTGACAAAACATCACTAATCGCAAGTGAGCATCCAACGAGCCGGACAACGTGGCACGCATCGTTTTTAGGTTGTCGCCCGCCCAAGGGTTCATGTATGCGACGGAATAAATAAGTAACAGACGATAGCCCGTCATAGCCGTCAAGGACTCCTACCGTTTAAGGACGAGTATTAGCTTTAAATTTTGACTTAAATGTATCCAGTGTAAAATTTGCAAATTTATAACGTAATTATTTTTGAAAAACAAGTTGTTTCCCTAATACGCTGGCATGTGCAGGTTGCTAACGAATACTCTTTAGTCTTTACCCACCGACCACCGCCCGACTGAGTGCTGCGGTGAAGTATTTTATTACAGCACGTCGCTGCCTTTCCACACTTTCTTGACAGCTTTCCGGTTGCTGTCCGGGCAATCTGTTCTAGCATTGCCACCATTAGCTGTTGCAGATAAGTAATAAAGGAAGTTAAATTTATTCAACATTTCCCTAGAGTTTTGCTCTTTCATCCCGCACGGTACGCCACAGAGTGGTGCAGACTACAGTTTCCTTTTCTATGCTAAGACTGTATACACAAGAGTGACAAGACTAAAGAGTGCAACTGCATACAGCTGGTCAGTGTATTAATATGACTATGAGTACGAGTACGACAACTATTGAGGTCAATTATTACAGAGTCTGCACCTTGAACCATCCGTAGACAAAAACAAAATCTACGTATAATGAGCGCTACAAAATTTTGTATTTTATTATTAGTCCAAACCGGGGCAGATCCCACGTTACCCTCCCTAGACCGAGAAATCTGGGATGATGGAGGCCGGTCGTACGGGAATTTACGTACCATGCTGACGTGCGCACGTGAATGCCAAACGTAGGTGGTTCAGCTTCTACTTATTTTGATGATAAATTTTCTCGAGGACTCACCAATCACAGGAGTGAGCAACGAAAAATCAGGGATATTGACTGATGAGTCCATGAAGAATTGAGACGTTCTAGGTTGATCCATGAATTAATCCTTGATTATCGTATTTCCTTTATATCTGAATCTTCAGTTTTGTCATTGCGGAAGGTGGTAACTTGTGATTGCAGGAGGTTTTCATTGGATATGTGAGCGTCACAACCTTGTACCCTATCGCATCCGGAAGAACGAGACATCATTCAACTTATTGGGCTTCTCTGTTTCTCGTCGCTTTGTAAGAGTTAAGACTGGTAATAATAATTTAGTAAAGTTAATTATATTTTAGTTATAAGTAGATGAGTTGGTTCCAGTATTACAAGTGGAACTACCATTGACAAGGTAGTCGTGCAGGTTGTGGCATTGTCATTGACACTGCAGTATAAATCCTATTGCACTTTTACTTGTTAGTTGCTAGTCGTTGATGATTAGCGTCTCGATTTTTTCCAGTTGCACCTGGAACTCAGAAGTAGTCATACAATGTCTGATCCGACGGGTGCCAATGCAAACGGCATGATGAATGTGGGGAGTGTAGGCAATGCTGGTCTGTCGGGGTCCATTAGCGCGAATAACTTTGATCAGCTGGATTCGGCCAGTGAATGGTCGGACACGTCGTCCCTGGATGGATCCATGTCGGGTGCCACCACTCCCATTTTGCACCGGAATTTCCCTGCGCCCCAGATGGGGGATGGCAGCGGTAATCTGACGGTCACGCTGTCGACGGTCCCCTTGTCGGCTAGCTCGCGTGAACAGCTGCAGCGTGTAATCGAACGGCTGCAGCAGGAGAACCGCGTTCTCAAAATGGAAGTGGATACGCACAAATTGCGCATTAAATCTCTCCAGGAGGAGAACAAATCACTGCGCCAGCAGAGCGTCATGATTGTAAGTTTGTTTTGTAGGTTTTCGCACTTTATTTCCCGTAGCTGATTTACGTTATATATCATCTCAGTGACACTTGCGGCATTCTTCGTTCGAGAATTTAAATTATTAATATATCTTGTTTTTGTTAATGAAGGGGTGCAGAGCCCTTGTTTACGGGTTCTCTCATTCTGTTCAGAATCTAGATCATACTTCTGACATTGGCCTTTAAAAATAATTTTTCTGATTTTGAATATTGCCGTAATAACTGGCAGTTAATACTTATAGAAATTTTCGCGTGGACCAGTGTCATTTTTTTGTCTGCGTTAATGACTGATTGATCTCCTTTCAAATTTTGATATGCTTTCGGCATAATAATTACAAGAAACAGCCTCGGCTTCGCCTCCGCGTTTCTTGTGGTCCATGACCGTTTTATTTGAATTTGAATGAATATTAATTTTATTAGATTAATATCAGTCTATTCGTCGAAACATACGGTACATGCAATAGGGCAAACACGAATTTTCTATGAAGATCAGTTCATGATCTCTCAACCTTGAAAAGCATTCCCTTTGGCTGTATATTCAGATAATTTTACGATATCCCCTACCCGCAAAGAAAGCCGAAATATCAGTCTATAAGGTGTGAAATTCGAAACAGTGATAGTGCACTGGATCGCTAGTTTGGTGACTCATCACTTCACTGGCTCTTTTCACTGGAAATTGGTTTGTGCCCAGTGGTGTATGTCCGGTCACTAGTGGTGGCTCGATTACTTGCTTATCTAACCGGTTCCGTTCGCCGGACAGTAGTGGTAGCTCGGTCACTCATGTACACTGCACAATAATGACAGCTTGGTCACTCGTTCACCTACCGGGCTCTCTGCACCGGACAGTAGTGGTAACTCAGTCACTCGTTCTCTAATGGGCTTTGTACACTGGACAGTAGTGACAGCTCGGTCACCCGCTCACCTACCGGATCTGTGCACGGACGGTAGTGGTAGCTCAGCCACTCGTTCCCAAACGGGCTTTCTGCGCTGGACAGCAGTGGTTGCTCGGTCACCCGCTCACCTAAACGGGCTTTGCACACTGGACAGTAGTGACACCCGCCACTGACAGCTCGGTCACCCGCTCACCTCCCGGGCTCTGTGCACGGACAGTAGTGGTAACTCGGTCACCCGTTCACCGAACGGGCTTTCTGCGCCGGACAGCAGTGGTAACTCGGTCACGCGCTGATCTAACGGACTTTCTGCGCCGGACATTAGTGACAGCGCGGTCACCTGCTCACCTACCGGGCTCTGTGCCCGGACAGTAGTGGTAACTCGGTCACCCGTTCACCGAACGGGCTTTCTGCGCCGGACAGCAGTAGTAGCTCGGTCACGCGCTGATTTAACGGACTTTCTGCGCCGGACATTAGTGACAGCTCGGTCACCCGCAAACCTACCGGCTCTGTGCACGGACGGTAGTGGTAGCTCAGCCACTCGTTCCCTAACGGGCTTTCTGCGCCGGACAGCAGTGGTAACTCGGTCACGCGCTGATCTAACGGACTTTCTGCGCCGGACATTAGTGACAGCGCGGTCACCCGCTCACCTACCGGGCTCTGTGCCCGGACAGTAGTGGTAACTCGGTCACCCGTTCACCGAACGGGCTTTCTGCGCCGGACAGCAGTAGTAGCTCGGTCACGCGCTGATTTAACGGACTTTCTGCGCCGGACATTAGTGACAGCTCGGTCACCCGCAAACCTACCGGCTCTGTGCACGGACGGTAGTGGTAGCTCAGCCACTCGTTCCCTAACGGGCTTTCTGCGCCGGACAGCAGTGGTAGCTCGGTCACCCGCTGACCTAACGGACTTTGTACACTGGACAGTAGTGACACCCGCCACTGACAGCTCGGTCACCCGCTGACCTAACGGACTTTCTGCGCCGGACATAAATGACAGCGCGGTCACTCGCTCCCCTACCGGGCTCTCTGCACCGGACAGTAGTAACAGTAACTCGGTCACTCGTTCACTCGGCATCGGACAGTAATGACAGCTCGGTCAACCGCTCACATAGCTATCCATAGTGGTAGTTCGGTCGCTCACTGGCTTAGCGGGCTATTCTAACTAGAACAGAAACGGGCTTGTGCACTGAACAGTGGCGGTAGTTCGGTCTATCGCTGCTCGGCCGGCACTTGTTTAGAAATTGTCCTCGATGACAACGTTGATAAGTACAGTCTGTAGTCGTTCTTGTCGCAATAACGCCAACGGTCTGCTAATTAAATTGATTCTGATATTTTAATTAGTGAAAAATACTTTCATTTTTTAACTATATATATTTTATTTGGTTTACGTGGCAACATTGCCTGGTTAAAAATACCACGATGATAATTATTATTGTAATAATTTAGTTACATTTGGTGAAGGTAGTCGAAACTCTTCCCCTGTGGCGCTGGAAGCGGGAGAGGTTTTAAAAGAAATGAACACTATCTGGCCGGGTTTTCGACTACGGGCTTTCAGAATATAATATTGGTTTTGGCCAGTCTTTTCTGGTTTGCCGGCTCTGGTGTATCCCATTCGTGGCAATATAGATCTGAATCTTGATACAGTCGGCGTTAGTCTCATAATATGAGTAAGCTTGCCGTTCCAGTTTAAAATCTGGGAACGTGTACTAATCCCGGCTGATTCACAAGTCAAGTGCATTCTTTTCATTAGAATGTTACAGGACTCAGAAAGCTAAATGGAATGAATGAATGAATAATTCTTTTCGTCAATACTGCGTTGCAAATTTGCAAGTATGCAGGCTTACGATGGGTAGTGGTACTTTAGTGCTTCAATCGATACGCCAAGTCTTGCCAATCCATTCGCTGCTCTGTTTCAAAGGATCGGTTGCGGTTGCAGATTTTTAATTACATTTTATCATTGTCCCGCTGGCGATTAATAATTGATACTGTGGTGATCATTCAATAATATCAGTGCGATAGAAGAAAATATCATCGGTACCCGTATGAATAAACAAGAATTACTTGTGACAAATACGAGCAAGCATTTTTATGGTAAAGTGCGAATTCAGATAGCACAACATAAAATGAAAGTAAATAAAGGTACGGTTTCTGGGAAGGTTTTTTAACACTGCATTATGAGTGCCTTTTTATGTACAGAACATAAATCTGGCCATCAGCCCCAAATTTGTGTTTGTATTAATTGCGTTTTTTTTTCAGCAAGCCAAGGCAGAACAGGAAGAGGAATTCATCAGTAACACTCTTTTGAAGAAAATCCAGGTGTTGAAGCGAGAGAAGGAAGTTTTGGCACAGAATTACGAGCAGGAGGAAGAGTGTTTGACAAATGATTTGTCCCGTAAATTAATGAAGGTCAGTACAACTTGCAAGGATCTATAATTTTTCTCTTTCCTTGTTTACACTGTAATTAAACGGTGTATTTTTTTTAAAAACCTTGGTGTTGATCGGTTTTTCTGTGCAGTTTATGAATGCTCTTATAGCATTTGCTTCGTGGCTCGAGAGTGATAAATTGCTGGCTTATGCAGGAGTATCAGGGTAGATAGATTTTAATTTGGCATTTGTGTACAGCTTCAACGAGAAAAGGTGGAACTTGAATCGACCTTAGAGCGTGAACAGGAATGTCTGGTTAACAAGCTGATGCGCAAGGTCGAGAAGTTGGAACACGATATTCAGTCGAAACAGCACTCATTGGAGCAGGTGCGGTGTCTGATTTCCACTGCCTTCCGGCGCTCATTTGCATAATTTTGCATATAATTATAGCTGCGTCGAGAGAAAGGTGAACTGGAGAATTCCCTGGAACAAGAACAGGAAGCTCTAGTTAATAAGCTGTGGATCCGGATGACTAAGCTGGAGGCAGAAAAGCGGTGCGAGATTTATCTTATTTAAAGTCTTGCGCTGGAGCATTTAGAATGTTCGTTTTTGCAGATCGCTTCAGCAGAAACTGGAGCAGTCGCCGCCGAGTATGGATACCGGTAGCGACCGCGCTGAGCCGGCTCGCATATCCCCCGACAGTCCAGACAAGCGGCAAGTTGAGTTGCTCAAGTCGGAAGTGGATCGGATGAAGTATCTTCTGGACAGTACCGAACGAGATCACGAAGAAAAAATGCAGCTATTGATCATGGAGGAGAAACACTTGAAGGAAGAAAATACTCGTTTGCGCCGTCGATTGCAGCAAGAAGCGGAACGGCGAGAAGAAATCTGCCGGAACTTATCGGAATCTGAATCCAGTTTGGAGATCGATACGGAGAGGTGAGTCGATAAGGGTATTGCATATTGAAAGGTTGTTAAGCCGTCGATATATTGAAATGTTAGTGGATGAGCGGAAGGAATAAAACGGTTTATTAGTGATATCAAAATTCGGACATAGTTCAACACACTTTATGCCTTATGTTAACTCAGCTCCTAGTGATCATTGATTTTATGGTACTCATGCATTGGGTCAGCAATGCCATGGACTGGTTTTTACATCATTGTTTTTCCTGAGCAGGGAATTCAATGAGCGATTGAGCAGCAGCCGCAATCGCACCATGTCCAGTCCCACAGGAGTTGGGAGACGGGTGACTTCTTCTGGCCATCAGGCACCAATTCCTTCGCATTCAGCTACATTTCCGGTACCTTTCAATGTCCCTCCGGCACCAACACGCGTACGCCAGTCACCCCATCGATTCGCCACACCATCTCCTCTGCCACCACCATCACCGGTGCGAGTTGCATATTAGTAGCATACTTTGTCCTGTATTACTGTGTTGTCGAGTCAACTTGGCACCTTTTTTTACAATGAGTCGTATCCGCTTAGAGTACCATTTTGTGGTTTCAGATGGACATGTCGGATACGCGCAGTGATCATGGAGGTGATATGTCGGGAAGTGAGAATTAGCGGGAAGATTTTTAGGCGATCAGCATGGGGAACAGCTGCAGATGCTTTATCATTGGATCGTGCAGTCTTGCACATACTGTCCATACTTAGGCATGTACGAGCCAAATTATGGGATATTTTTTTGTTGTATGTATCACTGCACCTTTAGTTCTTTCTGCTGGTTGCGTTTAACATGCGTTCTGTTTGTACAAATAATTTTCTTACTCATAAACGATTTGGTTTTTTTCACACATGTCGAAAGTACACCCGAAATATTTTGTGCACTCATTGGCTGAAATGAAGAATATCATCGGAACAAATGAATAATAAAATAATAACACGGAAATAATTCCCCAACGAGGGAGTAATATCATTTCGAGTATTGTCATTTCGGCATCAGGCCAGACGACTTCGTCAAAAACCTCTGATTGAAGCGAAGATATGCGTCACCAAGGGGCATCTAAGTCCCAAAGTTTCGTGAACACTGTACAGAAATATCCATTTAATAAACGTTGAGGCAGGCTCAGGCAGCACATGTCCGCAAAGCCCCCGAATTTTCGAATTTCCAGCTGATGACAGCAACAACCATACGAAAACAAAGTGAGAAAGAGCAGAATTTGTTAAAAAATAATCCATAGCGTCACCATTAATATTCGTATGTTTAGCAATCAGACGAATTGTATTACGCTCAACCCAATTAATCTGATTCCTCTTCCGCTTCTTCTAACCAATGGATAAACGGGGCAATCTTCTGCTTCAAAAGTTCCGCTTTTTTGACAAGCCCACTCACTTCATCATCACTCAAATCGCCACTAATATGTCGACGCCGACCAGCAGGTGAATGCTGCTGCTGTTCATGGAGAAAAAATGGAAGGAATCGCCTAACTTGAGCCTTTTCGGGCTCGGCATACCACTTACGTATTACATCTTCGGTTAGAATGTCGTTATTATAAAGAAAATGCAGAATATTCAGGCAACAGGAAATCACCAAGTTGCCATATGGCTGATGTCGCGGTAAATCGAGATAGTTGACAGCACATTCCTCGATGGCCAACAGGGCGTCCATCTGCGACTCAGAACTGCGATAATAATTCCTCAGTACCGGAAGCAACGTCTCAAATGCAGAAACAATTTGTGCTGACGCATCTTTTACGCTTTTTAATTCCGTCCGTTGTTTAAGAGATTTCAGCTCAGGTATCTCAATAATCGCTCGCACCACCAGCTTATTCAACTCCGTCATTGTCACATTATAAGCAAATTTGGAAGAATTAATTTCCAAAATCACGTTATCCGGATTCACCTTTTCATCCACCGCCCGTAACAATGAATCGGATATCTCGTGAAAGAAAACTTTAATGTCCTCCTGCGCGCCCGTGGTTTTTGGTCCGTCCACATCATCCACGCTGTCACCATCACTATCACTTGATTCACTATCCTCTTCCCAACTATCGTCTAAATTTTCTACAGAAGTCCATTTCCAACTAAGCTTTTCATAATTAATACCACCAGGTGCAATGTCCTCCTCTTCGTCTTCTATTTCATTCAGAGTAAACAGCCACGATTGCGAGCCGGAAGAACCACGAACCTTTTCGTCGACCGTAGCGAATGTCCGATCCTTTGGAGTAACGTCACCATCCTGAAAATTAGAAAAAAATGACCACTAAAAGACAAGCGACAAAATTTTCAAATGAAACACTACTATATACCTCTGAATTTTCCTGGAGCAAAATCTGCAGATCAGCTTCGCCGAACAAACGCGAGCCAGCACTAAGAAGCGCGTCCGGCCCCACTTTAACTCCATAGCTCAGAATGCATCCAGACTCAATAACACTTCCGCTGTACACCACACATCCGTCAGCGATTATGCATTTATACAGCTCGCAACCATCCTGGATCACGCAGTTTCCCCAGATATACGATCCCTCAATTTTGCAGTCTCGCCCAATGGTGCAGCCATTCCCTATAACCGAGTTTCGAATACGAGTGTTCTCACCGATCACCGACTGTCGTCCAACTAACACATTCGCTTCCAAGACACATCCCATTTTTAACTCCACATCTTTCTGTAGATAGATATGGTGCCGCCTGTAGAAATATGCATCACCTTCCGGGAAGCCCAAATCAGCACAATAAGGGTACACCCAGCGAGCAATAATGTCGCGGCTGACCACATCGTACATGTGGAGATTAGAGATGCGAGCGGTATAACCGGCAGTCAACAAGTGGCAGTAGATGGTATTTCCAAGCACTTCTTCGTTAACTAAAATGCCGCGGATAAAATCGTCCCGGGTGAGGTAGTCAAAATTATCTGAGAAAAGTGGAGGCACTGATGCGGAACAAATACTAATATGGCAGTCAATGAGGTCGGTGCGGAATTCCAATTCATCACGTCCTTCGAAAATACTGTAAAACATAACAAAATCATTGTGCTGCTCTATCCTGTACCTGCAACTAAAGTTACTGTGAGATGTTTCCCTCGCGGCTCCGACTGTTTGTACTGCGAAACAAATCACAGAAAACATTCCTCGGCTACCCAAGCTCAAATACTGTACAGGTATAAGACTTTTTAGAAAAAAATAATAAACCTGTGCATTTCTTACAGAAGCTATTCAAAGTCTTTCAATCAGTTACTAACACCTATGCACAAATACAATACATGGAAGCGTGGTTCTGAATAGAACAAGGCAGCAGACTGAAAATGAAAACAACAAAAATGTTTTAGAAAACTTACTCAACAGGGAACGAAACTTTCTTGGCAGTCCCAAGTTTTTGAAAGTGGAGAACACGATTGGTCAGCGGCTCTATCGCCAGGACAACCTGATCTTCCTGAGACCGAGCCGGATGTCGCGATGCAACTTGCCGACAGACGACAGTCATGATGGAGTTTTTATCCAAAGTTTTGCGTTTTCGATGCGCATCCAAAGCAGGCTTGATATCCACATTGGCGATCAAGTCACCTTGAACCAAGATGAAATCTCCACGGATAGTGTTTTTTGCATCAATTTCACGCAGTGCATCGCCCATGGAGTAACAATCTTCTGACATAATAATCTGAAAATTTTCCGTTTTACTGAGCAAATTGAAATTGTATTGCAACTGTAAGTGCACTAACTGACTAACATTTTCGATTTAAATGATGTTTTAACGGCTTACTCAATCAGAAGCAGGCAATCAAGCTGTCCGTATAATTTTTTTAGGTATACCTTTTACTGATTCGAAATTAGACAAATTAAACACGAAAAATGCTATTAATTTGGAAAAAAATTATACACATTGACATACCATATGTCACTGTGTTCAACTTTGTAGTAAAAACGGTTTCCAGAAACTACCTGAACGGAGACGCTTCTGTGACGGCGACCCATAGGACCCCATTTCCAGTGTGATTCAATGAATTTCCTGATTTTCTCCGCGTTGGCTCGACAGAATATAAAAATCTCGCTTACACCATTGCCAGCCAGAAAATCCAAAGTGAACTCAATGGTGGGGCAGTTACAAACCGGGACCAAAGCTCGAGGAGTCTGCAGCGTTAATGGTTTGAACCGCTCGTTAAAGCTATCCGCGATAACGACAGCTTGCAAGATCTCCTCAGCTTTGAAAGCCTCCGGTCGGGAATCTTTCGTCGCGGACTTCTTTGCTTTTGCCTGAGCCATCTTTTATTAGCTGAACAAAAGTCGGTTTAAAAGAGATGTCAACTATAATGAGCTTTGAGTAAAAGAATACAAAATCTAAAAATCAAGGGTACCGATACTGTTTGAGAATTTTTATTCAACGTAGTGAAAAACTCGAAAAAGAAAAATTTGATGTGAAAATGAAGTCAAAACATTGACTGTGATTGACATCACATCAAAAACGTAAACGTATCAAGATTTTCGTCATCCACTATACAGTACGTAACTGCCGTTTCGGGCATCCGCAGTTGCGACAATTAACACTTCGTTGACTAGCGTGGTTACTCACACCATAGTTGGTCTTATTAATTCAGTAACTAATTTCAAAAAAATATTTTTACAGCAGTTTTTGGGCTGTGTGAGTGAAAAAGCGTCTAGTTTCTTTTGCTGCTGTTTTCGGCACGGTCAATGCAGCCGGAAGTCCAGGATAGAGATGGTGGAAGTCACCATGTTTTTGGGACATGGACGTTCAAATGGTCACACCGTTCAACTGCGTGAATGTATGATATCGAAAAAATCAGGCCCTGTACTGGATACTATTAGTAGCCAACTGGTCGATTTTGAGCGACATATGAGGTTCCGATCGCTTACAAAAAAATGAGGCGCATTGGGAAGTTTGGGAAGACTACCCAATGATGCCGCTGTTCGACTGAAAGGTATACATGGAAAACGACCAGAGCCGCTAACAATCAGGCGCGCGCATACCGCTAGGGCAATAAAAGGCACTGTGATTCAAGGTTGAATGCGGGTCAGCTTAGACTAAGCAAAGACAATGGATGCGAGCCTGCGATCAATTAGCAGATAAGCAGAACATCCCATCTAAAGCATTCTTTCTCTTCGCCAGTAAATCTGGCGCACGTGCTTATGAATTTCTTTTGTCTCAGTGGGCAGTGTTATTGGCCAAATCTCATAAAAACAAAAAGTACGACTGGTTAGAAGATCTTGCTGACCAATGGGATGCTTCTGACTTCCACCAAGAAAGTCAGCCGCGTTGCTCAAAACTGCTAGTCAACGAAGTGTTAAGAGAAGAAATTGGATATGTACGGACAATACTGGATTGGACGCTGGGCATTGAACAACTGCATTTGGCTTGCTTAAATAACAAAACTTTCCAGCATTATTGTTTTTCTGGAGTTTGCTTGTTTAAATATCATTGTTCAAAACTTTATTAAAGGGTATCGTCATCGTGCAACCTACGCAACTAGCTGTACTCGTAGTAAGAGAATGGTATATATACTTCGTACTGTTCGTAAAGAGAAAATGCTTTGTACACAATATATGGGAACATTACAAAACAGTTCGGTTTTTACAAAAACAGCTCACATGTCAGCGCACAACAGCGGAACAGGTGGCCGCTAGGGTAAGACATCAGTTAGATTTTGTCCTAAGTTAGCCATGACAGGTGCTGTTTTTAGGATGGATGGTGCGATGCCAAAAAACCGGCAGGTACAGTATAATCGGTCTATAAGTCTTCCATAATAACTGTTCCAAGTAACTGCACTGCAGTAACGGAAATATAGATTAAATTTCAACAAAGCGAGAAAAAGCAGACAGAAACCATTTTCCTGACAAGGAAATAAAATGGGAATGTATTAGAAACTGGCTTTGCAGCCATTTACTTAGTACAGTATATGAACCTCATCCAGATGGCCGCTGGTCAGTCTTCTTAAAAACAAGTCGGCCTTAGGTTGAGCCGCTAGCCACTAGCCAGTAGCGAAAAGGGAATCTAAAAAAATGTACTTTAAATCCCAAATGCCGTTTGCTACTGTATTACTAAATAAGGTAGTAGAAATCTTCCAATTCCTAAGTCTTCGAATTTTTCTTGTTAAGTGAGGCACCAGGAAAAAAACTACGGGTAGTACCGTAGTATCAAAACGGCAAACGCAATTAACTTTGCAAACTGGCTACAGTAGTTATTCCATGTGAGCGAGTCGCACAGCTGATAACGGTGATTCGTGTCGAACTTACTCGATAATCCGGGTAGGGCATTTTCCCACGGTAAAGTCCGTGTTCGAACTGCGAAGTCTACAGGATTTTTCTGCTAGACAAGTTTTGTAAAATTTTACTCCTGTTGTGTTTGTGCGCTTCTGCCAGAACAAGAACTTACAGTCTTAAATCGTACATGCGTTTTTTTCGAAAGCTTTCGTTTTTTCAGCAGTTACCGAAAGTTTCCGTTGGTGATTAATACCGAGTACTGACGTGAGTTTTGCCTTCTTGACATTATCTCAACAAGTCTGTCTCATCATCATCAGTCTCAACTTGAGACTGATGAGTCTATATCAAGGTTTTGCTGTTGGCCGTGTTTTACCAATTGCTGCTTCTATTCTTATAGGATTTTTTTGCCGAAATGTTCTTGAGTTGAACGAAAAGGCTTTCGCAAATGCTAGTGCGAGGATCGGGCGATCTGCGTAGTACTTTTAGGACTCGCCTTGTTGATTTCTACGGCCGTGCTTAACTCCATCGGTCGATCCACAGTAGGCACTAGGCACACTGGGCCGCCATTTCTAATCAGCAGCAGCGATCCGTCTCGCGAATGCCTACCGTCCGCACTCGCCATCACTCGCGCGTAACAGAATCATGGAACAACTTTGTCGCGCTGGTGGCCCAGGCCAGCAGCGGCCATGAAGTGGCATTTCGCCAGGCTCTCTTCACTGCTGTCGGGCAGTTCTTCCTCGTGCTGGTTCTGCTCGTCGGATACCAGGTGTACTTCATCCTCCAGACATTCCTCAAACCCCTGGCATGGGCAGCCTTGAGTGGCACTATATTGTTTCCACTGAAAGCCTACTTGGCACATGGAATTCGCGGTTGGATTCTCCGTATGAAGGCCTCGCGGACTCCGCTGGTGGTGGGACTTGTTATCACACCATTTAAATTGGTGGATGCTGGATTTAATTACTTCGGAGCCGAAGTGCTGGAGTTCTTGCTTAATCATTATGTGAAGATATTTTGGGGAATTGTCGTCATGGCCGGGTATCTAATTGGACAAGTTGCTTTATGGAATCACATGGAATTTTTGATGAAGCTCAGTGCAGTGTTTGGAAGAATATTGGGGTTTTTCAGCTCCAAAGCCGTAAGTTGCAGCTGTTGAGTGCTGTTCCAGTTACGGTTGGCAATTTTTATTGTACTGAATTTCTAGGGTCTAAACTTTAAAGTTCATAAGGAAAGAGCTGCTTAAGTAAACTGCGCTTCTGACAAAATGATGATTAAAGTTATTTTATCGAGTTCATTGAATGTTGAAATTAGTTTTCAAAATTTTATGCATATGTCGTCGATTTTCATAAACCTCTTGATGGATAAGACAATAACACCTGCTGTTTTTCCAGATTTGGTTCCTAATTTTTCCATACATTGTTGCTGTGAATTCTCTGTGGACTCCGCAACACCGCGCGACGCTTCGCATGTTAGCGTGGCCATTATGGATATGGTTGGGACTCCATCTCTGCTCCCTTCTTGGCTCAATGGCTGCGCCGGTTTTAATCGTCACTGGTGTAGTTTTGTGTCTGGGCTTCGTGACGGAAATGAAGGTGGTCAAAGGAAAAATCCTCCGTTCGCGTTCCATGAAAACCATGAACCAGACTGTCGATTCCCCGGACGAGATAACGGAAGATGCCGATAAAATCAGTGATTCTTTCTGGAAAGTGCTCACTTCGTCCTTCTATCATTTAGTCAACGATAGCTTGATCGGGACGAATCATAGTGGCGGTGAAGGTGTTACATCGGACGATGAAGAGCCACCGGCGGAGCAGACGGCCAGCCCGATTCCCATACCCTCCGCACTGACCGCAGCCGGACAGTTGAAATTATTTGCCGTAAATCAGGATGCAGCTCAAGGAACGAGATACATGCTGTATTTGTTCTGGATGTTTGTTTTGGTGGAAGTGTTGTCACATTACTACATGATTCCGGTGATTTTAATACCTGTCGCCTATCGGCTGGTGAGGACGGTGGGGCAGAAACGCGGAGCATGGATAGCCCTAGCTGAATATTTTTGGACTTTGCGGAATCAATGTGTTCGGTGGGTTATGACAAGAAAAGATGTTGTAGCACCGACGCCGCTGCGAGGTTTGATGCGGTTGGCCAAGCAGGGTGATCATAAGGTAATTGCGAATAGTTGTACTAACTGTAATTTATGAGTAACTACTAACTGATTTATGAGTAACTGTGATTGATGAGTAATTTATGTACTAATTGTAATTTCCGGTTCTCATACATAGCTTTCTGTTGATTCAGTGTTTTGGTACTTTTTTTTGGTTTTGTATGATTTCTTATGATAAGCTGAACTTTGAATTTTGACGGCATAAGTTTTTTTTATTTGTAGTACCTTGTATACGTATTTATGCATTCTGTTCTTTATAGGTCATGAGCGTTTTGGAAGATTGTGTCGACGAGACAGTCAGCCTGATGCTGGTGCTGATGATGTTTATAACCATGGGAATCTGCGGCATCATTACAACGATGCAGGTCCAACAGGAAACGGTTTACCTTGTAGGATTATCGGGAAATTTCTTAAACGAAACAATCGTAAAGCATCCTGAATTGCTTGAATGGCTTCCCGAAGGCGCTCAGGTGCAGGAGACGGTTCAGTCGGCTATGGATTCAGTATACATGTACGCTCGTGACTGGATGATTGGCACGGTAAGATGCTCAGGTTTCGGCCGTTTCCTCTTTCGTTTGAGGCCGTTCTTTCTGTACTACAGATGCGGGACGCTATTGCCGACACAAACCTTACTCGTGTTGCATTAATCGAAAAGGATATCCTAGCTATCGCTGACCGAGTGTATCGGTTTTATGTGCCGCGTAATGATTACGCTGACCATCCGCATTCCCTTCTTCGCCAGTCTTCGGTTTGGGGAAATCGCTCCTTGCAGCATCCTCTTTCGTCATTGCTAACTTCGGAAGATGAAGATGGAAGTTGGTTGTTCAATTTTTGGTCGCAGTTTAACGACACTTGGCATAAGGCTGCTAGTGCCCTGGATTGGTCTAACATCAGCTCTTACGTGAAGGACAATTTGGAAACGCTGACATCCGTAAGCCCAGTCTGGTAGGGTGCAGTTTCGAAGCGTAGTGGATAATTTATGGATCTGTTTCCAGATTGCCGAGTCAGTGTGGAATGTTTGCAAAGGAAATTTTTCCATGCTGTTTTCCCTTGTGACCACCATCCTTTCGATTATTGTGATGTACTTCTCAGCTTTAATGCATTTTATTTTGTGCATTGTGAGTTACCACTGAAATTGAAACGGTATTAATGTTATCACGACTTGTACAAAGAGAAAAGGAATTTGTTTGCAGTTTGTATACATTGCCGCTTTGTATTATCTGCTGGTGTCGAGCAAGGATTCGTACCGACCACTGGAATTTGTTGGCATGATCAGTCCCCGAATTGCGGAATATGGCCATGTTGCCGAAATTATCGAACAGACAATCAGGTAGGTAATGTGTCTCTGTTCATGAAATTCTGATTCAAAGTAAAAATTTTTTGCAGCGATATCTTCGCAGCCTCTTTCAAAATGGCAGCTTTTTATGGATTCTACACATGGGTATTACTTTCATTATTCAGCGTTTACATCAGGTTTATTCCATCCGTAATGGCCGCAATGTTAGCGGTTTGCCCTTTGGTTCCCCCATACGTAATGGCCATACCCGCGGTGTGTGAGCTCTGGTTTATTCGGGGAGAATACGTACCCGCAGTTCTTCTTGTGATAATGGCATGTACGCCCAGCATGTTTGTGGACATTGCGATTTATGGAGATGTGAAAACGTAAGAAATTACAGTAGTAGAGCATTAGTACGTCTTCTGATATGAACTCGTAGCGATGGCTTGGCACACTTCATAATTATAATGATAAATATTTTTGGAAACGTTGAAGTTTGGGTGATTCAAATTTATTTTTCGTGTACGTAATTAAGTAATGCGTATTCTTTACCAAGTTGAAGCTGCTTTTCTGTAAATATAGTTGATTATTTTTTTTAAATTTTGCAGTATTCACATTATTTTCTGCTTTTGCAGCACTCATCCCTACATGTTTGGATTAAGCGTGGCCGGTGGATTAGTGACTATGGGTCTCGAAGGAGCTGTTTTTGGTCCTGTGATGCTCTGCATATTACTGGTTGTTGTTCAAGTTTACCGGCGCATTTTACAGCCCACTACCGAACGGGCCAGCGTGTCCGTATCGAATTTGATGGTCGCGCCTTTACCCACTTCACTCCCCACGTTATCCAACAGTCTGTTACCCACTCCTAGTACTCCAGATATGGATATTGCGCGGGGAATTAGCGGATTTCTTGACCGGCAGGAATCTCAGTCTTCGTACACAGGCGCTTTATTTGCCACTGGCGAGAAGGTGGTGGAGTCTTCGGCAACATCCACCACTACATTGGACGAAGAACCTAAAGCGGAAGCGCTGTCGTCGTCAAGAAGACGTGAGAGGCTGCATCACAGTACACCCAGGGATAGCGCGTCGTTCTCGACGAATTCGGAATTTGGTCAAAGGTGAGAGTACTGGAAGTGGACGAAACTGTGTTGACTACTTTATTCGAGTTCCTGAAACCTACATCATCGTTAATTTTGTGCTCTTTTGGTGTTGTAAGTTGAATTTCCAAATGTGCGTTAAACGGATAAAGTGTGTTTACTGGCCAGATAAAAATATTTTCTGCCATTTTTTTAGTTTGATTTAGGTTAATTTCACAATCAGAATATAGGATTAACTGGCGCTGCCTTTCCGATTGAGAAAATTGCAGTAGCTGGGCTCGGTACTGGATGTTAAGTGTATTTCTATCGTCGTATGCTTCTGCGATACAGTACTTCTTAGAACGGTAAACTATTCTAAATATCAGTGCATATACTATGGGCAGCATTAATACCAGCCTTTTTTTACTGAAGCAGCTGTTTAACATTTGCCGTCCTTTCTGCAGTCCCATTGCGCATGCTGATTAATTTATTTCTGGAAGATTCACCAGTCCCAAGTTTTATCATGGAATGTCATGGTTGCACATTGTTGCGATACGTTCGTTGTTCTCGACTTGTTCCCTTTGATTGGAATTGATCTCATTGTGATATTTGCTGATCCTTTGGGAATGTGATGTGAAATTGCAGTGTTGTTAATTTTGTATTTAGCGTTTTATTAGTCTGTTAAAAATATCATGGGTCCGAAAGGCCAAAAACGTTGCTTTGAAATCTCATTAAATGTGATTCTGCTAGTTTTTGTGATTACGTTGCGTTTTTGTCTTCCTGTTCAGTGATATATTGAGTTTACTGTTCGGTTTGACAGCTGGATGAACTCTCTGATATTAGGACTGCGTGTGTGATGGTTATTAATCGATCTCATCCGATTCCACTAACAACAATCACTATAGTTGGCCTCATTCCCCATTGCAGTGCGGTGCTATTAATCTGGTTAGGAGCGATGAGTATTGGGAGGAAGCGCACATGCTTCTGTGCAACTTTGATCAAGTATTGTGGAGACCGCTCCATATGCCATCCAGTTGTGAAATTTGCATTGCGCAGTATGCAAGTGCGCATTGGCCATTTACGACAATATCAACGGCCTCTGTCCTGAAAGATGCCGGTGACTGTTTATCGAGGATTATGGTTACGCATTGGAGTGTTAAGATTTGAACGATCTTATTCGAAGCTTTCGTACACGGTGGCATTGTTGGTTAACACGCTACACTTAATCGCTAAAAGATATGGATTTGTTCTGTTAACCGGTTTTCGGTGTGCTAAGTATTGTGTTTAACTGTCTTCACCGCAGGACATTTGTCTGTGCGCGATACAATTATTTTTGGCTGGCAGACGTATGATTAAGTTGTATAATCTGCGATATCCGAGTATGCACAACTATACAATTTCAATTTTGGCCCGTGAAATTTTACGGTGGGAGTTGAGAAATGGAATGCGCTCAAACGTGCGTAAAATGGAAAGTTATGGCTTAGCGTAGCCAGTTTAATCGTTTATACGAGTGCAGCTGTTATTTGTTTAAAAATTGACAAAATGGTCCGATACTCTAGTGCATCCAAAAAGTGCTCAACCATGAAATTTCTCGCACTAGTTGACTTGTAGTAAGCACTGCAGTGCCTTATTTACAGAACCATATTTACCTGTGAGGCTGTGCTTATGTTGTTGACTGATCGCAGGCACATTTGCATGCGTTCCGGTGCACTTAGCCGATCGGACTAAAAAATGAGTTTGATTTATTCCATCGACTTATATGTTTTATTGTTTTGACGATTCTAATAAGAAGCGGAATCAATAATGTCGTGCCGGCCATTTGAAGGTCCATTAAGACAGGTCAGTTACAATCTATTTATGTGTTTCAATGGCTGTGAGACGTGAATTCCGGCTCGTGTTAAATACACACGTTTTTGATTTGCTGTTAGTCAAAGTGATTAATATAGAACACGGATTGCGATTAATTTAGAAAACTAACTGCGACACAATCGATGTGAATTACGCAACTGACAGCTGCAAGCAAATTTCTTTAACTCGTGCAGCTAGTGAATTCTCTAGCTTTTTTTCGGCTTGCCATACCAGTCATTAATATTTGGGTGAGATTTGCAGTGCCAATCTATCTAACTTGTTCGAACTACTGTACTTGTTAACATGAGCTATACTGTCTGTTTTTGTGATATAAATACATTGCCTCTACACGTGACCGCTAATTTTTATTTTTGATATTGCTGTCATCGGAAAGTATTCATAATTCCTGTTCTGACAGGTACACTTTTTTGGAAGTCGAAGATGTTGGGTGAAGTTGTATCGCGGGACCATATCCGTGGCTGATAAGAGGTATTTCAAAATACCGTATACGCGATAAATATTTGAGCGCCACTCCGTCGGTCGAGTGTTGTTTACATAACAGCTGGCTGCATTTCCGCTGTTTTATCCTCAGAGACGATAAGCAGGCAGATGGAGGATTATTAAAGAAGTCTGTTTACCGGCATTTGGAATTTGCGGAAATCGTGGTATGCGAACTTTTATGTTATTATTCTGCTAAAAAAACAACTTTCGATTGGGCTTCTTACGTACGGTTAATTATCTGTAGTCTATAGAAATGTGAATCGCGAATTAATTAACAATTATTTTGCGTTGTACAGACAGATTATACATATGCCCTGCGCAGGCTTTTTTGTCGTGTAAACATGTCGAGCCTATAACTTACTTGTATAATTTAGGCTTCGGAAGTTGGCCACATTAAGGGTGGCTGGGCTGGAACCAATTTATTAGTGTATATATGTGCGAAAGGGCACAAATCATTAAATTCAAATACTTAAAAATCGTTGCCGAAACCGTGAGTCACAGCAAAGTTCTTAAGGTTATTTCCACCGTGTTTGTTTGGTTGACAGACTGGAAAAACCCCAAGTCCATATAAAATCAAACTGCGATTGCAAACTGGTGAGCGACTCAAGTTTCGGGTTCCGGTTACTTCTGGTGCTAACAAACGACCGGTAAGTTTCCCGATGTTATCGCACTGGAAGATAATAGATCCATAATTAAATAGCATCTTTGAGAATTTTGACACACGAATATGCGTGGAACGATGAATATTTCTTCTAATAATAAATTTACTCCTGTACTTGCAATATTGTACTACGTAGCATGTTTTGCTCTAACACGATTTTTTCCTTTCTCTGTTCTGGCTGTTTATTTGTCAGCAGCATCTACTCGTAGCGAATACAACCGGTAGCTCGTGTAAGCAAAATAAATAGATGAGAACGGAACTATGAAGGAAAAATTTTGTCACTAAAGGTCTATTAGTACGGAGATAAGTGATGAATCCGATAGACCAGCGGCTGTCAGTGCCATCGACGGCTGTTTATTAAATCACGAAGCACTGTTAACAATAACGATTCGAGAGAATGTCATTATTGGCCGTATATGAAACGATTTATGTCATGGTATTTGATCCTGATACTTTTTCGATGTACCTAAAAAATGTTGTTCTGAAATCGCAATATTTAATTTACAATATGAATTTTAGGAGTGGATAGCTGCCCTAGAGAACCACATTGCGTACGCAAACCGATGTTATGGCATTGGAGACGGGCGTCCTGTCACCGATTCCACCAGTACACTGTTGACCTTATCTCAAGAAGCGAAAGAGCGGATACGTGCTTTAGAGGTATTTGTAAACGAGTTGTTTGACGGTGTCTTCAGGGGTTTTGCATATCCCATCGGCTGTGTTGGGCAAAAAAAGGGTTGTTAAATGTGCTGCTTTATTTCAGGAATCTCTGACATCTTTCAATGTCGCCTTGCGAAATATTCAGCCGCGTCTTCTGAATAGCAATGTCACGCAGAATCTGCAGGATGTCACCGGATGCACTGAAAAAGCTTACCTCATTCTCAAAGATTTCTGTGATGCCGTACAACAGGAGAACCAAGTTAGTAATACCGGCTTATGCATACTTCTATGAATGCTTGTACTGTCTGACTCTGGTTAGGATTTATACAAAATCAAATTAAAGAAATTGTTAAATGCGCTGAATAACATACAAAACTTGGTAAATTAATTACAAGCTTTACTTATTGTTAATACAACATATTCTTTATTTACATGTATATAAATGCAGTACGGAGCATGCAATTATTTACACACACATATATTTAGGTGTATTATTATTTTATGATTTTGCAGAGGCGAGACGATGAGTTAAGCATTGAGCGGAATCGAGCTCGTCTGGCCGAAGAAACCTTAGAGGTTATCACGCAGAAGTATAATGCACTACTGCTCAGCGTGGAGAAACGCTCGGGAAAGTCATCTTCCTCCCGCACTAGCAGTTCGGCTTATTTTACTCCGGATGGATCACTCCTGCATTTTCAGGATGCCCTGTATCACGATACTCCCGAGCCTTATCACGACCAGCCGGATGGCGCAAATTTCCCGTCGGTGAACGATTCCGAGCAGCCGGCGGCTGACATGCGCCCGGATGATGTGGATAATGTTTGTAAGTATAGTGGACGTGACAAAGTGTAATGTACTTCGCACGGTGGTTTGCCGAACACATCTGAATGATTTTGCATACTTCTGTTCATCTGAAGGGAAAGTCAAACGTCCTTCTTGCGGAACGGTTAATTATTCTTGTGTAACTGGTGTAAATGAGCATTATGTATGTCGACTGTATTCTTATAATATTATCATACAATTGAACGTGCCGGTTCCTTACGACATCTTTTAAAAATTTTATAATCTTTTTACGGATTAATTTTTTACGAGTTTTGCAAGTCTTAATAAATGAACTACTTTCTGGTTTCCTTATGTGTGCTTTGATTTTATCGGTTCTGTTCTGTATTGCTTGTTACGCGTTTGACAATAAAATAATATTACAACAGTTCGTATGCTTTTGCTGACCAGGCTAGACTAATCATTAGCATTAATACCTAGCAAGTGTACTGTTACTTTGTATTTCTGATTACAATGATTGCGCACCCCTCCAGATGCGTCGTGAATAATTTCGATATTTTCAGTGTCCAAATTAGAAGCCGCCGCACAGCGTCGCGTCCGGGGTGATGCCCCGCCCATGCCGCGGATCGCTTCCTTTGGTCCCATGTCCATAGCCGGATCGTCATATTATCATACGGATGCCATGTCGAACGGATATTTATCCTCCAATTCGGATCTATACCATGACTGTATATCAGTGGATACAAGGTCGTTCGTTGTTTCCAACGGTTACGCCGTAACCTCACAGGAAACGCCCGCTCCGCCCCAGTCAGAGAGCAGCGACTTGAAGAGTAAGTAATCTCTTCTGCGTGTATACTCAAAACTTTTCGAAAATTTGGAAAATTAACTGAACTGACGTACTAGACGTACGTAACTTGATATACTAGAGTACGGGGTAGTGTTTGTTTACATAAATCTGATTACTGTATCTTACACGTTACAGGCTTTCATTCTGCAAATTCCAAATCAGGGAAATCGTCTGATGTTCAAAGTAAGTGCCGTATGTATATAGCAAAATCGATTTCCAGATAGAGAACTAGTTTTTCAGGTTTTTTGGTAATTATGAATTAATCGGGAAACATCGCACTTATTGTTAGGCAACTTAACATACTTAACACTTTTGAATTTTACAGGTTTTCATACCGCCAATTCTAAATCAGGAAAATCTTCAGATGTTCAGAGTGCGTAAAAACTGCCAGTTTAACATGTGCATGATTTCTATCGCGAACCCTTATAATTTTCACTCATTATTATTTTGCAGGCTTTCATACAGCGAACTCAAAATCTAGGAAGTCTTTTGCCTCGGATACTCAGAGTAAGTAAGACCGGCAGCGAGCCACGCTGAGCGCGCGTGCACGATGTTTTTGTTTCCGAAATCCATTTTCATTGCAGCTATGATAATTTTGGTTCTGGATTTCAGGTTTCAAATCTGCAATTTCCGAGCGCTAATATGGCATGTAAAAGATACTTCGTTGACACAATCAGTATGAAAATCTGGAGGTCTACGTGCAGTCAAGAATTTACTGTTATTGTGTCAA
This sequence comes from Paramacrobiotus metropolitanus, assembly GCF_019649055.1. NCBI lineage: Eukaryota > Metazoa > Tardigrada > Eutardigrada > Parachela > Macrobiotidae > Paramacrobiotus > Paramacrobiotus metropolitanus. The sequence continues at coordinate 38,925 of NW_026570287.1, read as the reverse complement.
AGTGATTTCGAAGTGTGATGTAACAGGAATCGCTGTTTAATTATATAATGTTCAGTTGTTTTACAAAAGGTGCCTTTTTTATGTAATACGTGAAATATTACTGTTGTCTGTTAACTGAAATTGTGGCTTCTAATTAAACAATGGAATATGTCAATTTTGAATACCTATATATAGAACGCGAACCGTATTGCGCAATTAGCGCCGTGCACATCGTGCCGGTAGGTAGACACTAGACAGTCGCAATGTGTGCCTCAAATAGAACATGGTCCGCTTGAACTGGCAAACACAAAATTAGCGTGATTGGAAACCGAGCCGGTTCGTTATGACGTTTGGACTTTCGATTGACCTTTGCTGCCTGAAGCGTGTAGTCGGGTTTCGACTATGTTATCTATCCCGCGATTAAATTATCATGTTCTGTAGATATTTCATGTTTGGCAAATCGCGCGCGAGAAAATAACCCATTATCACCTATCGCAAACAAGCCGAATTCGGTGTATCACAGAAATTGTGTAGTACACGATTGTAGAGTGCAGTTAATAATTTAGCGTCGATGTACTGATGCCGTAGTCTTCAATATGTGTTTTCTGTTTCTGATATGTTTACAACAGCGCAAAAAAACTTGTTCTGCATGCATTCGGTGAGGAGAATCGGGAACAATGCCAATAATTTTAAAATCGTCGACACCCTGGTCGAACCGGTATTGGCAACAAATGCTTAAATTGAGCAAAAGTCAAAAATTAATCGAAGTAGTATCTGGAGGAAATAACATAAAAACCGACTGTAATGAGTTTGAAACGTTAAGATATAGCAGTGACGTCAAACTGACAATAAATTGACAAAGCGCTGCATTAGCTGCGAATCTTTTCAAAAATTTCCACCTGAAACTGCACTCCTTTGTCAGTTTGAACGTTCGGGTCCACTCTTTCGTCCCTGCGACAAACGTTCGTAAATATATATGATTTTAGAAAATATCGCTGAAAGTATTCCTTGTTGCTTTTCAAAGCAAAATATGCCAACATCAACTTACGTGACTCGATTGAATTTGGACTTGTCAAATTCCGGGAAAAATGTATCACATGGAAATTCGGCCAGAACATTGGTAAGATAAATGCGATGCAGGTATGGAGAATCCAGTGTCTCCTGATAAATCTTGGAACCACCCAAACTCCACACTGTCTCAATGTCGCGCAGTTTCATCTCTTTCCGCAGTACCTCGAGAGCATCCTCGAAAGACACAGCATAACGAACATTAGGCTGCGGCGCTCCTTCCGGTGCCGCGCCTCTTGTCACCACAATCTTTAGCAGCTTCTCGTAGTCGCGTGGATCGTGGATCGAGGCGTACGTAATCCGGCCGATGATGATGGCGTTCTGCTTTCCTGAATTACCGGCACAAACCTTTACTGATTAATATTATTTACCGACAAAACTCCTAAAACTAGACAGATCAAATGATACCCAGGTTACAACATTTAAATTTGTAAAGTTCGGATCTAACCAAACTGAAAACAGTCACGGATGGACATCTTCTATAATTAATGGCATTGCTGCAGCAGCTTATTTCGTGCACCAAAACTGAACTTTACATTCAACAATACAATAAATCAAAGCCAATGGTATTTTCATTAAGCACATTCATATTAAGCATGGAAAGCATATTAATTTCGCAACAAACTGTTGCAGTTAGAAACATAACATATTTTAGAACAAGAGATAGATACAATCATACGACTCTAAAAAATACGGTACTCATATTAATTTGTGCACGTACCGGGCGAAACGCTGTTAATCATTCCATGATAATAGTTGGTCTCTTTTCTGAAATGAATAATCATTTTGCATTTCCAAAATGTTGCTCGGTTTGAATTTTTTCGACTACGCACGGTAAGCTCCATGGGAGCGTGCCATTCTGTCCGATTCCTCGCTTGGCATCAGCAGCTACGATGATGTTGAGTCGAATGTCGGTGTTCCTCTGGTCAGTACTTGATTCGGCCATTTTAAAACAGACACGTCACGGTGCACCGCTGAAGAAACGTCGTCCAAGAATTTGCTCAAAATTGACGAAAATTCTTCGGCGCAAATTATGCCGGACTAACTCAAATACTTAACCAGGTAAGCCCCTAACGCCCGCCAACCCAATACCAATCCGGAGGATAGATAAAGGGTTTCCATTTGATAACGGTATCGCGGATCGGGATAACACTGCAAAGCGATTTGCAGTATACGTAAGCACTCGTACGGGCGGACCAAAGGTTTATCAAACCTAGACAGGATTGTAAGTTGAATGCCTGTTATCAGCATGTCCAAAAAGTATTTTATTTTGATTGTCACTTACGGTGAGTTACCATTAGTACGTATCAGATAGGATGGCCATTCGGTCGCGACACTCGCCGCGGTGACTCGCGTCGACGGAAAGCCGGGCCGGGAATTCATCGCAAGAAAATCGATACGATATCATAAACTCGTAATTTACATGGGTTTGCATTCGTTCGAGTAATATTTTGACTACGTTAACTAGTTCTCATGGTGTAGCGGCTATCACGTCTGCCTAACACGCAGAAGGTCGCCAGTTCGATCCTGGCTGAGAACAACTTTTTATTCAACATAGAATTTTAATGTGTTTTGTATAGTTTTTAAATTTTTTGAAAATATTTTATTTTATTAATGAACTATAAGCAAAGCTTTATAAATTTAATTTACTGCAAGCGAAATCTATCAGAAGCTCCGTGTGCGGAGCAAAGCGCTACATGTACACTGTACAGCAACCATGCGCTATCTTAGGGGTTTTTGGTATTACTTCGTATATCAAACAATCAAATACTGTACCCTAATCGTTTTTGTTTACCATAATCAGATCTTGATATTGTTATCGCGCTATTGAAATAAAGTATAATAAAAAATGAAAAAATTAAATACCTTTTTGCGAAGTAGTACAAGACAGGCCTGTTAGCAGTATACAGACTCTGAGTCAAGACACCAGAATACCGCACGCGCCACGCAGAACCGAGAACAAAAGATTGGCCTGCGCACTGCGTAGTCAGTGGTTTTTCGCGCTCAACCGAGCTTTTTCTGTTTTTCGACCGATTTTGAGGATGCTGGCTTGTCACTTCTTATCGTTTATCAGGTGTGTGTTATCAAGCGTAGTGTTGAATTGTCAGCTTCTTGTGCGGTAAGACAAGATGTTGTGGCTGTTCATCCCATTGGGCCTCCTTTTGGCTAACAGCTAACTGGAAGATTCGTTCGCATACGTCATGATACGCGGATTGGGGGATTCTCTGGCGCCTGCATAGTTTGACTGGGAGCGAAATTGTCGAAAGTTGTTGCATCTTCCAGTGCAAATTAAGATTTAAGAACGTCAAATTTCGTTGGTCTTACTTTACGGATATCTCTGGAATGAAGCCAAACCCTGGCGAAACAGCGTCTCGGGCACGTGATCCATTGGGCAAGTGAAAGACGCAAAAAAAGTGAAACCACAGAAAACCTACTCTAATTTAGATAACATAATTGTTGATTTCTTTCGCTTTCATAATAATTATGCTGATAATAATTTAAAATAAGCCATTACGCAGACTGAATTGTTCCGATGGTTTTCTTGCTGTTATAAGGACAGAGACTGTTGCATTGAATGAAGATGGAAATTATTATAGAGTACGCTGGTTGCGTTTCGTATGTTTTCAACGGCACCGATACTTTTAACTTACAGCTGCACATCTTGTAGAGGCTTCTCCCAACAAATGTGACAAAAAGGCGGACCGGTCCTCCAGCGATAAGGACAGCGTCAGCTGCGGCGTGGAATATGAAGTGGAATCGATTGTCGATCATCGGGTGGGAAATGATGGAGAGTGGGTATTTCGCGTGAAATGGCTTCACTGGCCGGAGGAGTCCAATACGGACGAGCCACTGCAGCATTTAGCAGGCTCGTCGGAAGTGCTGAGCGAATATTTGCGCAGACATGAACTGGAACTGAAAACGGATAAAAAGACCAATCTGCTCTCTGTAGTAAAATCAGCAACGTCTGCTGAAAAGAAGAAGGATGCGCCGATGCTGCCAAAAATTGTGCCATTAGCAGAATCCAAGTTACAGAGTGGAGACAAAGCGACAAAGAGCGATGATGTGGGACAGGCCAATAAGAAAAAAAATCCGCCGTCGCTACCAAAAACTTTAGCATCGAAGGAGCTGAAGGCAAAACCTGGCGATAAAGCTAAGAAGAGCGGGGATGGGAAAATCCAGTCGGTCGCGTCGGCAGTTAGCACTCCCGTCCTGAGTAAGGGGATTCCCTTACAGCGATTTAACAAAAACGAGTTTCTCAAGCCGACGTCCAACAATACGAAAAAAACATCCCCGTCTCCGAGGGCGACAAAGAAGCCGGCTTCTCCAAAGAAAAACGGGAAGGATCTACCGTCACCCAAAGCAGTGAACGTAATCTCACTAGCAGCACCCAGGTAATTCTTGTGCATAGACCGTAGTACCGTTATTATACAGCGTGGTAGGTAGTACTATTTTGAAATTTGTAGTATCAGGTTTAAGAAAAAAACTGGTTGAATTGACTCGCATTAGGCTTGTATGCATTATGCAAAACATTGTCGTAAGTGCTCGTAATTATGGCTCTTGCAACAATTAAAAAGAGCCACCAGAAATTAATTAATTAAATAATCCACTTATTTGTTATGAAACGGGAAATTTGTTTTTGTGTGTAAGAAAAGTTTCAGTGGGTCGCATAGCAGATTAACTTAAAAGTAATGACACCAGAATTATTATAGTTACGAAGTTGTCAACTTGAAAGTATGTACTTGCATTTACCGTGCTGCTTATCGGCTGTCTTGCAGCACAAAGGGATATTGGTGATAGAAATACTGATGTACATGTGCATATACAGTATTTTATTGGATAATTGCGTGAATATTTGATAGCGCTGTCTTCTTTTATTTACAGTTTTCAACGAAAAATAATCCCCTTGCGTAGAGAATCGACTTCCGTCAGTTTATCTCCGACTCCACCACCGGTTGCTGTTCAAAAGGATAGCAAAGTGACGAACGTGCAGCTTATCCGATCCAAAGCCCCAGCTAAAACGACTAAGCGCACCACCACAGCTGTTAGCAACGACAGCGATGACGAGTTCGATGAATACACCATAGAGGATCCAGTGTTACTGAAACGGGAATGCGGTCTAGCACTGGGCCTAACTGCTGAGAAGATCCTGGGCGTTGCCGATCTAGCGGAGAAACCGTTACGCTACATCGTCAAATGGGAGGGCACTAATATTCTGGAACCTGTACCAGGAAAGGACTTGCTAGAGGAAGACCCGCAAATGCTGATGGACTACTTTGAATCGCGCCTGATTGACAAGAGTCTTTGTCCGCCAGGGATCAAGCGTTCTAAGCGGTAGAAAATGCTGCTAGTGTGTTTGCTCAGTTTTTTTGTATAGGTTTTTGAATCTTCTTTGTTTTTTGTTATTCGTTTTAATGAGTCTAGAATCTGGATGCTTTGGAGTTGTTCTCCAGTTGATCCGTTATCGCGTTGTGCATGCCCTTCAATGATGATTTTACCTCCGACGTTTTAGTTCTATAATTTTGTTCTTATGCAATACTTTCGCAATGCAAAGTGCAACAATAATGTTTAGCAGTTAATGTTCGTTGATCGCCTTCGTGCGATGAATTCCGGATCCTTTGATCCTAATATTGTACGGACCAGTAGATCTTATGTTTGACATGTTGTTGATGGTTTATTGCTAATGCTGACATCAGGTTTGAATAAACAGCGCATTGTTTTGGTGACCGCCGACAAGACCAGCAATACGAAGTTTCAAAAAATTAATATTTAGCGCCAGAATAAGCATTCAAATACATCATACGACTACGTTAGCGCTTGCGACATGGTTGAGCAGTAAAAATGCAAAGGTCACAATTGTGAACAGCGGTATTTTCTTCTCCGGAACAGCCGGTAAGCGTTATCCGTTCAGGGATTTTCTTGAACACGAAACATTGGAACATTCTGGGTTGTTTGCCTTAGATGGTGATTTCGATGCCTGTTGAACAGTTCGGAAACCAGTGTGCCGCATAACGGGTGTTGTGGCTAAAGATCCACCGCTTTGCTGCAAATAAAAGGGCATTACTAAATGCAAATCAACAGAAGTGACCTCTGCAAAAACTAAAAGCTACGGTAATAAAAAAACGATTACCCCATAATAATTCGACGCAACCTTAAAGTTATTTATAATTAATTATTGTTAGTGTTAATAAGTAAGGTGACTGAATTCTCAGCAAACTTACCGGTGACTGAGATTGGAGCCTTCTTTGCTCGCAAGCATCGCAAGATTTGCAAACTTCAAATCGTGGAATCATGATTGCTGCTAAGAACTCGAAGGTGTATGTATTAAAAAAAAACTGTTAAAGCTGTGAGCTAACCAGAAGTCACTACAGTAGTATAATCGCTTGAACTGGCAAAGTCGAAACTTTTCGATCCAGCTAGCTGTCGGCAGTGACATTGATATAGTGCCGGATTCCGGGGTTTTATACTTTTACAAACGCGCTGGTTGCGCTAAGTCAAGCTGCAGTGGGAATATTAAGTTAAACATCCCAGGAAAAGTGGGATCGGTTCCGCCTCCACTCAGACTATCGAATTCACAATGGTGCTCCATACCGCGATGCCCCTTGTGACCGCATTCAAGAGCATTCAATTAGCCGGATGGACGCGTCCCTTTTGTTTATTTGGCACCTGATGATTCACGCACGTATTCCCGATTTTTCTGAATGAAACGGCGGTATATGTGGTTATTGCGTGATGACGCACAAGTGCGGGCGTATTTACAACTTGCCCTTTTGTCAAGGCGCACGGCTTAACCGGATATTTTTTGAAGCGATATTATCGGTATTGTTTTGGACCGCATACGATGTTGCAATAAGCCGCGCAGGATTATATACGTCTATCTACGGCAATATAGACAATGAAGTCGTGATCAACAGCAGAGAAATGCGATTATTTTATTATTGTCGGCATCATCTTTTCGCTTGTGACCTGCCGCGTTATCACGGGATTAACTATTCTGGTTGCATCATGATGATACATTGTCAGAGTATAGAGGATGGGGTGACCTTAGCTTTTTGGGATGGGAGAGGCTCTAATAGATGGTTCCTTTTTCCAATTTTCAAAACAGAATCAATCAAAACTGCTTTCATGGCTGCAGCTTAATTTAATTCAGTTCCCCAAATGTTATACCTTATGCTCAGCGGCTGTATGTTTTAATGACCTCTCATCCCACTGGATCTGTAACAGATGCTCCTACGCTGTGTTGTTGAAATTCTTGTCCATGAATATTAGAAATATAGTCAGAAGCGTAGTGTACGTATCCATACTTTGTTATAAGCCGCATACTTTGTTATAAGCCGACCTCTTGCTAAAAACGACATTTGTACTGTTTGGTTATATTGGTCAACCAAGTTGTTCGTTGGGTAAAAATTTTTTTATTTACATACTCGCTTTTTCTGTCGGGTAAATTCTCAGCAGTGTATTGTTACCGTTGCTGCCATTGTAAGCAGATCTAGAATGCTTATTTCGTAACTTTTACATCTGTTGCTATCTCCACCTACTTCGAAGTAGCACTAATGCCATGTTGGTATCGTTTTAAAATAAAAGCAACGTTTTTGTACGTTTTTGTTTTTGGACGGGCTTGTTTTTGACCGTTTTTTGTGTCACTACGAAATATATATGTTACGATCAAACTTTTCAAAAATTTCGTATTGCATCAAAGGAAAATAGTTAGGGTAAAAAGGAAAGTTAGGGAAATTCAGCAATATTGAACAGGCTTTTTCTGTATGCAAATGCACAGCGTAACATTACATATACATATACATATACTTCTATCGATTTCATCCACCGCATTGAAGGTAAACTGCAGCAAAAGCTGCGAAACCACAAAAACACATATTTACCCCACACACGTTTTCAAATAAGAAACAGCTCACAAATTTATGTATTCGGAACAGATTTTAGCCGTCAGTGCAGACCTGTTTTGCAACAGCCAACAGAGTGCTTTTTTAAGTTTTATTCCAAAGTCGTCATACACGGTTTGCTTGATTGCTCGGTCGTATTCGCTGAGCTGTAAAATTACTACTACAAAGCGCAAGCACTAGGTAATACTATTTTGATTATAACAAATTTGGTGCAATAAATTAACTATAAGAAATCTGAAAAAGCTTACGTTGACATTTTTTGAAAATCTAAGCTGATGTTCGTAGTAACATCGTACTATACGGCTGCTATACAGATTAATACTCGCCGTTGCTTAATTTGTATCTATCTATGATATTAATGCCGTTGTCAAAATTTAAAAGTTGCATTTGTAAAAGTTAGGGAAATATTACTGTTTTTGTATATATTGTTTCTGTGCATATGTTACTGTTATGTTACTGTTTTTGCGTTATTATTACTTACTTTTGATTTTTGGTCTCCTTTAATGGGCAACAGCAATGTAACCTCAGTGAATCATGCTAAAATACGTATCTATACGAGTACAATGCTATTTTATACCATAATTAAGTTCCTCGAGCAGCATAACTGCATTAATTTATGAAACCGTAATCCAGATGTCCTGGGGAAGTATTGTTTGCGCCCGTTATCGCGCCAAAACGTAATTGTCCAATTCTGGAAAGTTTTTTGCAGAATTCTGTTCATATGATCTTTGGATTTCCTATTCATATTCGATTTCATAATTTATATTATTTTCGGTTTACTATTCAGATTTCTGTTTGGCTTTATTATTTCAAACCGCTTTACAGCCTTTACTGATAAAAGTGAGTGCAACATTTCGCTTTATATTGGGTCGCTTGTTTCGAATCTGCTCCTGGAGATCAAATAACTTCTTTAATACAACTTGTATGTACAACAACAGCATACGAGCATGTGCAACATGCAAACACGAAAAAAATTTACAGTTTATTTACAAAGAATGCACTTAATTTCATTTTACATAATCTCTGTTTACATATATACACCCATCTATGCATTTATATATACAAATTCTTTTTCCTGGAATCCATAGCCACTAAGCAACTTGCCGAATATGCGTTTTCGATGTGCAAATACTACAATGTTCCCATTTAAACGTTCCTAATTCAAACACGGCGCGGCCTGAGACTGCCGATTACGGGAAATGGTGGCTAGAGTTGGTGCTTCCATGGGAACTTCTGCTTTGGGAAGGTCGGCGAGAGCCCCGCAGTCCCAGTTGTTCTAGGAGGGACGAGCGTCGCTGACGCCGCATGATATGGTGCTAAATAACGCACATCAGAAAATCAGTTATGAGAATTCGGAGAAAGCAAATATTAAACACCCCACTGCAACTGATATAGTCGAAGAGCTGTACTCGAAGTACTTCTGTGTGTCAGTCCATATTGTTATAGAATACAAAATAAAAGATTCAAATCTATGACATACGCAACAGTTTATGTAGCGCTAACAAATAGGGTGAAAAGAAAGTATTTTCAAGAAATAATTGTTAGACATATAAAAGGTCAGTATTATCTCTTAGTTCTGTGACCGGCTTCATCACTAATATAGTTTGCATATACTATGAGTCCTTTTGTATACTGTATTTATAAGGTTAGTACTTGTACAACGATTATATCAGTTCGTGATGAGCGATTTGATTTTTGGCCACTTTTAAACAGTCACAACTCGTAGCCATTTACGCAGTTGGCTAAAAATTATAACTGTGTTTTAAAGCGGCCACGAATTCAAAAATTGTTGCACTTAATTCTACGATGTTCTACGATTTAGGTAGTCCACCAAGAAAGAGTTAACGGTCAAGCCGTAGAATTAATCTTTATCTGATGTCCAAACTGGCCATGGCATTCTAATTAGCAAGAGCTTATTTTATGTTAATTTTCGTGCATCTTAACCGTTCGTGCATGTATACTCACAAAACACTGTACAGAATTCCAGAAAAGAATTGTGTGAATAGTTAGCTTCTCGTATCTACTCGTACCTGTAAGGAAATTGCAGATGTTGATTGATTCGCTTGCGAACGACGCTGCTCACACGCTTCGCACGTGGAATCAATATCGAAGTGCGGAATCATTACGCTTTATGGATGAAGGACAATATAACGTAACTAATAAAAAATGTTCTGAAAACAAACTTTTTTACAGCTGCTGCAACAGTTCAAGGCTTAGAAATATACAATGCTACAAGAGTGTTATTTTCAAGCATTTATACGCTTCTCACGGGAGCATTTACAAAAAGAGAGGTTTCATGGCGTGCGACTTATAATCTCATTGATTAGGTTTAGTTCGTCTATCAAAAACTTAAGAGACATGCAGATGCGTAAAGGAAATGCAACACACATGTACGTCCGCCTGCTGTACATCGTAAGAATATTTGTATACGCTGATCCTGGTAGCGAAAAGAACATTGAAACCTTGGTAAGTATTCTTTTCCAATGTTGCATAATATTGCAATATTGGGCCAACATTAAAATATCGATCTGGTGGACCGCATGGTTGTAAATATTGAACTTCACGTACAAGGAGGTGTTTCACGGTCAATATAAGGGCTCGGCATTGGCACTCTGCATGCGTGCATATTAATAATTATAGCTCCATGCAAAGAAATTCAAATCGGGAAGTGCTTTTCCGCAATCCACCGGATTCCCATAAACGCTATGTGAAAATAATCAATTTGTTGTTTGAGAATCCATAAGTCTAACACATGTAAAACAGTCATTGGAAACAAAGTGCCACCAATGGGTTTTTCCTAATTACAGTAACTTCCTTTATGGCTTTCTCCTTTCAGCGCAGACGTTGGCTGTACAAAATTAAATCGTACTTTAATAATTCCGAACCCAGAATATATACCCAGTAGGTATTCAGTAGTAGCAGCAATGTATGCTCACTTGGTAAGTATCCCTAACAAAATAAAAATATATATATAGATATAACTAAAGTAAGTAAAACTGCTGCGAAAATGTTGATTTTCCACATATACCTTACCGGCACTTATCACATTAACATATTTTCTATATCTACATGATACGAGTACTACTTCATATCGTATTGTACGTTTTGTACATATACACATAGCACCGTTTTGTTTTTGCTTTTCAATCAATACTCACATAATTCTAATGCTTGCTTACTAAAATGTAAGTACATAACGCGTGCAGGTCAGCTGGTTATCTGCACGATAATCTATCAACTAATATGCAATTTTCCGTGCTTACAGGAAGATGAAAACAATGTAAACGCATGTAGATTGCATGAAGAGCAGGCATTTCGCACAAATCACGCTCATGAAAATTAATAAGATCAACGACTGCACAAATCATATAACATGCAATTTCTTTCGCATGCAATCCATAAGGTTTCATTATAAATAAATAAGCCTTGTGCTGATCAATTTTGATAGTTAACAGAGACCGCTAACCACCTCGACATTTAGGACAGGGATCACATTTCTCATTTTCCGTTCGATGGGATGGAAAGCAAATTATTAATTATTAGCGTGATAATTACTACGGCGGTGATGTTTAGCATCCGTTTCTGCGCATGACTTGAAGCAGAAATCTGATCCTCACAAGGAAAGGTAAAGGTCAGTGATGACGACTCTGCGAGTTTCCGTGTCGCTGACATACATGGCCTCCGGAGCCGCTGGCTACGGATTGTAGTTTCTGTAGGTCTTTATGGCTTAAATAACCCAACCCGGATCCTCCCGTTGGATCGGAGGAAATGGACATGTTACGCTGTTGAAACAAATGGTGTAAGCAAGTGCATTAGCGGGAAACACGTACGTGTAATAACGCCAACATCAACTGTATTGATATATGAAACGCAATAAAAATAGTTTCCTAAGACGGTTAGGCATATGGCATAAAGGTCACCAGTAACCGTCAAGAAAACTCTTAAAAATCTTACTCTTACCAATCATTTGAAATTTTTTGCAAAGATGATATAACAGTCAAATGCCAGCCGTAATTACCTACTATCATAATTATCTAATTATAGTTAACTGCTTTTGAATTTAATTAACAGTCTGTCGGTTAGTTGTTTAAATTGTGAGGCCACATTATTGCCTTCACTGGTGTTATTAGTATTCTTTCTTGATTTAGGCATTACCGTCCAATAACAGAAGCCGTTAATTAAGCAGTGAAAATCATGCTGCAGTAAATATTAATGGCTTACCCCTCCTTGCAAGGCCATCATTGCTTCCGCTTCGGACTGCCGGCGTCGTTGAATGCAGAGGCTGCAGCGCTTCTCAATTTCGTAATGCGGAATCATTGTAAAAAACTACGAGTAGAACTTTGCTACAACCTCAACGCTAGCACTGCCGCAAGAACTTAAAGGCAGAAAGCAATGATAAATGTTCAGGAGTTCAGTTCGTAACGAACAACTGACAAATCTGCAGCGGTTAAGCAGGGTTTTTATAAGCGGGAGATCTAATTAATAAAGATGCAGGAAGTGGCGGTAGATGCCGTCCAATTACTTTCTAATTACCCCAATATAACGCGATGATTTCGGCAACTAGGCACGATGGATACTTGAGATCCGTCTCGCAAGGCACCCGTAATTAACAGCACATGCCCAGAAATGACGATGCTTCCCGTCGGATTGACATCAGCCGCTGGTGGACACTGACGGAATTGGCTTCCTTACACCGTGCGCAAGCAGATCGAAAATCGGAATTCTATAATTACGATTCGCTGCTGCTGATGTCGCAGATGCTAATTGTAGACGGCGGAAGTGAGAGCAGGCCATGCCAGTGGCAGATGCTTTAATGAACCACAAAAGCGGTATTAAGAGCCTTGACCACTAATTCACCTTCCTTTACTTTCCCTCCTTTTTGTCGAAACAAAGATCAATGCGTGCCAGGATCCACAAGGCGTAAAGAATATAATTTTTAAGAAAAATTAGTGATATGGCGATATTGACCCTACTTGAGCAATCAGTACATTCGAACGTTAAACTTACGCGAATCCAGATTAAAGGCATTACGTTAATAACATGTATCTGTTACTTCTACAGAGTCTCCACCGGTTATAAGAATATTTTCGATTCTCTACACTTCCACTGACTTTCGAAGTAAATGCATTTTTTACTTAATTGTGGTTTGAGATAACTTTACAGCTACAGTATTGATTAGTTTCTGGAATCCTGGAGCTTTGTTTTGCACTAGAATTACATTAGAAAACCTTCACCTAGGAGAATCAGCGCTAGCACCGCACAAAATATAATAATAATAACTGCTTAATAATTGCGCTTAATTACATAATTTCGCTTAAATTTAAGAACATTTGACTGATGATACGAGGCCCCCTGTTGTAATTTACAAATTAAGAACAGATACACAAAGGAAGACATAAGGGCGTGGATCGTTTTTCCGCACGCCGGTTCTGCTAGCTCCAGCCATTGCTTATTTATCGTTATTTTATTGGATAATTCACAAACATCTCATGAGTGATTAATGAATTGAACTGATAAATTTTTGTGGAGCAATTGCGTCAGTATTTAGCTAGCGAGTAGAAGACATGCGTGCTCTGCTGTAGTTAAAATCATTGGAATAAGCTGACAGTAATGATTGTGGACTTTTCTTCAAAGAGTATTTACTCCTTGAATTGACTGAATTGTTTATATGTGTTTAATTCAGTGCAGGCGAAATGTTATGTTCATAAACATAATTATTGATATTATTAATTATGATAATATTATTGACTTTTGCCTGAATAAAAGATCAACTGAAATTTATCTACTCTGTATATAGCACAGAGACAAGAAAAAATGCGCCGCTATTGCCTTGCATGATGCACGGTGATAGCGGCGTATTTTCGTTGTCTCTATCGTTTTTAATTATTGGTAGCTACGAAATAGAAATCCGATATTTATCTAATCGAATGCTGACTTTTCTGACCTGACGGAACATTCCAGATCTGTAGATTTCGATGCCCTGGAAGGGCTGGGCAGTGAAACTACCATAAAATTAAGAAATTCGAAGATAACAGAAAGGAGAGGGAGAAACACATACCTTTAAATTGAAATAATGCTTCAAATTCCGGTACCAGCACTGTCACGCTCGACCATTCTCACCTAGCACATTTACAATAACTTTATGTATTAGAAGCGTACTGACGGGTGAGCGGGCGCCGCGCCTATAAGGGACAACTACCAATATGGACACCATACCAACGCATTATGATCGGCGGCGATTCAGTCGGACGCGCTTGGCTACCACGCTCGAGCTGCAAGTTTCGCGCGGGACGGAAAAGTTAAGCGAGTCGCTTAAAAACGGCTACAAAACCGCCTTTTCTTTCGCAGGGGTGATGGCGGAAGTTGCAACTGAACCGGGAATCTCTCGAACTGAAGGCATCAGCATATAATGCAGTCCCTACTAGAAGAGGAACGGCCGAGGTTGACCAAAAACGCTATCTGCCAATGTACCGCGTTGTGCGTGTCGTACATAAGCGATTTCCGCACGGGCTGATGCCGGCCCTCTGCAAGCACTGGGCTGATGCCGGCCCTCTGCGACCGGGAAATGTCGAAACATGAATAATTTGTTCGGACCTTTGTGCGTTGAAACCCTTGGACCGATTGAGACCGGGGCGATTCCCTTGATTACCACCTGAGAAAATAACAGACGGGCGACGGGAGAGCCACCGAAGACCTGAGACAACAGATCGTACCATGAGACATGCAATTCGGCCATGAATACGGTACGATTTCTCGTACGGAAGTGGCCCAAGTGGCCGGAAGTTAAACAACAACACCGGCTGCGAAATGCGAACATAAATGGGTCGGTTTTGAACCGCCTATAAAGGTTGTCACACGCATTTTTCAGTTTTGTCACAGCCGGCGGTTTGTGTTCGCACTCCCTCCGGGCTCCGCTTGCTACTGGTGCCTCACTAGTGGCGCTAACTTGATTACAAATCGTCAGGAAGCAGTAGTATGAATGGATGTCCCCGTCTGTTTACCTGTAGACCAGTGAATTTTACAAAATTTAATATTATTTTTCAGACTTATGAATAATCTGGACTTCTATTTTCCACGGTCAGAGTTTTCAACTATGATGTTTTAAATGTTCTCAGATCCCGCTTAATCTTCCATTTTCGTCGCCCTTTATCTGTTTTACACAATGATTTTGTGTTAAAAAAGTGGGGAATTTGGTAAGCAAGTGGGGACCGGAAAGGTTCGTTACAGCACATCACTTTGTATAGACTGGACTAGCATACAGCTGTTCAGTTTCTCTGCTTCTGCTTGTTGGACTTTTATGGAAATTTAAATCATTTTGAAGTGTATTCATCATCAGCTTGTTCTATGATACTCGTTATTTGCCTTTTTAATCTGGGATGATTCAACGATTTTTCTTTCAGTTGCGGCTGTGGATGAGAGCGTGATGAAGTAATCCCACTGGATAAAATGTCGAATGCGCGACCGAGTCGCTTTAGTTCCTCGAAGTTCGGTGTTGATCCGCAGAAAAACGTAGAATTTCGATCCGTCATCCCGAGCAGTGCGACTATTCTGTCCAGCTCAGCTCCAACTCGTGTACTGCCTTTTTCAGCTGGGGGCATTAGTTTTTCCATCAAAAAGTCTAGCGCAGTGCGCAAACATGTCCAGAATACGGATAATGATGTCCATTTTGATGGAAAGTCTTCCACTGAGTCTTCTGTGCCACCTGCTCCCCCTGTTCCTGTCGAAGAGATTGAGAAACCTGTGAGTACTACCGATGCCCATCCCAGTGAGGGGGGCGCAGTGGCTCTTTCGGATATTCCTCTTCCTAGTCAAGCAGATGGGGATGCTGGAATCACTGTGCTCTCTGCCACGGAAGAACCTTTGAGAAATCAGCCAGTATTAACCAAAGAACCGACCAATGATAAACGGCCCATATCGTCCCCGTCTGACCGCGCCAAATCCCATGTTGACAGTTCCAGTCCGCGATCCAGGTTAGTAACGTTGAATTTTTTGTTGTGGAACGGTAGCATTTTTGAGAGCAACGTATATTTCTCTCGTTTTTAACTTTGAGCGATCCTTCCCTGCGTGCTTTGAGGTTAAAATTATCAAGAACGAAAAGCCGTTTCTTGGTTATTTAGGGAAGTGGCTTAGACTTTCCTTCTCTTCAAATTTATGTCAGAGTTATTACAATTTTTATTTTTTTTGCTTTAGGGTGTGACACTGTCTCCGTTTTTTTCGGGATTTTCTGTTTTTTGATGTTGAGGTTGTTGACAATATTAAATATTTTATTCTTTCTGTACTATACAGATCTCATAAGAATGTGAAGTCGGAAACATCGTCGAGGAGAAGGAGTTCTCCTGAGAAATGCATTTCCACATCCACTAGGCAGCCATCTGATCACAGAAGGATCGAATCACGAAGAGAAAAGACTAACTCAGATGAAAAGAAATCGCGCAGTGAAAGGGATCGATCAACCAGTCACCGTGATGGCCGCGGCAGTTCTCGCCGCGGAAATCGATCGCCCCGCCGTCGTTCCCGGGATAGAAACCGACAGGGTTTTAGTCCGCGTTTAAGGCCATACCGTGTGAGAGTGACTAAATTCAATGGAGATACCGTCACCATACCTGGCGACATCGTGCGTTATACCACAGTAAAACCAGCGGTGTCCGTTTCGGGAGAAAGAACCAGAGAGGTGGATTTCGCTAAACTTTGGGATCGTATGACGCGGAGGGAGGAAGAGCGCCACGAAAAAGCCAAAGACCCAACTCGAGATAAGGCGAAAAGGAGCGTTTCTCGCGACTCTAGTGTAGGGGTTGTCGTAGACGAAGCTACAAATATTACCGATGCTGGACCGGTGAACGTCATTACGCCGGCGCCAGAGCTACCGTCTGTGCCGCTTGTGCTTCCACCGCCACCACCTCCGCCGCCGATCATAAATATTGAACATCATCCGAAGATCTCCTTCAGCCTTTCTGGTATTGCGGGTAAGAAGCCCCTTGTAGAACCTGCGAATGATATTCAGACTATGTGGTCAGACCCTGCGGAAAAGGCTGGTCAAGAGGCACGGTCCTTGCCTGCGATGGAAACTGCACCGATTATGCCCGAGGCTCCAGCTGCTATAATTCATGAATACGATGCGTTTCTGCAAGAAATCGGTATTAAGAAAGACAAGGCGTGCACCGAGGGAGACGATAGTGCGACTGACGGCTTCGAACCTATTTCCGCGGAGACCCCGCCACGTGAAGTTTGTTCTCTCGCTGTTGGCCAGAATATTATAGATACAGAAGAAAAAGTGAAATGTGAACCTGTTGTCGATGTGGAACAGAAGCCTGTTTTAAATTTCAAGCCACGGTAAGTAATGTCAAACTTGAGGCGCTATCGTTTGCTAGTACGGCAAATAGCGACACGTCTGATAGGGAGAATTCATTGTGAATCCTCTATAAAAACCGTAACATAATTCTCGTATCAGTTGTCGGCTCTGGTTTTGTCTTGAATTTCCGCAGCGTTTATAATTAAACTGGATTTGTTTCAGACACCGCGGACGATTCGCTTCTCCTCCACCTGCCGTAGAAATAAAGAAAGAACCTGTAAGTCCTGAGAAGGAAATAAAGAAAGAACCCAAAGAAGCGTCACCCCCCAAACGCCGAAGATCGCGTTCTCGAAGTGGGCATCGAATAAAGAGGGAACGCCGTTCTCGTTCACGATCCGGTGGTCGTGAAAGGCGAAGAGCCAGTCGGGATAGGAAGCACGAAACAACCGCCCGAAAGCGGCCGAGATCGAGGTCGAATAACAGAAGCCGCTCCCGGGATAGAAGAAACGACAGGCGTTCCAGTCGTGCCAGCAACACTCGAGACGATCCGAAACGGCGCCGGAAACGATCGCGGTCACGGTCTCCTTCCAAGTCAGGATCGAGTCGTTCGTCGAAGGACATCATGCCGAAAAGCAGCTCGAGATCGCCGTCGAGGAGGCGGTCTGCTTCGCATCGGAGTACTGTGCAGGATGAAAACGTGGCGCCTGCTGTCAATCGCAGCAGTGTAAAGAGAGAAGCGCGCAGCTCGGTTAGCAAGACAGAAGACGAGATGGATATGTCGGTTGCTTCCCTTCCAGATTTACAGACAGATGCTGAAGAAGCGGTTAACGAAGCCGAACGACCGTTTCCTCAAGTCGACGAGGCTGTTAGTGGAGCGTTTCCGGTAGGGTTTAGTGTAGAGGGCGTCGGACCTTTAATCTGCTGGCCGTATCTTGTTCCCGATGGATCCATTGTGCTGTTTCCATATTTGTCCCTGCAGAAGCCGGCTGATCCGGCGAAGGTTCGTAACACTGCTGCTATTCCCAGTGCTTTTACAACTGTAAATTTCTTGTGCTGATTTTTGTATTGAATCTGGATATTCTTGCCCACTTTTCTGGTATAAGTATCTGTAAAATAGACTTTGCATGTCTCAGTGCGAAAGTCGAAACCAGGAACTGATCTTTAAATGCCACATAATCCGATTGAACGGTTTTGTTAATCTGTAATTTGTTTGACAGTTATTTGTGGTTGCGATACCCTTAAGTCACTTTTTCAAATGCGAGCTTTGTATAATTAATTTTTTTATTTCATATTGCAGGCAGAAAAATATCTAATTGTGCCTCCGCAAGTGCGGAACAATCCCAGCAGTGGGCTGCCACTTAATCTCTTGGCGATACCAACATACGATCCAACCCGATCCATTCCACCACCACCACCGTCAGCCACGGCACCACTGAACCAGCCGTGCAAACCCGCCGTAATCCGGTTGATTAAAATGCAGCAGGAGGCTAAGGAAAGGGAGGCGCAACGTGTTCTGGCGCTACGCGCTCATAGTAAACATGGCAACGGAAACAGTCATCGCAGTGGGAGTGGGGCGGAGAAGGAAACTCCGACACCCCTGTCCACGTCGATGTCGGTAACCTCCAGCAAGACTGCTACGCCGATGGTGCCCACGCCCTGTCAACAAGGGGATGCCGATCTGGAAGACAATGATGGGGATGACGAGGAAGAAGAGGAGGAAGAGGAAGAAGAAGAAGAGGAGGAGGAGGAAGAGGAAGAAGAGGAGGACGAAGACGAGTCTGGTGAAAGCGGACAGATGATTACGGTTAATGGAATTGATGTGGCGCTGCAGAACGGCAACGCCGATCATGAGGAAGAAGAAGAATAGATCTGGATTATTTGGTTGATTGTCTAAAGTATTGCAGTTTCTGGTTCTTGTGTTTGTTATTTTCTAGTGAATTTTTTGTTCAGTTCGTTGCGCTATCTTGCAGATGACAGTTTTACTATTTTAATAGTTAATTTACAAGGAAGTGCAGATGAGTCTTGTAAACTGTTGCTACTCGGAAATGTTACTCTTAATAAAACATGTATTAATAAGAACGGATCGCAAGCAACATCTTCTCAAGCTATCCAGTACGTCTGCATTTGGCCCTTTCCCTAAAAGGCAGGCAAAAACATCGAATTTGTAAATATGGGCTTTGCACTCATCTTGTATTGTTTTTACTACCTTGACATCGATAATTCCCCGAGGGATCTTAATAATGCCTTGTCCAAGCGGTATCAGTTTTGCGGTATTGCTACTGGCATGAATTTTTCCAGGTTCACCGGTTGTTTCCATCCGGGAAGCCGTATTTACCACATCTCCGAATCTACAAATTCGCATTTTCAGTACTTGCGGTTTAACTTTATGTAAGATACTTTAAGTTTTCCGGAAATATTGAGATTGTTTTGCTGTTTAATGTCCCTTTTTGCTAGCAATCTTTGAATATAGTGATTCTCAAAAAATGGAAACCGGCAGTTTAGAAGCTAGATCTTAATATAATAATAATATTGCAGGTTTACAGTAAACGTTGTTAATGAATTAATTACATGATCAACGTACACGCAGTATCGTGGCAGAATGTTCCCAATAACACCAGCAGCACATGCTCCTAAAATAAACCAGAAAAACGCGCTGATTTATGATATGCACGTAGGAATCAAATTTATTCGACCAGGAATATCTACAGTGACCGCGCAAAACAATCTAGTGCCGATCAAAGTACTTCTGAGTAATTACATTTGCTTACCAGAATGTATGCCTACTCGTAAACGCATGTTGTCTCTCTCAAGATCCAGAGCTTTCGAACGGCTTAAAAAACACTTCGCCATTTGACAAATCTCCAGCGCATGCTGGTCACCGTTTCGTATTGGAAGGCCACTGGCAACCTCATCGAAGAAATATACATATATACGTATCTGTATATACTGACAAAACGAATAATATTGCACTACTATAATGACAAGCTGCAGTGGGCATGCGGCACAAGCTTACCACGTAAGTATCACCAACTGTTTCCACTTTGTACACATCAAATCGAGCAGTTTCTTCGTCAAAGGTCACGTACACTCTGCTCAATAATTCAATCACAGATGCTGCTGCGGCTTGAGACGACCACGTGACAAACCCAGGCAAGTCAGAAAAGGCAAAGGTAACCGAGTCAAAGTCTTCGGGACGCACGTCTTGCTTATTTCTTAGAGCATTGACAATCGTTCTGCAACAAACATTAGTCCGACTCGGTCTTGTCAGTTGTGACCTTGTTGTTCAAATTCTTAAATATTTTTCAAAATTCTGTTTCTGAACTATCTGACCTATTTTAAAGAATAAGTATTGTACAGTATGCATAGTATATAAACGCAGCATGCCTTGGGAGGATTTCCGACAAAAGGTCATCGGCTTTTTGCCTTTCGCTCTTCAGTTGCAACGTCCGACTGCCCACAATTTCTTCCAGCGTCTCCGCATAGGAAGTGGTCTTGGCTAGTAAATTTTCCACAACATTCTTGTTTCGTTTTCCAAATAACTGCCTAAATTTTGTCCGTATATCTTCTAAATTTAGGGAGGGTGTCGGCGTATCCACCAAGATCTCCTGGAATTTATACATTTGCGCTGCTTTTCGGGACAACTGCTGATCTAGCGCTTTGTCTTGGACTAGTCGTATAGGGAAACATATTTGAAAAACGATATCCTTAAAGGCTTTGATGTCGTTTTGTTGCCAAATTACAATGGTAGATGATTTGACTGCGTGTGTCCAACTGAACAATTTGCCAAGTATGGACCGGGTTCGACCTTTTTCTTGCACCGGGTTTTCCGTCAAAGCGGTTATCATTCTGTCATATCCCAGTGAACCAATGACCAGGGTAAAATGAGGGTCCAGAAGACACTGATGTGCGCTGAGCGAACCGTGATATTTTGCAGGACTTTGATGAATATAACATAAGCCCTAAAAATTAAAATCGATATCAACGAAATTTTAATTTTTCTTTCCTGTACTACGGTAAATATGACACGCTAATAGCCTGTAATACGATACTCGTGCTTACGTAATTGTAATGGAATTCTCTATAAAGACGATCATTATTATATAAGTACAAGACGAAATTATATACAGATATATTCGAAACATCATGCGTTAAACTCTAGAAATCGGTCCAAAGACTGTGTTAGCTGGACCACTTTAATGCAGATAATTCATACTCGCAACTGGTAAAAGCAGCGTGAAATGCGCAAATCATAATCTGGTTTAAACGCACGTCTAAAAGTAAATTTTAAAAATTTGTGCTTTAGTTTAGTTATAGTAAGCCTTCGAATCGATATCTTCTCCCTCACCATCAACGCCCTCGTCGCTCATAAATTATGGAAAGAATATTGTGTTAAAATATGTATGTTGCCTTATTGTAGTTGTTAGTTATGTTGCCTTTGTAAAACTATAGTACGTCGCATCGTCGTGGATCTTTAAGTACCCGACAAAAACAGAACCACAGGAAGTCGAGTAACGAATTTGTTTAATTCACGTTTTGGTAATACTGGATTAAATAAATCAGATGCACCACCTAAGCGCTGTTTGCTAATTGCAGTAATTTTCTAACCGTTCGTAAGCGTAGGATCTTCCGCAATACTAGTAACAAAAACGTACTGCCTTTACGCACACCCAGTTCAGTAAATCTATGCGTAATATGGCGGAACTTAAGAGACTGCCATGGTAACATGTATCGCTAAACAGATGCCTATTGTGCGTAATACACATGCTGTTTCCGGTCACTGCATGCGCACGTACCTCTAGCAGATCGGATACCAAGCACACCTTGAAATCCCAGTCGGCAATGGGGGAATCCACATTGCTCAGCAGCCGATCCAGAGATCCACGTCGATTCCACGTACTGAGAAACCACACATCGCGGTTGTTTTCCAGATAGACGCCAATAAAGCAATTTATGTTACGATGGTCAATATCGGCAAACTAAAATTAAAAATCTTCAAATGGCGTAAAAAGTTGTACGAGACTCGATAATCATTAATAGAAGGGCGTCGGTATACCGTTGCGAATAAATCGTTATGCGCAACTTTAAGGGCATCGACAGTGAGCGCTGGCCGGATTTCCACACCGGTCCAGGTGGCCCACACGGAATCACCATGATACGTGGCCATATGCGAACACGCCGTTTTAGTGTACGCCAACTGCACATCGGCATCCAGAAGCAGCCAACGGTATAAATCTTGGGAAAATGGACGAAGATATCTAGATAAAAATAAAACTACCTTAACTATGTAATGAAGACCAGCAAGGAAACCTTTACTAGGGTAGAGAGTACATTTCATAAAAAACAGACACATCCTAATAGTTATTGGCCAATAACTATTAGGATGTGTCTGTTTTTTAATAATACCATGGTATTATTGCAGTATTACGACTTTATGAGTAATATAATCGTATTCGTAATATTAATATATTCGCACTGATTTCGTATTTTTCCAAGAAGACCAAACAACTCGTTTAACGGGACTTCAGGGTCTGGTCGCACAAAACGAAATGTATATGAACGAAATGTATATTCATAATTATGCAGAATATCACCTTAAAATTCCCACGGTCACCAAAATAATAATCATCATGCAAGCAATTACGGATATCGCACTGGTCAGCACAAAGGATGTCGTACCTGAAATACAAAAGGTCAACATCACATGTACATGAATGTAAGGGCTGCATTTAAAGTCGTGAGCAGTGGTCATAATTGTGAGCAGTCGTCGTCATTTCGTCGAATGAATTCGTAATTAATTTATTTCTCTGAAAGTACATGCTTAAGTTAAATGTGGTTTCCTTAGACGAATTAAGACAGCAAATAAAGAATTACGAATAAAAAGCGCACGCAGATTAGCGAGAATTACCGGCACTGCGACAGCGAACGTCAAGGCCGAGGTATCCGCAAAAGGGCTCATTGGGGGGCGGCCATGCGATCGGCCAGCGAATATTAGTTAAAATATCGACATTCCCACTGGTCTCATTATACACGGCAACGTTCGTCCGATCGGTGAAATTATCAATAAATTGTTGCGTTACCAGAAGCTGTTTACGTTCACCGACATCGTCAAAGGCGATCGTAACGGAATATGGATCGGACAGTGTGAAGGTTCGATTCCAGAAACGTTTCGCCATCGCACTACCGTCGGACAATTTTGGTAAGGGATATTCGGCAATCATTTCTTGCAACACCTGTAAAAAAATTCTATTTTTAGTTGATAAATTAAAAATAAACGGCAAGTACAGATACGCTGGACTTTACAGGTAGCGCGCGTTTATCTTCAAATTAAATACTCACAGTCCCAAACATAATCATGCTTTCGGTACTTGCGGTGACAAAAGGATTCGGCTGCAAAAGATGGGAATAAACTGCAACTATCTGAACCAATCGTTGATGCGTTAAATTTTGTTGTTTCAAAGGTATACACTTACAACTTCGTTGACGGCGTAGGTAAAATTATATCTCGAATACGAAAGATCCTTCAGTTGGTTGTAAAATATTAGGCGATCTTCAGCCAGATAGTTATTTGCAGATGTCACAATGAGCAACGACTGAAAGGATCTGCGTGCATCCTGAAAAATTAAATTAAATATATTCTTTATGTTCTTCGTTTGAAAGTCAGCAGCAGCTGTTGAATTTCCAAATTTATAACGGCGTTTGTTTACCTCATCATCTTTATCATTATATTTCCATGTCAAGTTTCCATAATCAGAATGTTTAAAAGGCTCCAATGCAAAATAAACCTGCATTATGGTCATAGTTCAATTAACGCCGGAAGAGACAAACAAGCTAGTTGTCAACGCAAATACATCTATCGTATGTACTCGTACACCACAAATTAATAAATTTTGATACATAAAATGTATGCTCACGCAAGTTTCATTACTCACGTAATCACCATCAGTCATTCCGGCTTTTTGAGCTTTGAGCTGATAAAAAACCAAAAATCAGGATTAATATTCGTACTCGTACAAAGAGTATATGAAAATCAATCACTTTTAACCGAAGCCTACCCACCATAAATGTGCGCAGTACTGCAGCGTATCCCAGAAATACTACAACTGTACGTAACGAGAAAAAAAAAGCGTAAACAATTACGGATGTTTATCGCAAAAATTGTGTCCCCTGGCTTACTTCGACTAGACTGGCGTATGTCCGCCAAAACCGAATCAAATGTTGGCAGATCGGGTCCTCCTGTCCGGCTAAACGTTAGTCGAAAATCCTTTTGTTCTTTGAGTGAAGCGTGTAAATTTGGTGCAAGTAAAGCGTGAAACGGTTTGGCCGACTGATCGGAGATTATGTACACGGTTGACCAGTTGAATTTCCGCAGCAATGCAGCAAAATACGTTGTGTAACTTTTTATGGCATTTTCCCCGGCAAGAATCACATTGGGAAAAAGGGCTTTATTTCGAAAAATTATTTCACCATTTCCTCTGTAAAAAATGCACGGATTAATTTTTAACACTGCAATGCTACCGCGCAGAAATATTAACAAGTATTATGCAAGGCATTTTAGGGTAAAATGCTCAGTCGTACCCAACCATCATCAAGGAATTCCACCCTATCAATTAGTCATAAATGTTAATTGCTGATTTTGTATACAGCGGCAAGTACGGCAAAATACAATTGTGCAAATTATTCAAGGCACGCAAAACGAATGACTGACCTCGAATTAGTTTACTGAGATTTATTCTTTCCGTGCATCCTGAAAAGCATTTTTATTAGCGATAAAAAATCTGGAATGACGAAATACATTGTTGCAGTGCCTGTTCAGAAACAGGGTTAAAAATATGCTCAGGCTGTGAAAAATGTTGTAAAAATTTACATTTTGCACGATAAAGAAGACGAAAATCGTGAAAGATAAAATTAAACTGATGAAAACAAGTGTTAAATTCGGATAACATTGGGCACAAGTCACACAACATACCCGGTGCAATGAATGCGGTAATGTTGGGCAGAAACTGCCTGTTGTAATAATATTCGGCAGTCATCCGATCAACATTGTCAGTGATGTCGCCACAAAACCGATACTTCCGGTCATAAACGTATGTGTGCTTAAAGTTGACCACTGGCGATGACTTAGCAAACATATCCCTCAGATGGACAATACCCAAATCTAAACCCGGTCCAGCATAGGGATTGCTGGAAATCGACGTAGGATAGTAATTGCCGACTGAGATAATTTCCACATTAAGTGTATTGCTTAGATTAACATTCTGGAAAGGCACCGTTTCGTTAATGGGAGCGACACCGGATACAAATATTATTTTCCAAAGTATTATAAGAAATAAGTTTAATATAACAGAAAACAGTATTTCCATAATATAAATTCAAAACCCATCATAGTATAACTCCTTCTTGGAGGATAACCATAAACTGAACACCTCCGACGGCGCTGGCAAGGAAGCCGGCTACATAACAGTAATCAGTCAACGATTTGCGCATCATAAGCTGCGTTTTAATCGGCTTCCAGAGTAATAAGTCGAACATTTAGCCGACAAGCACGAAAAATACCGATTTGAGTCCCAGAGCATCAGCTCTCTGGATAAAGGACGTATTCCGGAGTAGGAGAATAAAGCGGCTGTAGATCATAAAATAGATTTGTGTGAATTAACCGCGCATCCCGTCATCGGAGACTCGATTGTCCTGCTAAACACGCGTGCGGCTAAAATGATTAAATCCATTACGACTACAAGGCTGCCGTATATTTACGCACGAACCCAATAAAGAGATCAACATCGATCGGACCCGGTCCACGCATCGTAAACAGTCTAAGCTGAAACTTATTAATTCTGATATACAGCCGTACTACAAAGTATATTTGTGTGCGGCATCAACTTTTGCCGGCAAAATAAGGCAGCTGGGTAGCGCTGGAGGAGCAACACTCTTGTATCCTGCAACGACCGGATAGAACCTGCAAAAAATTGTTATCTTTATTTGATTGGGAAGCCAGTCATCCTTGTCTCGTCCAGGTGTTTCGGATCAACATGAGAATTAAATGCGTGACCCTTTGTGCAGTTTCACAGATGAACGGGGCATCGTAAATTATTAGTAAAGACTCATCATATCAAATACGATTTCTAAAACTCCGTGCTAATGCAACCATATTTGTTCCAATTAATAACCAGATAATTGTGGATCACTACAAGGGCGTAACAGGCAAATGTACCGCTGGTTTTAATAAACGACCTTCCCTATGCTCACCAGTTGTATCGTAGGACACATTACTACAAGAACCAGAATTACTGAGGCCAAATAAAAACAAGTAAAAAAAAACCAAAAAAATGTGTACACCGCCGGTTAGAAAACCAATATGTACAACTACACCGCAATTTATCCGAATACGTCCGCTAAATTACAAACGTACAAAATCTGACATTAATTATCAGCATCTATTCCGGCGGCCGCTGCCGTTCGCTTCGGTCCACTTTGCGCTGCAGTGGCTGTCTCCATGGACAAGTCGAAAAGTGACGCTACAATTTGATCAAACATAGCGGAAGCGTGATCCACTTCTTTCTCGCGGCCGTTACGGTGTCGCTTTTGATACTTCCGTTCAGTGCCGGTCGGACGTACCGTGAGATTCTTGTAGGCGTCACTGGACAACATTGAAATCTGTGTGGAGTCGTCAATTTTAAAGATGCCCAGATGACGAGCTGCCTGTTGATACATGTTAGGGCGCAGGCTGACGATGATGAACTGGGCATCAAATGCGCGGTTCTGTAAAAAAATCGGTCATCAATTTCAAAATTAAGCACTTTCAGAAAACAGACGCTTTTGGAATTCCATAACGACTGATTTCTTATTTTCCACAGGAATAAAACTAAGTATTTCTGCATTCAATAATAATATATCATTTAAAAGGTTACAAATCGCCTACCATATAAAATACCAAGCAGCCATTGGGGTGTACCGGCAGCAAAAACTTTAACTAAAAAATTTTGCACTGGCCAATTAAAAGGTACATTACATAGTACATACCTTTACATAATTCCCAGCTATAGTCACGTTTCGATAGTCCAACGCAGCGTCGATTTCATCCATAATATAAAACGGTGTGGGCTTGTAATGATGCAGTGCAAAAATGAGCGACAAAGAGCTCAGCGTCTTCTCTCCTCCCGATAAATTGCTAATACTTTTCCAGGATTTATTTGGTGGTCGCACGTTGAAGTCAATGCCCTCACTGAACAGCTTCAGCTGGTTGCATATCTCCAGTTCGGCATCTCCACCGCAGGTTAACATGTGATACGTTTCTTTCAACTTCTTCCGAATAAGATCAAAAGAGCGCATAAATTCATTTTTCCGTCGCTCACACAGTTCCTTGTGTAGAGACGTAGCGGCATGATGTCGTTGCTTCAATTCCATGTGTATCGTGAAATGCTCGTCGACTTTCTTCTTCGCAGCGGCATGATCCTTCAGAATAGTCAGATTGACCTGCATCCCTTCTAAGCGCTTCTGTAACGAAAAACACATTAACTTGTCTCACTTCAACGATCAAGATATGAATTGATATTCCGTATCAACTGCAAAAACTTACTTACTTCGTTAACACAGATCTATACTTTCGAAGTAGTTAGAGTTAAGCAAAACTGTACTCAAAATTCAATTACAAAAAAAATGCGACAAATACCAAGGTGCGGTATTTCTCGTAATCAACCAACAATAACCAAATGCGAATGGGCATGTTTTTGCATAACAACCCTTGCACGATATTATTGCAGATCTTCATCGAACACACCTTAACTTCAGCAATTTCTGTTTTTAGTTCATCCTTGTCCTGCTCTCCAATTTCTTCTGCTGTAAGAGTTTTAAACTCAACAGGTTTGGCAAATTCACGACCATTACAGTATTCGACAATTCCTGCCATCTTGGGTTCCATTTCTTCAAGCCGCTTCTGCGCACTGTTAGCAGCTTTTTCATGTTCCTTCAATTCTGCTTCCATGCTGTTCATCTCGTTCTGAAGAGCTTCGACTTCCTCCTGGACGCCTTCCATTTTGGCCTTCATGTGTTCAAAACTTCTCTGTGCATCACGCAGTTCATTGCGGACGTTGACCAAGACCTCAGCTGCTGCGGACATCCGCTGTTCGCTTTCTTTCTGATCCGTTTCGAGT
Organism: Paramacrobiotus metropolitanus; assembly: GCF_019649055.1. NCBI lineage: Eukaryota > Metazoa > Tardigrada > Eutardigrada > Parachela > Macrobiotidae > Paramacrobiotus > Paramacrobiotus metropolitanus. Next base: position 10,543 of record NW_026570287.1, on the reverse strand, counting down.
GCAGCAACTTTAGCAGTGGCATCGGCAAACTGCGTTTCCTTCCGGCCGATCTGTCCCTGCTTAGACACAATGGCACGTTCGTTGGTACTTACGGCACTGGTGAGCCGGGTGATTTCCGCCTTGGTTTCCGCCAATTTCCTACGGTATTTCTTGAGCTTGCTCTCCGATTCCTTCACCTTCTCGCCCCGTTTTTCCCAAATCTGGCTGTCAATGTCAGCGATCTTTTGTGTCAGTTCATCGCGGCGCGATTCAATTTCACTGATGGTTTGCTGCAACTCTTCAATGGCTTCATTTAACTCATTTTCCTTGCGTGCATCCACACGACAATCGGAAAGCGCGGCTTCAGCATGTGACAGTTCGTTTGGGAGCGATTTCGATAATGTTTTATTAATTTCTAATTGCCGGGAATTAACCCGCAATCTGGAGGTCAGATCCGATTCTTCGCGTTGTAGCGAGGGAATCCGAACAGAGGCATCATTAAATTCTTGGACAACTTCAGAGAGTTCGGTATTTAGTAATCTGGCAGCTTCCTCCAGGGCGTTGATTTCATTTTGATTACGAGCCGAGGAGGGCGAAGCATGTGCTACCACTTGCTGTCCTATTCGGACATCAATGTCGCTGGCGCTTCCACCTCCGGTCATCGCACCTAAAAAACGAATTTGTATTAACTACGTCTGCACACGCAAGTGCATGGAGCATTCGAATGTAAAAAAATCTAGGTTTAAATCTATTTTCGAATATAAAGTATCTGCGTTCTGCCTAGCGTAGAATTATTCTTTAATGTTATAATTCTAATACGAGATGCACCGCTTTAATAGCCTTTTCTAATTGAAATTCAAGCTCAGCCTTTCAACGAATGCCTTTCTCACTTACCGCTTGTGTCGATTACTTCACCGCGAAGCGTAACCACTTTATGTCGTGTATGCCCACGGTTGGCCACGCGTGTGGCTTGGTCCAAATTCTCCGACGCCAGACAATCTCTTAAAATGTAATAAAAAGCCGGTTTGACTGACTGATCCTCAAGGCGAATCAGATCAATCAACCGCGGACATCCTTCCGGATATTCAGTCCGGCCATCCATCGCATTCACGGAGATCCTCTTGCGTATTTGCTCCAGTACCATAATGGATGCGCGTCCCTTACCACTGGCTTTCAGCCTCTCAATGCATGCTTTACTGGTCTGCACCGTATCCACAACAACCATATCGAGGCTCCGTCCACCGATCGCCGATACAGCGACTTCATACTTTTTATCAACCGCTCCCAAATCCCCCAACCGTCCCAGTATTCCGGGTATGGAGTTGTTTCTCTTGCATTGCATCAGATCATTAATGGCATGATCCCGACTGCGTGCTTGGCTTTCCCGTTGTTGAACCATCTGTAAAGCGTTCAGACTCTCCCGATTCTTACTGAGGTTTGACTGGATGGTTGCTTTCTTAGCAGAAATGGCCGCAGATTTGGTTGTGACATCCGCTAACTCCCGTTTCACATCTTGCAGCCTCGTTTGATCGAGTCTGATTTGCTCATCCATCTGGTTGACAATATTATTCGCTGCATCCAGCCGGCTCGTAATATCCGTCACCCGTTTCTCGGCGGCAATGGCTTCCGAACGCACCAAATTTAGTTCATTTTGTTTCCCATCCAACTGCAGATTGGAAGCATGCAGCTCCTGCTCGACAGCTCGCTTTGATTGGTCCAGTTCTTCCTTCTGTTTACGATACTTCCCTACCACCGATGCAACTTGTTCCTGCGCAGCAGCGAAATTGGCACTTTCTTCTGTGATCTTTTCATCCAGACTTGTTTCCGCCTCCTTTTTCTGCTCCAGTGTTTCGCCATCCTCTTCGATCTTCTGCTTCAGTTCATCGATATCATGCCGCAAATTACGCAACTCATCTTCTAACCGCGTGGCGGCTTTTCTGCGGGCTGATAGTTCTTGTCCAATTTTGGTTTTCTCCGTTTCCAAGCGCTGGTGTTCCTTCACAGCAGCATCTTCGGAAACACGCAACTCTTTCAGCTGTTTATTAACAGCAGACTGCCCATCCAGCCACGATTTTTCTTTAGCCTTAAGGGCAGACAGTTCCTCGCGTTTCTCCTGGATATCTTTGGTTCGCGTGGCAATTTCCTCCATCAGTTCGTTTAAACCATTCCGCAGGGTGTGAATGCGCACTTGCAGAAGGATGTGCTCCAATCGGCTTGCATTACCTTCTTCCTGTAAATATTTCTCCGCTTTTTTCTTTTCGGATCGCATTCCTAAAAAGAACTATTTTATCAAAAACAGAAAACTACAGATAATCCCACGCAAAATTTATCAGTTGGCCATAACTCCATATCAGTGGAAGGCTCAAACAAGGAGGCAACCGTATCGTACACAAAAATAAATAAAAATAATTTTTCACAAGGAAGAACTAATCTGCATTAACCTCACTTTCTAAATTCAATTTTTTTAACAAAATTTAAACGCTGAAAAACCAGTGGTTACCGTTCATATCTCTCCTCAAAGTATGCTGTACACTGTCCGACTTTTCAATCTCATCATTCAACCGAGCGATTTCCTCTTCGAACTTGGTAATCGGTTCCTTGTAGCGATTTGACCCGATAATATCCTCCAGATATTCCAACATCCCTTCCTCATGTTCCGACTTGGCCGTCGGTTTCATCATGGAGATCTGCTCGACTTCGCCCTGGAGAATCAAAAAGCGATTATGATCCAAGTCCACACCGTACTCCTTCAACCGGTCCACCACATCCACCCGCGTGGCTTTATTCTTGTCCACATAATACACCGACTCGCCGCTGCGGCGCACCATACGCGTAATACTGAACTCCACCGCACAGTTGGGCACTGGCGGCTGATTATCGGTCGGACGCTGCACCATGGCAAAGTATACCGATACACTGGCGGACCGACACTCCGGGTGGCTGCCCGATACATGGATCAACTCCTGCAGTTTCTGCGCACGTAAGCGTCGCGATGGAAAACCGAAGACGAAGAGCAGTGCGTCAATGGTGTTGGATTTTCCGCAGCCGTTCGGTCCGACAATGGCCGTGAATTTCTGATCAAACGGTCCGAGGAATTTCTTTCCGTAGAAGGATTTGAAGTTCTCAGTAATGATGGCTTTGATACAGAGACGCGAAGGAGATTCCGCGAGATTCAGCGGTTTGTGCGGACGGTATTCGGGGATCTCAATGCCAAAATCGAATTTGGCAGGATCCACGTCAGGAGGTGTCAACTCCACCAGTAGCTCGGCGTCCGAATCGTCACCGTCGGATCCACCTTCGGTTGTGGTCTGTGCAATCACAGGTTTCGCTGCCTCAGAGCCTGCGCGATCGTGCGTCACTGGCTTGTCTGCACTCTCGTCCACATCTTTGGGCTGTTCGGTTGTGTCGTTGGCGACGTTAGCGTCACCTTCATCCTCACTGTCAGGAGGGCTTTCAAAACGACGAGGCATTATCAATACAGTCCTGATCAAGAATAACTGCAAATTAGCCAGGAGCTGAGGAGCAGCACTTAATCAATGAGAAAACTGCAAGAATGCATACCCCTCGTCACTGAGCGCTGTGGTAGAAGCTTCACGAGCCAAATATTCAGTTATTTAATACACGTACTACTCTAGTCCACGGTTTCCATTTCACAAAATTCAGGTTTCAACCGACCAAGTAGATGTAAAGCGTCAAGAACTACGAGTTTCTGATTTTTAAATCTCGCAACGAAACTCAACAAAACAAACATTCACAACATGACAACGAAACATTCTCAACAAAAGTGGACAGCGTCACACTCATACTCGTATAAAAGACTCTCAGATTTATGGAACCCAGGGCGGTTGTCTCGGCCATCAAAATCAAAATTATACTGTACTGAAAAACTATTCGTATCATTACATACATAAACTTTTTAAGAAATCAAATCTTTGTTTCAACACTGACAAAACTATAAAGATAAGAGCGACCAGCTTCACAGTGACCAACCTTAAAACGGTTAGAAATAGATTGATTTCACGGTGGCGTAGTGCCCGCCCCTGTGACGTAGATGGGTGAGATGTACCGCGAATTTACATGCGCCGAAGAGGTTTTACAGCGTTTTATCAGCCAGTCGGCTTGGACGAGTTGGCAGCACCCAAACCGTTCATTAATTAGAAGTTGCTCTATTTCTGGAGTATTTTTGGTTTCTTAGACGATGAGGCGTTAAGAAGTTATTCCTCTTTTAAGCTCCATTATTTATACGGGCCCACGGGGTGGACGGGTAATGCGACACCGAATCTGAATTTGAACAGAACTTCCGCTCAACGTCTCAAATTTAACTGGCTGTTTTCAACCAATTGCAAAGTCCGCGAACGATTTGATTGGTTCAAGTCGCCCAATCAATACTCCGGAGGCAGGATGAAATCAATCTATTAATCACTTTCTTGCTGGTATGAGAGAAACTTATTACGGATTACTTGCCATGGTTAGGTTTTAAAATTGTTCTCCTTTTTATTGACCGGTACTGTGCCGGAAGCCACGATAATACTTTGTAACTGATATTATTGCACTGCAGTTGTAATGGCCGCGGTTTGATATTTCTGGTGTTGTAACCACATTGTAAAATTTGCAGCAAAATGTGTGTGCATCCAGTTCATCGTCTATACATACAATTACAATACAATACAGATTTGTGGTCATAGATTGTTTTTAATTGATTCACGGATAACTACTTTTAATAGGAAGTTTCTTTACTTTCTTGGCCGCAGTCTTGAATCTAAATATTTCAAATAGGATTATTTGCTCGCAGTCAGTGTTCATAACTTCATACTGTACGATACTTTTATCTAGGTACATATATAATATATCTTACATAGAATTACACATGCAGCAGCTGGATAATATGATTTTGTTATCCTTTATGCAAGCATGGACATAAATTCAATCTACAACTATGTACATGAATTTATATATAAGTCCATGAAATCGGCTAGCTAAGGTAAGAACGAAAATATTTCGCCGCAGATGGACGAATATCGAGAGTGCGATCGATAGTTCAAAGTCGAAAGTCTCGAAACACAGCTGCCATAGGCCCATCGTTGCTGGATTGGAGAAATGATCTGATAATATTTTACAAATTAAAGATAAAGATTCCGGCTACGAGTAGTAATTCTTTGTGCTTGCGGTCTGTCTGTCAACTGAAAGGTTTGATCTATCAAAACTGGCCAACGGAAGTAAACACTTCAATGTACATAATAGTACTTGCACAGTTTCAACTTTCTAGCATTCCAGGCCCCAGCAGTGCAACTGCAGTATTAATCGTATTCCAGCAATGCTCGCTTTGTGACGTACGTACTAAGGATACATTTCTTCCAAAAAAATAAAATTTAAGTGCATGTTACACGTACGCCATGGTAAACCGTATTCGTACTGTTGTACTTGGCAGCACCGGTGACCTTGGAGTCATGAACACGAACATCACACATATATTCTTCGCTAATGGTAAGTACAGTATTTTCATGCGTCGAAACTTTTTAGCGCACGCAAGTGACGGTTGCAGATTTTAGTAGCGGATCAGTCCATCAAGCAGCTGTACATACGGCCAGTCCCGGTGATTTAATAAGAAACAGATTTCGATTAATTTTCATAGTTCGACCAAAGATCATAAAATGGATATTACGGGACGCTATCAACTGGCCAGCAGTGAAAATTTTGATGAATACCTAAAAGAGATCGGTGAGCAAACTAGCAGTCAGTTTAGCAGGCAGTATTATGTATAATACGTATCATTCGTAGATAGTCGTAGTAATGGACCTCTTGACTGTAATATTAAACTAAAAAACCATAAAAGATCATTATTCAATATTATATTTATCATCATTATTAATATTGCATTATTATCATTAATGTTATGTCATCATTGAAAATACAGAATGATCACTTGGACGACATGTATTTGCGGCTGGACTTTTGCCGTACTAAATACCAAATAATTTGCAACTGTAAAGTTTTTGATCCAACCCGTTTCCCTTTATCTCCGCTACCGTGCAATTATAGGAGTAAACTTTATCAAACGGAAACTGGCGTCGGCAATGGATTCCGCTACTGTTGAAATTACAAAAACCGGCGATGAATACCATCTGAAAACTGTTACTCCTGTCAAAACCTCCGAGGTCAAGTTCGTGTTGAACGAAACAGTTCCGGAAAAGACAATGGATGATCGCGATGTGCAGGTTTGTAGCCAGAGTTTAAAAAATGGGTTGTCCAGTTTGCATAGTTATGTTATAATTAAATGCGTTACCACGTACCAGCACTCATCAAAGTGATCAACACAACTCGAGTAGAACAGGTAATAGTGGTACTAGGCACGGTCCGTACGGTACATAGTGTTAGTTTAAAATTTAAAGAAATGAATTAACTGAAAAAGGCTCATTTTCAGTCTATTTTCACCTTGGATAACAACGTGCTAAAGCAAAAGCAATCTGGTGAGAAGGGATTCGAATCGACAATTGACAGAGAATTCAATGGAAACGAAATGACCGCGGTAATTATACAATAGTATAATTAAGTATAAAGACTGATAAAGTGTACCGTAAAGGCAGTGTATAATGCAAGCGCTTCGCAATTAATTTCTGCATGAGAAGAGCTACAGCTCAAGTGTCCAGTTGTAATGACGATAATGATACAACGCATGGTATTTTGTTGAGCATAAAACTTTTTAATCAGGCAAAATGGAGTAGACCTGAAAGAGAATTGTTATATCTATACAAGTTGATAAGTGTGATGTTTTGCTCCATAGACCATCCGATACAAGAATGTTGTGGCCGTTCGAAAGTACAAGAAGATTACGTAAAGGAAACGATCGTGAAGGAAGTTACTGCATCTCCCAAAAGATTTTGGTGGCGGTCTGGCGGATACAGCGACAAGAGGTGGTGCAGGGTTTTCTTTGGTGCAGTATCGTTGTGCATATCTGATTGGCAAACTTTCACTGGCAAATCGTTACATCGCGAGAAGAATGCAATTGAGCTGTACAACATTCATAAACGAAGCTGCTGCAGCATAAATAATTTAGTTTATAATATGGATTTACAGTCATGCTGCAACGAGTTGTTCGAAGAAAGACATAAGGTAGATGTAACAATAAAATTACAAACGCCGGTATGGACATTGCACAAATCGATCCCGCAGACACATAAACGTAACACGTAAAATCTATATTTACAGTATACTTATTCCCATGCACCGCAAGGCGCAATATGCCTGAAACACTCTGACTGCTCGTTTGAGTTGTTTGTCTATCCCGCAAAGGTTATTCCGGTTCGCTATCTATGCTGTGATTGCTATCACATTTCGTCATAAAAAATAAGTACAGTTCAAATAGTTACAGCAACTGAAATAATCCTTGCAAGTAACTTCGCCTTGAATTAAAATTTCAGGGTTTTGTAAGCTGGAAAAACTAGCCGTTTGTGCTTACACGTTTGTGCTTTGCGGTGCTTTCATCTTGTGGGGGGCAGTTACCGACTACCATACAAAATTTCTCGCGCCGAAGTCCGAGTAAGTTCCTAGTTCCATTTTTTGTTTTCCTATTAATCTGGGACGTACATCAACTGCGATACACTGGGCGGTCATTGCAATTAAAAGAAGGATTCTGATAATCTTATCTCATCACAGGAAAGCAGATGCAAGATGCCTGGCCTTGCCACCCACGCGGAACTATTTTGCAAAAACCTTGTTTGCATTTTCTTGTTTATTTTGGTAGCACTTGCTCCTTTAACATCAAGTACTGAAGTTCGCTCAGAATCTGGATCTTCTGAATTTTGTTCTGCTGGTAACGGAGAGGGGGATTGCAGTATCAATTCAGGGAGGGTTCTGTCACTAGAACTTCTCGATGAGCGCGATTTGGCGGAGACAACTCCTGGAGATACTGGCACTGGCGCAAGTTCGAGTACGTGCAATAAAACAGTACTCGTACCTAAAATTTCATTTTTGCTTGATTTCGTATACAGTACTTACTTTCACTCTACTTACTAGACTCTAGTGATCTGCGTTTCATTTTAGGTTTTACGCTATTCTTGCTAGATCTGTGATGTCGAATTTTTCTGTTGAGAATTTTTTTAAAATCGCTGAGGGGAATAATTTTTGAATGACATATACGATTTTTTGAGCGAAATAAAATGATTGCTTTTGTCCAGTGATTATTCCCGCAGTGACGTCACTGCGGCCGGTTAGAAATATGTATGCGGTACTGCACGCATGATCTGTTTGCTTGTTATTTGCCAATGAATGTTGTTTGCACAATAAACAATGCACAAAAATGGTTGATTACTTGAGAATGGGTAAAGCAGAGCGAAATTCGTGTGGATGTGCGCGAATTTCAGTATTTACGAGTTAATAAGCGTACCGGGCCGTTTCTCTTACTTTGATACCCTCACGGTTGCTTATCAGTTATAAGTAGCTAGGTTTGTTTAAATTGCTTCTTATTTTCATACTGCTTGTGCATGTAATAATTAGTTACTTTGATTGGCGCACCATTGCAGCAACAAGCGACAAATGGAGCGTTTATCGCAAACTCGTATCTGAAGCTCTGGAAGCTTACAGGCCCTGCTCAACAGATAAAGAATCCAACGTGCGTGTATGTTATCGCCGCGCTTTAAAGAAAGATCTGGAACCCTTTGCCGACGGCATTTCAAGAGATGCATTCCTGTCCGTTCTTGATCATGGTACCGTGTACCAGATTATTAACAATCGACTTTATCGGCAGCGTGATTGCTTGTTTCCCTCTCGGTGTTCTGGGATTGAGCATTTTCTGCTAAAATTATTAAAAGATTTGCCAGATACGGAAATGGTTGTTAATGTGCGAGACTATCCTCAGGCGTATGCCAATCATGCCGCTGCTGCACCTGTGTTTTCCTTCAGCAAAGTAAGGCAAATAACGACGTCAGGCCGGTTTGGCGGTTTAAATTTTCTTGCGTTTAAATTAATCAAGTTTAACGTTTAAAAATTCTGCACACCGTACAATCCATTGTGCAGGGCAATTTGCGATCGCTTCAAATATTTCGATTTCTGCACGATATTTTTTTTAATTTGGCAGAATATTTTGTATTCACCGTTGGCACACGCTAACGTTGTTGCAAATTGATTTCTTGTTTTTTTGTGTATTTTAGTCGTCGGTCTTCGATGACATTCTGTATCCGGCGTGGACATTTTGGGAAGGTGGTCCCGCCATAATGTTGTATCCACAAGGATTGGGGCGATGGGATCTTATGCGCGACCGCCTCTTGCAGAGCGCTGATGCGCATCCGTGGGAAAAGAAAACTCCCGTGGGCTTTTTCCGGGGATCTCGCACGAGTGCCGATCGTGATCCGCTGGTATTGCTATCCCGTCAACAGCCTGGTTTGGTTGACGCGGCGTACACAAAGAATCAAGCATGGCGTTCAGAAGATGATACGCTGGGATTGCCTCCAGCGGACGAAGTTTCGTTGGAAGATCACTGCCAGTACAAATACTTATTTAATTTCCGAGGCGTGGCGGCTAGTTTTCGTTTGAAGCATTTGTTTCTGTGCGATGCCGTGGTTCTGAATGTGGAATCTGACTGGGTTGAATTTTTTTACGATGAACTGAAACCATGGGTACACTATATACCGGTTAGGAAAGATCTTTCTGATGTGCAGATAATATTGGATCTTCTCCGAGCCAACGATGATTTAGCTCGGCAGATTGCAAGCAGGTAAGCAAGGTTGCAACATGTTTTATAACGTTTTGATAGTATTTTTAGTCTGGTTTTGTTTTTCAGAGGAAAAGAATTTGTGTTTAGACATCTTTCGTTGACAAATGTCGAAGATTATTGGAAGGATTTATTAACGGAGTATTCGAAACTCCTTCGCTACGCTGTGGTAAAACGACCTGATGTGTATGAAATCAAGAATACCGCTTCCTAGTTCTGGAAATAGCGACAATGTTTCGAAACCCGTTTTCGCATGTGATTTTATTAAACAAACCATGTGTTTAAGTGTATAAATGTAGGTGTCTGTATGATTGCAATTCTGTCGTTTTCCATTAAGCCAACATATGTTTGTGCTGCTCTCATAAAACCTTACGAGTGGAATACTGCAAAACATTCTGTTCGACTAGACCGTTTTGCAGTCACTTTATCCGGCCTGTATCCAGATGTCACCTGACACATTTTTCACTTTGGATACTCTGTCCGTTCAGGATATCCAATATGTATCCATTTCGCCCTTGCCCTTAAAAAATGAATTACAGGACATTAATGCTTTGGAAGGCTTAATATATCAATCTAACTTGATGTTTCGGCGAAAGTGAATTAACACCAAGCGTAGTGCCGGCCAACAAAATTTTTTCTGGACACTGGTCATCGTATAAATAGTAGAATTTAATACCTTTACGACAATAGTCCCGCGAAATATGCATGTGATCCCACTTTGATGAGTTAAAAGCCTAACCGTGCTGAAACTTGCGTGGATTCGTCCGTCTTCTCCGCTGCTTTCCATTCGGGAAGCGGTATTTACAGCATCGCCAAATCTGAAAACGCCACATCACATTCACTGGAAGAGTTGCCTAC